>NW_011495061.1:3116392-3125369 GCF_000754665.1 Bison bison bison | reverse complement strand
GGACTCCCCCTCCCGCCTGTAAGACCTCTCCTTTCCCTGTGCTTTCAACTGGTGCATCGCACACGCGGCAGCCGCCGGCACAGGTAGAGGCCCTCCGTAATTAAGGCAGGTGATTATAAGCAGAGGTGCCCACTGGACTCCCCTAGAGGCATGTCACAGAGGAGACAGCAGAGGTCTGGCTCCTGGGCATCGGTCCCAGAGTCCCGGGCAGGCCCAGGTGAAACAGGCACGGCTGAGGGTGAAGCCAGGCCCTTGGGGCCCATCAGGGCTCAGGCTGGCTTCAGCCCAGAAGGAGGGAGGGCAGAGGTCGGGAAGAGCCAGCCTGGCTTGCCAGAGCCGCGGTAGACCTTAACCTGAACACTCTTTCAGGGGCGGGAGGTGGGGGTCATGCACATTTCCCTCAGTTTCAGGGATTCAGAATTTCCACGTGGCAGGAGAGCCACCTCCCCAGCCTGAGACCTGCTCCCAATCCCCGTATGCCTTCCCTTGTCACGACCATCCTCCCCTTGCTCTGTGTCTGGGGCCTGGCCTAGGCGAGGGTCTCCTGAAGGTCCCAAGGCACACCGGTAACCTGTGAACCTACGAGAGCCGTCGCCCAGGGCTCCCAAGTTCATGCACCTCCAGGCTCCACCCCTACGCCTGCAAGCTCCCTAGAACACAGTTAGACCTCCCCAGGACCCCACCGAAACTCTCCCATTCACTGACTTGGGCGAGAAATACTTACAGACCCCAGTGCTGTGCCACTTACCACCCCTGGCCTGCGGGAGGCGGGTGAGCTGCCATCTAGCTCAGGGAAAGTACGTGGTAAATAAGACAACAGACAGAAATGTGGGTTAGTTATAGTGACTTAGAGATGCACCCCATGGTGAAGCGGTGCAGAGCAACGGAAGCGGTGCTACCTTGGGGTGTAGGTCGTAAGTCTTTATTGATACTAGTGAGAGGAACACATTTGCTTGTTCGGATGTTTTGTCTCTTCTATTAATATTATCTGTCAGCTTATGAAGCATGAATGTCTACTTGTTTCCATCTGTTTAAGCAGGAAATACACTCAAGAAACTGTGTCATTCCCAGGAAAGGTGAGAAGTAGCCAGGGGGAGGAGGGAAAATCAACACCCGCTGACACGCAGAAGGACCAAGTAAGAGAAGGTGCTGCAAACGGCCAGTTAGCCAGAAAGGTGGGCCAACCTCACGGCACACGAGGCAGGACTCTCGATCCCTGCTTGCCTTAAGAAGATAGATGCTTTCCCCTAAACGGTTCACATAGCAGAATGCAGAGCAGAGGTCAAATCACATCAGTCATTAAAAAAAAGAAAAAGTTTAAAAATACAGTCTTGAGAAAACCACAAAATCTCAAAAATAAATGAATAAAATGTTGAATAAAACAAACATGAACAAGAGCAGCTTCAAAAGACCTAAGGTAATCACCAGCAAAACTAATATAGGCGAGGAGTCAGCCAGCCGGCTGGTGCCTGAGGCTGGAATTCTGTGGACTGCAGGACAAAGGTGAACAGGTGGGCCACCTGTGTTCCAATAAAGCTTTATTAACAAAGACGAGGAGGTCCCCACCAAGGAGACTCATGAAGAAAACCTGGGGGGAAAATAAGTGGACTGGCAGTGGCTGGGAGGTGGGGAGGCAGAGAAGGGAGGGGAGTGAGCTGCAGCGTCTGTATAAGTGCTGGTACCATTTTAGTTTCAAAATCGTGAAAAATGTATGGATATTTCGAAGATGAACAGAAACAAAGTACTATTAAAGATCCTAAGTATGTTCTCTTTACAAAATATAACGAGTAACTGATGAACAGAAACAAAGTACTATTAAAGATTCTAAGTATGTTCTCTTTACAAAATATAACGAGTAACTGATAAATAAATCATTGATTTTTATAATTGAATGGCAACTTACATTGATATTTAGTGTATACATGCATGGGCTTCCCAGGTGGCATTAATGATAAAGAACCCGCCTGCCAAGGCAGGAGATGCACGAGGCGTGGGTTCGATCCCTGGGTCAGGAAGATCCCCTGGAGGAGGGCACAGCAACCCACTCCAGTATTCTTGCCTGGAGGATCCCATGGACAGAGGAGCCTGGCAGGGTCAGAGAGAGTCGGATACGATTGAGACAACTTAGTGCCCACGCACACACATGTACATACATATCTTTTCTAACAGTTGAATAAACATAACATTTATCCTCGAAGTATAACAAAATGATGTTTTATGTTACAGAAAGGAAGAATTTGAGATCCAGAGCCATTATTCTGTAAAATACATTACAAGTTTGCAAAACCGAACTTTGGGAGAAGTGGCAGCCTCTGCAGAGAAGCCAGGTGATGCAGAGCTGAGATTCCCCCCAAGGTCGGTTCAGGGTTCGCTGGGAGGAGGCAGGACCAGTGTGGACAGCGTCTCAATTCGTCACAGAGGCAGAGGGTCCCTGGGAGGGGTGACCGGCAGGTCAGGCAAACTACTTGGGACCCCAGACCGTGTGATTCTTGCACCTGACTTTCTAACTGGCATTCTGGAACATTTTTACACAAAATGACACTGTTGAGCAGGAGTTCTTTACCGAGAAGGGGCCTCCTTCAGGATGCTGCGTAGCCATGGAAACCAAGGAGGGAGTCCCTGTGAGGACCCCTTTCCTGGGGTGGAGTCAAGTTTAGGCTGCCACCTTCCCACACTTCATTTTCCCTAAACTCATCCTGTCTGCTCCCCGACCTGCGGCTTGAAGTAAAAACATCATGAGACCCACACTCTTGCCCCCCAAAGCTCCTGATGCCCATGGAATGCTGAGGTCCCTCAGAACCAAGGCTCCTGAAAGGCTCAGCACGTACCAGAGACTCAGGAAGGGGCATGCCGGCCGGCCTGGAGGCGGTGATGATGGTGATGTCTCTTTTCAAGTCCGTACCTCCCCTGCCCCATCCCTGCCCAGTAGAGACACGGAGGCGCTCTCGGATTCACACAGCGGAGACCAGTGCCCCATCGCACGCAGGTCTGAGGAGCCCTCCAGCATCACTTCCTCCGTGCTGAGATACTCCTAGCTCCTTCCGGTCTTTACTCAGAACCCCAGAGGTCTGGGTGGACCCCACTCTGGCCTGAATCTAGCTCGTTCCTCTGGGTCAAGCTTGGCCTCATGTTCTCAGCGCCAGTGATGTCCTAACGCTGCACTTAGCGGGAGCTCAGTCCTGCCCTGACTATGGTGGGAAATGAGCAGGCGAGAACAAGCCAGCGACCCTAGACAGAGGCTGAAGCAGACAATAGAAAGTATCTCTATTTACCTCAATGTTTCCAGTTCGAGTCAAGGAAGGGTCAGCGCCAGGGCGCCCTCAGGGGTCGAGTCTTGTTGAAAGAGTCAGAATGTGAAGGAAACACAGAATGTGGAAAGGTAGAAATGACTTGCTGACAGCAGTTTTAAAATAACATTAGCTTATGCTTGGGCTTCCCAAGTGGCACGAGTGGTAAAGAACCCAAACACCAGTGCAGGAGACATAAGAGATACGGGTTCCATCCCTGGGTCGGGAAGGTCCCTTAGAGGAGGGCGTGGCAACCCACTCCAGTATTCTTGCCTGGAAAATCCCATGGACAGAGGAGCCTGGCGGGCTACAGCCCATAGGATGGCAAAGAGTCGGAAATGACTGAAGCGACTTGGCATGCACACACACGCACTTGTCCACACACACAAGTGCCTTAAACATCCGTAAACGCTTCTGGCCTCAGGAAGATGGGAGTGCTGACGGCGCCCGCCACGTGCCCGCCTAACAACGGCCAGAGCCCCAGCCCTGAGAGCCAGGACCACCTCTGCCGCCCTTGCTCCGGGATCTGCCGCTGTCAGCCAGGCCCCCTGGCCTCCGTGACTGGCACCCACTCTCTGAAGCCCCAGCGCCAGCTCCGCAGCTCTGACCCCCGCCTTCACCCTCCCTGCCGCCGTGCCTGGGAGCACCCACTCCAGCAGCCCCTCCGCCCTCGGAGAGCAGCTGCCCCTCCAGCCCCCTGCTCGTCCACTCTCCACCAGCCCTCTCGCACGTCACAGAGGTCCTTCCACCATTCACGCTCTCATTATTCGCTGGACCCGAGTGAAGTTTTGACATGCGGCCAAGCTGACCTACAAAACGGCCATTTCATAAGATTCAAACAAATCATTAAAAATGGCAATTTTCCAAGTAAGAATACCCCAGACCTTTGGACTCCCAGCTTCCAGAGTCCTGGAAGGTGGATTCAAAGGTATGAAAAATGGACTCGGGCTGATGGCGCCCTGGGGCTGCCGGCGCTGGGCAGCAAGAAGGGCTCCGGTTTTCTATTATATTAAGAGCGTGGCTGACGAGTGTGCTGCTCCTTTGCAGGGAAGGGGGTCTCTCTCTACACAGGTGCTTGGGGTTCTCTGAGTCCTGGTCCTGCAGATCGCGCCAGTGTCTAGTGAAAAGAGCTCTGGATAAAGACTCGTGAGCCTGGTCCTTGGTTCGGTCAGGGTCCTGCTTCACCATCCCATCCTAGATGTCTCTGAATTGACAGGGTTTTGTTGGGTTTTTTTTTCGGTCATGCCACACGGTGGCATGCAGGATCGAACCCTTGCCCCTGCAGTGGACATGCGGAGTCTTAACCACTGGACCACGTGGGAACTGCTTAGATCTCGCTTCTTTGTGGCATGCCACGTGCCCACCGAGATGCCCAGCATGCCCCTCCTCTGAGCTTCTGTGTCCACGCAGCATCGCCCCAGGTGTCTCCCTCCCCTTTGCCTCTGCGGTTTGCAACACCCGGCATCTTAGCACCCCTTCCTGAGAAGAAAATGAACCTGCCTGGGAGTTGACGTCACCATATGGCCAAAGCTGCTGGAGCCAACAGATGGAAAAAGGAGAAACAGAACCTGACTCCAGGGATTCCAGAGAATGACGCGACCCTCCTGGGGCCCCGGGGCCTCCGGCTCATTCATCAGCAGACCGGAGGCAGCCTGCTTCCAACCCCAGACATCCCCTCACCGTCCGGGTGACCTTGAGCAAGCCGTTTGTCCCCTCCGAGGCTAGGTCTTCACCTGGAAAATATTAGCAACAGCAGTTTTTTCTTCAGAAGGCGGTTGAGAGGATGGATGAGAGAAGAGCTTAAGGTGTGTGTCCCATAGCAGCCACGTGTGCTGCAGGGCTCAGGGGTCCTCCCTTGGAGTGGACTCCCCTGGGGACAAAGGACTGAATCACCGGAAGCTGTGTGTGAACCAGACACACGAAACACCCCCCGCAAGGCTTCTCGCCCTGCATCTACCTGTGCAAACGCCCCTGCGCTGCTTTCCAAGCCCTCTCCCGAGCCCTTGCTGACAAGAACAGTCCTTGGGGACTGTCCACCCCAAACCCTGACCTCCACATCCTCCCACGCCCGGGGCTGGGTCCACACCGCTCAGCCCTGGACATCGCACAGGCTGACCATTTGCTCTGTGCTCGGGGGGGGAAGGAAGGGAGTAAAAGTTCTGGCTCCTCTTTAGAAGTGTCCCTGAAAAGGACGCATCCTGTCAATGGGAACAGTTCTGCCCCCAATCCTAAAATGTCCGTTTGCAGAAGGGCACCTCACACCCTGATGGCTGTAGCTTTCCATCTTACAAGATTCTCGGGATGGAAGATTTAGGATGTCTGCATAAAGCCGTGGACCCTCTACCTACAAAACTCCACTCCTCCCCACCCTGAGGACACCTGGGGGTCTGCTGGCCGTCATCCTGTATGGAGGAGAGGGCTCCAGGGGCAGGCCTACCTGAGCCCCACCTTTCAAACTGCGGTTCTGTAGGAAATATTTATTCTTGCTGCAGCTTGGTTTCCTTATTTGTCAAACGGGTGCAACGCGCTTTCAGGGATGTAGTAAAGATTAAATGAGGTCATTCTGCAAGGCACGCAGCACACAGGAAGAGCTCAGATACACACTGCTGCAGCTGCTGCTTGCTCGCTTCAGTCATGTCTGACTCTCTGCAACCCCACGGACTGCAGCCCGCCAGGCTCCTCTGTCCATGGGATTCTCCAGGCAGAATACTGGAGTGGCTTGCCATACCCTCCTCCAGGAGTCTTGCCAACCCAGGGATGGAACTGGGTCTCCCACATTTGCAGGCAGACGCTTTACCGCTGAGCCACCTGGGAAGCTCCCAGGACACACTATCTGTCATCGTCTCCTGGGACAGCATTTTCCAAAGCACATTGTTCCCCAATAAATTACCAGGCATCAGATCAAGAAAGATAAAGAATGCCGTGAGATAAAGACATGTTTGGGAAAGCTAGCTAAAAATATCAACCAGCTTCTCTAACACCTATTTTTCAGGGGCTTTGGTTTGAAACCACTGGTATGATTCTTCAAGTGGAAGACGAGGGATGTGGCAATTTACCTGACCTTCGAATCTTGTTTCATTGGCCCTCATCTGAACACAGTTTGGGGAGTGTGACCCTGAAGGATAAGCATCCCCACTAGACCATCTACTGCTGAGGGCAGGAACTCGTATACTCTCACTGTTGGTGAAGAGTTAGCCAACTGATCAGTTAGAGAGAACAATCCACAGAAGGTACCTCGCTTCTGACATCAGTTGCAAACTTTGAGGTTCCCCAAATCACCCACAAATGTAATAACTCGCTAGAAGGACTCAGAGAACTCATAAAAGCTGTTATACCCACAGTTACCATGTGTTACAGGGAGAAGCTGCAGATAAAATCAACCAAGGAAAAGTCCGGGAGGGGCCCAAACACAGAGCATCCACCGTTCTCCCCCCGTGAAGTCAGGACAGGGTGACCCTCACAGCATCAGCGGGCAGCAGAGTTCATGGAACACAGCCACCAGGGAAGCCAGCCATGCCCAGCTTCAGAGCTTTCACGGGGCTCCATCACATGGCGGTGCATTAGTCACTAGGTCGGGTCCGGCTCTTATGACCCCATGGACTGTAGCCTTGCAGGGTCTCTTCTGCCCATGGGATTCTCCAGACCAGAATACTGGAGTGGGTTGCCATTCCCTTCTCCAGGGGATCTTTCCCACCCAGGGATTGAACTTGTGTCTCTTGCATGGCAGGCGGATTCTTTACTGACTGAGCCACGTGGGTGACTTTATTGACACATGGCTAATTCCAGTCGCCAGTCTCCGTGGGGATCTACCAGCACTACTCGGCCAAAGCCCATCTAAGGACGTTGTCAGACTGTCCAGTGTGACCAAGGTCCCGGGCAAACAGGTGCTCCTAGCAGGCAGGACGTTCTAGGGGCTCTGAGACTAGATCCCAGGTGCCAAGGGCAATGACCTGACTGAGCCACCAGGAATCCAGTGACCTGTTTTGGACAAGTGTCAATTCCTTACCATGCACTATCGTACCCCAGTAACTTGTTTTGTGGTTTTTAGCCACTAAGTCATGTCTGACTCTTTTATGACCCCATAGACCATAGTCTGCCAGGCTCCTCTGTCCATGGGATTCTCCAGGCAAGAATACTAGAGTGGGTTGCCATGCCTTCTTCCAGGGGATCTTCCTGACCCAGGGATCGAACCCATGTCTCTTGTATCTCCTGCGTTGGCAGGTGGATTCTTTACCATTGAGCCACCAGGGAAGCCATCCCAGTAACTAGCAGCAGTAGACCTTCAATGACACTGTTTGAGTGGATGAGTAAATGAAACACACCTGTGGAAATCGTGGGACATCCTGTTAGTCCCAGCCTGCTGGGCTTTCCTGATCCCCAGCTCTCCTGTTGGTCCCCAACAGCGACCTTTAATGATAATTACTGGCTTATATCTCTCTAGTATAAACCTACCCTGATCAAAAGCTGTTTGAACATGGCAAAATGTCCAATTCAATATCCTTTCATGATTAAAAATAAAACCTCTTATAAACAGAAAAAAAAGAGAACGTCCTTAATCTGATAAAGAATAGCTACAAAATACTTGTGAAAAAGTATGAGAGCTTTCCCTCAGAAATCAGAGACTAGGTAAAGATATTCACTGCTCGCCATCACCATTCCTATTAACATTGTGCTGGAGGTTCTTGCCAGTGCAATAAGGCAAGAAGAGGTAATAAAAAGCATACAAGTGGAACACAAGAAATACAATATTATTATTCACAAATAATATGATTTTATATGCAGAAGATTCAAAAGAATCTCATCTATTAGAATCAACAATCAAATTTTTCAAGGTCACTAAATACAAGGCTAACATACAAAAATTAATTGTATTTTTATATACTAGCAAAAAGTAGTGAATAAATGTAAAACACACACACACATGCATCAGAAACTTCAAATACCTGTGAATAAATCTAACGATCTGCTCTGAAAACTGTCCGACATCACAGACCTTATGACTAGAGACATACTTCATGTTCATAGAATGGAAGACTCAATATTACAAATAGCTCCCAATATGGATTGAAATTCAATGAGGTGTCAATAAAACCCTAGCAGTGGGTTTCTTGAAGTTGACAAACTAATTCTAAAATATATCGTAAAATGTAGAAGACCAGAAATGGCCGCGGCAGTCTTGAAGAAGGACGCTGGAGGACCCATGTAAGCAGACTCTAGGGCCTCACGTAGACTGGCAGTGACTAAGATGCTGAGGTGCTGTCACAGGGGAATTAGACCCGCAGACCAGGACGCAGAGGTGCTTCAGAGGCCGTCACTGTGGGGCAAGCTCCCCAGTGGTCGTTGTCAGGAATTTCAGCCAGAGCACAGCGAGCGGCTCACTCTGCCCCACAATGACTGGGGCTCAGCTGGAGCAACCCAGACTCCATGGAACTGGCCAGAACAGCTGGCCATGGCCATCTAGCCAGGCCTGAGTTCTGGCCCTTGGCCATGGGCATCCATTCCCCCACTGTGGTCTCCAAGTGGCTCGCTTGAGCGCTCTTCCAGCATGGCGGTCTCAGCAGTCAGACTTTTTACACAGCAGCTGGCCTCTCCAGGCATGAGGGTAGATGTGCCAGGTGTCTCGGGGCTGAGCCCACAACTGGCGCAGCTGGGCCCACCATATTCTCTTGTCAGGATGGGGCACAAGGCCT
>NW_011495061.1:3114799-3116270 GCF_000754665.1 Bison bison bison | reverse complement strand
GGATGAAGTGTCTGCCATTGGCACATGCAGATGTGCTCACCTCTTTGAGCCAAAGCGACCCCACTACACAGTGGGGAAAGGACGTCGTTGTTGTCCAGTAGTCAGTGGTGTCTGGCTCTTTGTGACCCATCGACGGCAGCACGCCAGGCTCCTCTGTTCTCCACTGTCTCCTGGAGTTCGCTCAAATTCACTTCCATTGAGTCAGTGATGCCAACCAAAAGGATAGTCTTTTCAATAAATGATGATAGTTAAATATTGATAAATATCCAAATACAAAGCAAAATGCATCTTGATACCTATGTTACAAACGACTCACTCAGAGAAATCAGTTCCAGGAGTGATGTGGATCAAAATATGAAAAAAAATAAGGTTTTTCAGAAGAAAACCTAGGAGGATACCTTCAAGCTTTTGAAACAGGCATGTTTTTCTTAAACAAGACCCACAGAGTACTAATCATAAAGAAGAAAGACGACAAACTGAACTGTATCAAAACTAGAAACTTCTATAATAGTCATAAAAAGATACTATTAAGAGAGAAGAAAAAGGCAAGCCACAAAGTGAGGGAGATGTATGTAATGCGTAAAGAACTGATATTATGAAAACATATTTTTTAGCAATTCATAAATCAATGAGGAAATGACAGCCAAACCAATAAATAATGGAAAAATAGGAACTTTACAAAAGAGGGTGAATGGCCAACATACATGAAAAAGTGCTCCACTTTGTTAGTCATCAAAGAAGAACAAATGAAAACCACACCAATTAAATTCCCACCCAAAAGGAGGACACAATGAAAAAGACAGGACAAATGTTAGCACCGATATGAAGACTTCAGAATATGCACTCATGGCGACCCACTCCAGGATTTTTGCCTGGAGAATCCCATGGACAGAGTCGCAAAGAGTCGTACATGATGAAGCGACTTAGCATGCACGCATGCACATTAGTGGGTGTGAACTGGTACAATCACTTCAGAAAACTGTCTGGCAGGATATACACACACATCCTGTCTCCCAGAAGTTTCACTCCCAGAGTATATACCCAACAGGGAAGCTCACTCTTACACCAAAAGACACAAGTGAAAATGTCACAGCAGCAGCATCCCCCACAAGCCCAAGCAGAAATAAATGAATGTCGGTAACAGTAGCAGACATTACAGGCATCACATGGATAAATAAATTGTGGTACATCTGAGCAATGGACCACCACACAGGAATGCAAATGGGTGAAGTCCTGACCCGCAACACAATGTGGGTGAGTTTCACAAAATCTTTCTGCTGAAGGCGGCGTAGTGGGAAAGAACCTACCTGCCAGTGCAGGAGACCTGGGTTCAATCCCTGGGCTGGGAAGATCCCCTGGAGGAGGGCACAGCTACCCACTCCAGTATTCTTGCCTGAAGACTCCACACGGATAGAGGAGCCTGGTGGGCTACAGTCCATGGGTTTGCAGAGTCAGACAGGACTGAGCACGT
>NW_011495061.1:3094167-3114699 GCF_000754665.1 Bison bison bison | reverse complement strand
GTACACACACACACACACACGCGCGCGCGCGCGCGCAAGTCACAACAGCGCCACCCCTGGCGAGGGCGGGTAACTACTGAGGTAACTACCAAGGCCCGTCTTGAGCAGTAATTTTTGTTTCTTGATCCAGGAGGTGGTTATGTAATGTGTACACTTTGTGAAATTCATACTGCTGTACATTTATGGCTTGTGCATTTTTCTGTATATGGTTATATTTCAACTAAAGTCAGTAAAGAAAAAGGAGAAAGGTGAATTTACTCAGATATTTGCTTACTCACATTTCTGCATTTTTCACAATAAACTACAAATTAAAAGAGAAAATAGGAGGAAGTTGGTGTGTGAATCCAAAAGAAAACAGAGAAAGGGGGGCGGGGTATGAGAAATCAGCATTTTTACTGAAAGCAACAAAACCAAGACACAAAAAGAAAGCAGTGACTACATCCCCAGTCACTATTGTGATGAAATTAAGTTTTTGCAATTAGAGTTGGAAATGCCTCACTCTCATTATGTTTAGTATATAGGCCATGAAATCACCCTTCCAGGACACAGGATAAATTGGAATTATTTTTAGTTCTTACAAGGGCTCCAACTTCAAACAAAATGTCAAGTTTAATGATTCCTCCAACTGCTAAGCTAGAAATCAATTTTTAAAACTCATTTATGGTGCCACAGCTAGGTCACCAGTAGACACCCTGTATTTTCACAAGAAATTGTAGCTACCATCTATGAGAGCTCTGATTTTCTGTACAAATCATACCAGTCTTTTTCCAGGAGAAAAACGATAACTGCATCTATTAGAAGGGAAAAAAAACTCTCCTTAGGAATAAATTGAGAAATTAAAGTGTAAGGAACTTCATGAATTAAAATTGATTCTCCTGGAGAAAAGAAAATTAAAACTGGATCCCTACCAGACCCTACACAGGAAGATGGACTTGGGTAAAAGGAAAACCTCAGTGTGAGAGATGAAACTATAATGTTCATGGTGGAAAATTCAGATAAATGTCTCTGTGACCTTGAAAGCAGAGAAGGACTTCTTAAATTAAACTTCTAAATAAAGGACTATGAGGCATGATAAAAGGAAATTACATATAAATTTAAAATAAAATACCAGAAAAAGAAAAAAAACTATGAGGAATAGACAGCAGGGCTGGAGGAAGACAGTGTACTGTCCAAAACTGACAAACAATTAAAAAGCATTCTTGTGCCAACTAGGAAAAGATGACAACAGAAAGATGGATGAAGAGTCTTAGGCTAATTACATAAAGGAAATCCAAAGAGACATTAAGCAAATAAAGAAACGTTCATGCCACAGCTCATCAGATAAACACAAATTAAAACATCGTGATATCACCTCATACCCATTTGATTGGCACAAGCTGGAGATTTGGAGGTGCCAAGCGTCGGCCGGTCCATGGCCATGTAGGGCCCCCTGCGGCCCTGGTGGACGCGGGACTGGGGGTCACCTGGCATTGCTTGGTCAGCGGGGTCTGCACGCCCTGCGACCCAGCCATAACACTCCTGAGTGCACCCTCTGGAAAGTGGGGCGCCTGGTCCCATTCCTCCCCCCGCAGTGGGATTGCATATTCACACCCTGTCACCTCACCACTCCCCACCAAAGCGGAGGCGTGCATACCCCACTCTGGCTCATCCAGGTGGCAGGTTTGAGGGACAGGACAGCAGCAGAGACCTCAGATGTGCCTGAGTGTTCTGTCTTCACCTCTTGAGCTCCAACCATCCACCATCACGTGGGGCAGACCTGAGCCCATCCCACAGCCCGGAGGGGTTGTGGAGCCAGTCCAACTGCAGGCCTGGAAGCAGGAAAAATTAAGCTCTTGTCATTGCAGCACGGTGTTTAAGGACACTGTAGCCCCGGGCAAGGGGTTCACTGTTTCATCGCTTGTGCTGACAGGGTGCCGTGGGTGGAGAGGTGTCTCCCAGGATATACATCTGCTGGGAATCTACAAATGGGACCCTAATCGGAAAACGGGTCTTGGCAGATGTAATTCAGTTAAGGCTCTCGAGATGAGATCATCCTGGTGTGGAGGGCAGGGGGTGTCCTGACCGAGGAGAGAATAGGGCACACGCACAGGAAGGATGGTCCTGTGACCATGGAGGCGGAGCCCTGGGCAGCGCATCTCCAGATCAGTGAGTGCCAAGCCTGCCAGATCCACCAGAAGCCAGGAGAGGGGCCCAGACAGACTCCCTGCCGCCACTCCAGCCTCCAGAGGGGCCCGGCCCTGCCGACACCTTGACCCTGAACTTCTGGATCTGGAAGTGAGGGAGAGTAAGCGTTGTGCTTGAAGCCCCCCCACCCACCCCCCAGTTCGTGGTCCTTTGTTAGAGCAGCTGCAGGTCGCACTGTCAGAGGACGTCAGGGACCACTGGCCCCAGGAAGGACCACCAGACGCTTGCCGGGTGCCACCACCCTCAGCTGGCACGGATGCCGGATCCTCTCCTTCTCCAGATGCGCTCGACAAGGTTCTCTGTCACCCCTCGGGGCCCAGCCGTATGGCGGGTGTGGTGCCAGGGTGACGTCAGGGATGGACGAAGGATGGGACAGGGTTGGAGGGTCAGAGGGTCGCCATTCCCCAGTCCAGTCCTGGGGGAGGGTGCCAGCCTCAGACCCGAGGATGGGCACGGAGGCACGCACACGGCCGGGGGTTCAGAGGCCTCGGCCCCGGGGGACCTGTGCCAGCTGTCACCTGCGGGAACCAGTAAGACTCTGCTAAAGCGCCATTGTCACACAAGCTGGGTCCCCGTCACACACACAGGCCAGCGGGGCCCTTGGAGCTGAAGAATAATGGTGTAGGTGAGCTAAAAATGCATGTTCAAGTCCTGGCCTGTAGCAGATCCGTTAAACTGAGCACAGGGAATCTCCCCATCTGCACACATCAGTGAATGAAGGCTCTGCGAACTGAGGCTCTTCTCCGTAGGTGGCGCTGGCTTTCTAGTAGGAATCGCTGGAGAACACACGCAAGCTTTTCTGTGCAGGCCCCTTCTAAGGGAAACCCTGGCTAAATTCCGAGAACAAAACTTACCAGCAGGGGCTATTTAAATACCACCTGGTCACTGCAGGGCAGTAAACGCAGCTTGGGTGGACCTAAAGGAGACACTCCACCTCTTGGATAAGATAGGACAAGTTTTCTAGGGGGTCGTAGTCTGTTCAGGGTGCTATCATGAAGTACCAGAGACTTGGTGGGCTATAAGCAACAGGAATTTCTTTCTCACTCTTCTGGAGGTTGGGACGCCCAAGATAAGGTGCTAGCAGATTCCGTGTCTGATGAGAGCTCACTTCCTAGATGGCTATCTTTTGCTCCAGCTTCACAAAACAGAGTGAGAGTCCCTTAAGAGTTCCTCAGACTGCAAGGAGATCAAACTAGTCAACCCTAAAGAAAATCAACCCTGAATATTCACAGGGAGGCCTGAGGCTGAAGCTGAAGCTCCAGTACTTTGACCACCTGATGAGAAGAGCCGACTCGTTGGAAAAGACCCTGATGCTGGGAAAGATTGAGGGCAGGAGGAGAAGGGGACGACAGAGGATGAGATGGTTGGATGGCATCACCAACTCGATCGACATGGGTTTAAGCAAACTCTGGGGGATGGTGAAGGACAGGGAGGCCTGGCGTGCTGCGATTCATGGGGTTGCAAAGAGTCGGACACAACTGAGCGACTGAACAGCAACAGCAACAGTAACACAGGTTGGAAGGTGCCCCGGAGCTCTGTGGGGGCTCTTCCACACAGACACTCTTCCCCTCAGGGGGCTCCACCCCCGTGACCCATCACCTTCCAAAGGCCCCGCCTCCTAGCCCCGTCACTCTGGCCATAATGTTTCAGCACATGGATTCTGGGGAGGCACAGACATCCCCTTGGCAGGGCGGATGTTTCTGGTTTTCTTTTCCTTCCCTTTTTTTTACAGGAGGGAGGGGAGAACCATGCTTTCTTTATTTCCTCTGCTTCCTTTAACCATTTAGTGAGTTACAGATTCTATTTCTTTTCTTATCTTAATTTTTTTAAAAAGCATGTAATCTCTGCTTCACGTGCTGCTGTGAGAACCCAGCTCCTCCTAGGCTGGGCCCTCCCTTACTGTAATTGTCGTGTTTTGTATTTGCTCTTCCAAGGAAAGGGCTGTGTCTTTTCAGCGCCCAAACAGAGGTGGAGACACTCTGATTATGTTCATTAAAGCTATTGCATGTCGTGGGCTGACTGAGGCCGGTCCAGCCGCAGCTGCTGCTGGTATGTTGACAGCTAACAACAGCGGGGGAGCTGGTTGAATACTGCCATGTTACGTAGGTACGAGTACGTTTTTTCCAACCCAGACATGGATTCTTTATCTTTTTGTCTAGACGTCTCATTTGGGAAAACAAGTTTACTGATCTTTTTTTCCCTTCCAGAAATAAAGGTCCTATGAAGGAATTCTAAAACGGCTCTATAACTATGCAAGTCTGTGCTATGGGCCTATTCACGTCTCTGAAGACCGTTTCATTTGGAAAAATGCTTCTTTCCTTCTGGAAAATGTTTCTTTATTTAAAAAAGAAAAAGAAAAACACTGCATTTACAGCACATTGTCCCTGAAATTTATCCTTTGCTCTTAGGAGACGTGTGTGTTTATTCAATCAGTGATCCTCCAGGAGCCAGGCAGGAGTGGGTGCCTGGCAGGAAGGTGTCGTCAGTAAGTCTTCCCTTTCCTCTTAGGGAGAGGAGCCCCAGGATGGGTCAGTCAGGGACCAAGAAGCAAGTCAGGGGTCGTGGATGTGCGGTCCTGATGCAAGACTAGCCTCCCTGGTGAAGGCAGAGGGCCTGACTGTCCCTCGTCTGCCGAGGAGGCCGATGTGAGAATGGGGTGAAGTCCTACCTCCCCCACCCCCTGCTCGCCGCCTCAGCCCAGTGTCAGGTGGGGCTGAGGGAGGCAGGGGTCCCCTTGGAAAGCCTGGGTTCATGGCATCTCGTGACAGTCACCCCTCTTTTCAGCAGGTGCATCTTCTGTCCAGGATTTAGGAAGGAAACTGGCCATCACAGTTTTCTGCAGCACAGAGATGTCCCTTTGGACATCATAGAGTGACTCACCCTGGTGATGAGTCACTGTGGCCTCGTCACTATTTTAGGTTTTCCTGGAGGCTGATGATAACCAAGCCGCCCAAAAAGAACACATTCATTCACGTTTCAGTCATACATCTAACAAACAGGAATTAGAGAATTGCTGTGAAGCTCCAATACTTTGGCTACCTAATGCGAAGAGCCGACTCATTGGAAAAAATCCTGATGCTGGGAAAGAATGAAGGCAGGAAGAGAGGGGACAACAGAGGATGAGATGGTTGGATGGCATCACCGACTCGATGGGCATGAGTTTGAGTAGGCTCCAGGAGTTGGTGATGGACAAGGAAGCCTGGCGCGTTGCAGTCTGTGGGTTGCAAAGAGTCAGGTCACAAAGAGTCAGACAACTTAGTGACTAAACAACAATTAATTCAAAATTCTCAAATAAATTTTGTTAGCATGAGTCAAAAAAAATAAAGTTTCCCACTGTCAAGAGAGAATAAGCAGGAAGGCAGAAGAGCTGGTGCAGGTGGTACTTAAGGGCCAGAGATTCACAGTCATCCCAGAAAGGGATGCCTGGAGAGATGCTCCAGAGGGGCTGACCGGGTAACATCCCGCAGGATCTAAGGATGCTCTGTGGCTGCCTTCTGTCCAGAGCTACGAAATGGCGACTAACCAGTGTGTGCAGGTTAACCTAACCCCAGAGGCCTGTAAAGTCTCAGCACTTCCAGGGCCCGTAGATTTCTAATCAGATAGATGAGGATGACAGTCACATGCTCCAGGGGGTGGGATGAGCGTTCGTGGGTGAACAGCAAGGTACCGGATTGTTCTAGCAGGTTTACCAGAAAGAGCTCTGTGTGGTACCGAACATTAAGCAATTAAACAGCATAAGCAGCTGTTTTCCTGCAGGTCTGGGGTGGTTTCCTCCTTCTCTCTCCTTTGTACCAGGCACTGAGAGGCCTGGGCTTGGAAGGTGAAGAAGGCCCTGTCTCTGCTTTGGGGGATGGCGCAGGGGATGGGGAGGGGCTCAGAGGCTGGAAACACTCATTAGGAGGGGATACACAGTGAGGGCTGAAGCCCAGGCCAGCGGGACAGGGAGGCTCACGAAAGCACAAGCAGGTGCACAGGCGCACACACACACACACACACACACACACACACACAGGGGAAGCAGAGGAGAAGCACGGAGGCGTGCCGCAGCAGGGCTCCGTGTGACCTGAGCTCGGGCTTCAGGATGGTGGCTGACAACCCGAGTTCTGGGGGGCAGCCAGGGCCTGACCTGGACCTGCCCCCTGCTGTGTGACCCTGAGTGAGACGCTCACTCCCTTGTGCCAGGTGAGTCTCTGCTCACCAGCCTCCGCCTGCCGGGAGGGAGCCCCCACCCTGAGCACGAATGCTTGATGCCACTAGATCTTCAGTTCTCAGAACTCCCAAGTTCTGACTCCAGCTGCCGTCGACAACTTTCTGATGATAATTTGGGCCTGCCTTTAGGGCCGGCTGGTTTTTATAGAGACTTGTTTCTCACTTTAACATAATATAACCACTGGTATTTGGTTTTATGCATCAGTCTCCGATGTTTGGCTGATGTGAGTTGTGTCTAGGGACACACCACTACCCTATTTCTGGACACGCCACGCTCCAGGTCTGACCAGTTTCCCAAGGAGTCAAGGGCTTGCCAGGAGGCCCCCCATTGGTTCCATGCTGTCCTGACTTTGCAGCCCTGCAGCCTGAAACAGGCCACAGGACTTTCCTCACCTATGTCTAAGCCCCCAGCTACACCTCCTTACCAGAGGCCACAGTGAAGGTCAAGACCCCAGGGCAGTTCAGCTGCAGGGACAGGTCTGACCGCTGGGGAGCCAGGGTGCAAACTTGAGTGTTCCCCAGCGTCAGTCCCCGTCAGGCTTGTTCAGATATGATTACTGCCCTGCCTCGAGGTTCTGACTTGGCAGTTCTGGGGTGGATGGAGTCTGAATATTTGCATTTTGAATGAGTTTTACTCTGACTCTTCTAGGATTCCTTCAAGGCAGGTAATTAGAAGTGGTATGTAAGCCACTTACTGTTGCTGCTGGTGCTGCTGCTAAGTCACTTCAGTCGTGATCGTCCAACTCCAGGCATGGAAGAGACGACAAGAGGAGCCATGCCCTGGACAAGAGCAGACCAGTGGGACAGCCGGTCTAGAAGCCTTTGATTCCTACTAACAAAATTTTCCATTTTTTGTTAGATTGACCATTGGTTATTTTTGTTTTTATCTATCTTTTGTGGATGGAGTTAGAGGCAAAGAAGCCAATCATGCTCATGGAGAAGGGGAGCTTGGGAGATAGACAACTGGCGATTTCTGGCTCTGCGTGAGCTCAAGCAAGTCTTAACCTCGGCCGCTCTGAAGTGGGGCCACTGCCACTGTTACGGGCTGAACTGTGTTCTCCAAAATCCCCATGTGGAAGCTGTAACCTCCAGTGTGACTGCATTTGGAGATGAAGCCTTTGGGTTGATAATTCAGGTTAAAGGAGGGACACTGGTAAGAAATCACATACACCAGAGCATTCTCTGAATGCGAGAGGCTTCCCAGGTGGCGCTAGTGGTAAAGGATCCTCCTGCCAATCAATGCAGGAGATGCAAGAGACGGGGGTTTGATCCCTGGATGGCTAAGATTCCCCTGGAGAAGGAAATGGCAACCCACTCCTGAGCATTCCATGGACAGAGGAGCCTGGTGGGCTACAGTCCACGGGGTCACAACTAGTCGGACACGACATAGTGATTAAACAAAGGCAACATTCTCTGAGTGCTCGCAGAGGAAAGGCCGAGGGCACAGACCATGAGGAAACGCTATGCAAGACAGAGGGTTCACTGGGACCCACCCTGACGGCATCTTGGTCTCTGGCTGCCAGCCTCGCAGCTGTCCAAGGTCCTTTGTGCTGGCCACCTGAGCTGACTGAGAGGCCACAACCTCTGCAGTCCTGCTCTCCAGCTTGGACAGCTTCACCGCCTTCCAGGAGCTCAGCTCATCACAGTCAGCACAGCAGGCGTTTAAGGACACGGATGTGACTGCACACGCGGCCTGCAGTCACCATGGTGATCTGGGAACCAGAAGTGATCCAGGAAGATCCCCTGGAGGTGGAAATGGCAACCCACACCAGAATTCTGGCTTGGAAAGTCCCATGGACACACATCACTACTTTCCCTCAAACTTCACACACCCCGCGCCCTCGCACTCTCAGAAGTGTGTGCGTAGAAATTCAAGCCGCAAAATCACAGCAGACTCTCGGGATGGTGTCCAATCCCAGGCGTGGCCACTGGGGGGCACCCCACACGCGGCTCGCGGCTCTGAGAGCCAGCCTGCACCGAGGCGGAAGCAAGGCGGAAGCCAGTTCTTCCTTTTCATCAATTCATCTTGAAAGATGGAAACAGCACGAGTTATTTTTTATTTAATGCACCTCTATTGTTCTGGTAGGACTGCATTTCTCTTTAACGGTTGAAAATTTAGTATCGGAATTGAGATGCGCTGTAGTTGTAAAACACATACCAATTACGAAGACTTAACGCCCAAAATATGTGAACTCGTGAAAGTGAAAGTGTTAGCTGCTCAGTCATGTACGACTCTGCACGACCCTGTGAACAGAGGAGCCCGCCAGTCTCCTCAGGCCATAGAATCCTCTAAGCAAGAATACTGGACTGGGTTGCCATTTCCTCCTCCAGGGGATCTTCCCAATCCAGGGATCGAACCCAGACGTCCTGCACTGCAGGCAGATTCTTTACCCACTGAACCACCAGGGAAGACCTGGATTACATAAAATGTTGGTTATTTCCCCTGTTTCTTGTGATTCCTTCCGTACGGTTACCAGCTCATTCAAATTATATGTGCAGCCCACAACTGCATTTCTGTGGGAGCCAAACCTGGGGGTGCCCGGGACCCTGGGGAGCGGGCTGTGGGTGGCAGCAAAGGCCCGATCCCCAGGTGGAGACTCAACTTGGGGTGATATGTCCTGTCTGGGAAATCATACATTCTATAAGATGTTTTAGAAAAACCCAAATGAACTTTTTGCCCAACCCTGTCTCTAAATATCTATAGATTATATATATAGATTATATATATAGATTATATATATATACACACACATGTATATGTACATATATACGTGTGTATATATATATATACAGAGAGAGATGGAAAGAGAGAGAGGCAGAGAGATTTGTCTTAAGGAATTGGCTCACACGATTGTGGAGCTGGCAATTCTGAAATCTGGAGGCTGGAAACCCGGAAAAGAGCTGATACTGCAGCTCGAGTCTAAAGGCTGTCAGGAAGCAGAACTTCCCCCTCTTAGGGAACCTCATTCTTTTCCTTTTTAGACCTTTAGCTGATTGGATGAGGCCCATCCACATTATGGAGGGCAAGCCGCTTTACTCAAAAATCTACTGATTTAAATGTTAACCTCATCTAAAATGGGCTTCCCAGGTGGCTCAGTGGTAAAGAATCCACCTGTCAGTGCAGAAGGGGTGGATTTGATTCCTGGGTTGGGAAGATCCCCTAGAGAAGAAAATGGCAACCCACTCCATTATTCTTACCTGGAGAACCCCTTGGAGATAGGAGCCTGGTGGGCTATAGTCCACAGGATCTCAAAAGAGTCAGACATGACTCAGAGACTGAACAACAACCACATCTAAAACACACTTTCACAGCAACATCTAAACTGGTGTTTAACCAATTATCTGGCACTGTGGCTGAGCCAAGCTGACACATGGAATTCACCATCATATCACCCGGACATCCAGGAAATCAAGAGCCAACACCAGTTGCTTCAGGCTGCAGGTGAGCACTTTCTGGTTGACTGTCTCTCTCCATCTCTTCCTCTCTAGATAGACAGATAGGTAGATAGATATCATTTGCATCTCTACTGATTTAAAAAATCCACAACTTAACAAGTCATGTAACAGAGTCTGAGGCCCCGATCCACCGTCAGAGCAAGTTAGATGCAGGTGCAGCCCCGGATGACTGAGGATCTGGGCTCAGCGACAAGACAGGTGGGGAGGCGCGTCCGCTGAGAAAGCCGGCTGCAGGGCGCTCCCCTGCTATTAACATAGCTGATCACACACACACACCCCTGGGAGCAGACAGCACAGTGAGACCTTAATCAACCTCTTGGCCGCATGCTTAGAGAGCATCTCATTAGTGGAAGTCAACCGGCAAGACGGACCAGCAGGTCAGTGCAAACAGCACCAGAGCCGACCAGGCCGCTCACGATGGGGTGGATCCTTGCAGCCCAGGAGGGGTAGGATAACCAGCTCAGGTAAGTGACGGCTGTCAGGCCAGATGGAAGGCCCGGTCACTCGGAACTCTGTCCGGGGCCCTGACGTGGCCAGAATCTCATCTGTAAGCTGGACAAAGATTCGGTAGCAAAGTAAATGAAATTGTCAAGTTGAACAAAGCTTGGAGAGAAGCCCCAAACCAGGTGGAGTCCCCGAAGGTGGAGATGTGCAGGGACAAACGTGAGTTCTCTGTGTGGGTGCAGAACCCCTCTAGACTCGCCTCAACAAAGCTCCTGGGGTCACTTTCCTGACCCCTCACCTATAAACTGGCCAGTTTAGCAGAAGCCAAGCTGGGGCTGCAGACACAGCTGTATAATGCACCCACGCTCTCTGACATGGTGTGGGCTCTAGCCCACGTGTCACCTGCACCAGCCGGGCTGATCAAGCCTAAAACCCATGGACGAGGCAGGCAGAGATGTTATTGAACGCACTCTACAGATGCAGCTCAGAGAGGCTGCCTGACTGCCCAGTACTAGCAGAGCTGGGGTTGGAACCCCAGGTGTTTTTTCCCCCAAATCCCACATTCCTCTTGCTTTGGCTGGAGTCCCAGGAGGAACAGGACACGCCCAGCTGGGGGTTAGAAGGACCTGCCCCCTGACCAGGCTGGCACCCGCGAGGATAATGTGCCCTGTGGGGTTTCATGCCAAGGGAAAGTGCTGTAGACATCCAGACAGAAGACAAGGGAAGGAAAGCCAGGCTTCCTCACTTCAGTGCATGTCCCCGTTTGCACCGGCGCTCCCCACCACCATCTGCTGGTCACAGGGCAGCTCCGGCCGATGCAGGAGGGGATCCCACAAGGGAGGAAGGCCGCCGGGCGAGGGGCTCAGGAGCCCTGGCGGAGGCTGGCCGTGCAGGTGGGTCAGGAAGCAGGCCCACCTCTGCGGGTGCCATCGAGAGATTCACCCAAAGCTCACCCAGGTCTTGAGGCAAAGGCATACCCCCGCCTCCACCCAAAAGGCTGCAGCCTCAGTCTCAATGTGGGACAAGGTAGTTTTTCAGCCAAAACACGTGCAGTGAGGTCAAGGAAAGGCGCTTTGAGCCCATGAGCATCATGATTTATAATAAAGGTGTAGCAGTTGTGAATATTCTTACCCTAAATACTGTAAAGCTTTCAAAGAGCAGCCATTGCCAAAGACACAAGGAAAATAGGCGGAAACAGGACTTGCAGCCACTTTTGCTTGTTTCTCCCGGCTGTGTTCCCCTTTGCCTGCTTCCTTTGAGTTCTCCGATTTGTTTTTTAGTGTTTCATTTTAGGTGCTCTAACCAACGTCTTCTTACCTCTTTTTGCGTTGTTCTATCAGCAGTTGCCATACGCTTCCCTACCCTCTCACACCTGCTTTCGGGTAACCGCAGAAGCCTGCCAACCCTTCGGGGTCCTTCCCCTCCCCCGCTACATTTCGGTTGTCGTGTGTATCCCGGCTCGAGTTCATAAACCCGGAAGATGTCATAATCTTGCCTTCAACAGTCACACGCATTTTAAACAATTTAAGAGGAGGGAAAGAGCCTATCATGGTGTCCCAGGTTTTATTATTCACAAAATTGGGAAAGTTATAAGCCACAATATAATTTTAATTCATTTCAAAAGGGAGAAATAGTGCAGAAAAGGTTTTTAAGTGAAATAAAACTAGAGGTTGACAAAAATCACAAAACCAAAACAGGCCTTCACCCAGACATTTTAAAAATCCCTATTAATCAATGTTTGTGTCAGAGGGAAATGCAAAGTGAAATTGCAGAATTTCTGGGAAACAGAACAATGAAAATACTAGATGGAATGTATGGACCGTAAATAGAGCATATTCATAGACTTGAATATTCACATTGGTAAAAAGAAAGTACTCTTTCTTTTTGAGTAAATCCTTCATCTCACTTAGAAAGTTGGAAGAAGAAGAAGAAAATACACCGAAGCAAAGCAGAAAAAGACTCGGTAAGGATAACAGAAAAAAAAATGAGTTATAGAATAACAGATGAGTTTATGAATAAATGTAAAAAGCTGGTTAGTTCCTAATCAAAGAAAAAAAGGAGAAAATGTAGACCCACAAAGGGACACAGGTCGGATGACCCTCGGGCTCTAAGTGCTTGCTCGCCACAGCTACTGCACTGACTCTTAAAACAGTCCCGGCACAGTAGCTGTTAGCATCTCTATTATTGTATTTATCCCACTTTGGGGTGAGGCCCTGAGGCCCTACGAGGCCCCAGGACTCCCTGGGTGGGGCCGGAACTCCGCCCCGGCTGGCGCCGCGATGCTGCTCTGGTCCTGATGCCGATGGGTTGGGCGTAGGAGCGATGCGGACCTTTCTGGCGTTGGCCCCGCCTCTCCGTGAGATCACCCCGGCCATTCCCTCTGGGACTGGACCACTTTACCCTGAGAGGGCTCACAGCGTCAGGAGCGAGACGGGTACTGATCTTTCAAGGTCCCAAACACCTGCCTCTTTCTTAGGCAGAAAAGTGGTTTGCAAGAAGGAAGCTAAAAAGGAGTACATGATACCCAGTATTCCATTTTTCTCTTACTGGACTGAGCTAGAGAAGAGGAAACTGTGGGTTAGGGGGAAAAAACGAATACACGAATGCCCTTTGATCTTTGTTGCCAGTCACCCGATGAGACTGTGGCAGGGCGTCATCAGCCTGACTGACAGCCCTTCCGGCCCCTCCGAGTCTCTTCAATACCAACGGCGATTCTAACTCAGAGGTCCCTGCGGCTCCAGGCCCACATCCCTCCCTGGGGAAGACCTCAGGGAAGAGGTCAGGAAGACAGCAGACACAGAGAGGCGGGCCTCCATCAGCCCACCCACTTTGCAGAAGAGGACGTGGGGGCCCCTCGCCCACACCAGGACACACGGCACTGGTGGCTGGGCGGTGGCTCTCTGCTCCATAGCTTTTCTTCAGATCACTATTTCCAGGTTGTCTTTCCCGGCTGAACCCGGTAACTTTTTGTCAGATAAGGCTGCCCCGAATGTGCCGGTTACATGTTTATCTCCTCTCGCGAGTGTGGGTAGCTGGTCGTTCTCCACCTGTGCCCAGAGCAAGGCAGTGGACACGAGCTGAAGTCACGTCTCTTCCCAAAGCCCGCCTCCACCAAGGCCTTCCCCAGCGCAGGCCCGGGGAGCCTGGGGATTTCCCCCCACCCCCGCCTTCCCCAAAAGCTGTTACAGGACCCGGAATGGCTTTGACCTCAGCCCGGCCGTGGCTGGGTCTCCAGGTAGGGCAGTGTGGGGCGGGGGAGTTATAGATGGCTGCCTGACCCTTATGCCTTGCTCTGGTCCCAGGAGGAGACTTCTTGACCGGGGTGAATGTGCCCCTGGGGACATTCCACAATCCTGGGGTTGATGTGACTGCTGGAGGGCAGTTTGCTATGAACAGCGGGGAGAGGCCAGCTGTTCACACCCAGCTGTGGGCAGGCGGGCTCAGGACAGACCCACCCGGTGCAGACTTGGAGCAGTGCTGAGGCCGGGGCCGTGCGTCCACCTGCCCACACGCTCAGATTCCAGGCTCCAGGGGGGCTCGCACGGATGAACAAACATTCAAGGGAAGAGCTGTGTCGGTTTTCCCATCCACCAAGTATCGAAGAGGAAAAGCTAAAATTTTACATCACCTCCTGCTCCTTCTGCCTCTGCAACTCAGACTGCTCCTTGCCAAGTCTGCATCACGTTGGTCTCAGAAAGCGGGGATTCACAATACTAGGACCTGGAACTTATCTCACTCACCCTTGTCCTGCTCCTTGCAATCGCCCAGCCCCTGCAAACCTACAAACCCACTTCATCATGCCTGTCCATGTAATAAAAACTCGGGGCTCAGAGCTTGCCATGTTAACTCCTCTGGGCCCGCCGGGGTAATAAGCCTGAGCTCTCCAACTCTCCGAGTGTGGTGCTTGGTTTCTCGAGTCTGCAACAGGATGAGATGAGAACGCTGACCCCACAGGCCTGCTGTGAGGGTTGAGGTTGCAGAAACCCGCCCTGAGCCAAGCACCTCCAGGGCACTGTGCCCAGGTCTCCCTGCAGCCTGGAGAGACCTTCATCTCCAGATCTGGTAGGGTGGTCCCCAAGAGCGGCCTCCGGATCTTCTCCCACTCTTCAGGGGTGATTACGCAGAGCTCTGGCAACCGATGACCACCTCTGTCTGTACTGCCCAGGGAGGCTTCCCGTCCTCCTGGCGGGCTGCAGGCTTAGGGCATCTCCATGGTGGTTGTGCTTCCAGATTAGCATCTAGGTGTGTGAGCCTCAGCTACTCACATGGCTCAGCTCACCCCGTCCCCAAAGACACGAAAATGCAACAGGAGGAAACAGCTCAAGCGTTTAGGCATCACCTCCCCTGCTCGGCTGGGACCCTGGGGTCCCCACAGGCCAGCGAGCCGCAGGCTGCAGGCGTGAGCTGGGGCCCAGGAGGCTGCACCATAGGCAGCCTGCACCACTGCTGGCGATCCTGCTCAGTCGCTCCTTCTGAACTTGGAGTCACCAGCCTGGTGCGCTACTCCACAGCAGAGGCTCCAGACTGCCTTTCAGAGCCCACAGATGGGAAACATGAGAAGGCGCCAATCTGCAAGCCAAGGGGAGGGTCCTCACCAGAAACCGAACCAGCCAGGACCCCGATTTTGAACTTCATACTCCAGGACTGGGAGAAGATACTTTTCTACTGTTCAAATGGCCCGTGCAGGCGTGCTCAGTCGCTTTAGTCATGTCTGACTCTTTGCAGCCCCGTGGACTGTAGCCCACCAGGCTCCTCTGTCCATGGGATTCTCCAGGCAAGAATACTGGAGTGGGTTGCCTTTCCCTTCTCCAGGGGATCTTCCCGGCCCAGGGTTCGAACCTGGATCTCCTGCACTGCAGACGGATTCCTTATCGACCGAACCACTGGGGAAGCCCTCAAACCACCGGTCTTGGGTATTTTGCTCCATGGCCTGAGCTGAGACAGCATCCATCTCACCTGGAGCGGATCCACAGGCTGTTCCGCAGTCCCTCTCCCCAGGTCCTGTCACACCACCATCCTGTATTCCAGGATGGTCCTTGTGGTCCTCACACTGGCTGGCTCATTCCTGCTCCCTGCTCCCCCAACTGCCCGTAGCCTCTTCCCACAGCTGACCTCCTGACATCCCCACGCAGCCCCTCCTCACCACTGATTGAAACCTTTCTCCTGTCACTGTGACAGAGTCATCCTCTACCGGCTCTGTCCCCTCCTGAAATCACATTGCGGGTCCACTTCATCACCCACTCCCAGAGGAAAGCTCTGGGTGGACACTGCCGTCAGCCCTGGGCCCTGATGCCAGGGATGAAGTCGGAGCTCAAAATTGCAGGTCAGGTAGGTTCCTTATGAGCCAAGCAACATGGAATTGATACAGAGAATTCTCACTCGATGCCTGGGACATCCTTACTGTGTGGTCGGGACCCAGGGGCTTCCAGGTCTCCTCGGGACCCGTGAGGTCAAAGCCACTGTCGTGAGACAAAGATGTTACGTGTCCTCTCCATCCTCGTTTGCTCCTGAGCGTCCAGTGGAGCTTTCGGGCACCGCCACAGTGTGCAAAGTCCTGGCAGATGGAACGCAGGGCAGATAGGAGAACGCGGACACGAGGGTGATTTGCAACAATATAAAACAATACCATTTCCCTCGCTGGGTTTGTTTTGGAATACAGTTCGTTTTCCTACAAATGTGTTATTTACATGAATGTGTCATGTGTCTGATTTTATTTTTAAATGGATGAGTGTATTTTCGTTTCCCAGTTTTAGCTTCCATTATGACAAATAAAAGCAGCGTCTCCCACGTCAACTGTATCTTTCTGGGGCCCTCAGTGGTGTTTAAGAGTGAGCCGAGGTCCCGAGACTAAAAGTTTGAGAAGTGCTGCCACGGAATCTTCTGCAGCAACGACGGGATTGGGTAGATTGCTCTGCTTCAGTAATCTGGAAGCTCTCCTGTCATCCCATTACACGAGATGAGATTGCAGACCCCTCGTCAAAGCTCTGGTTTTTCCAGTGGTCATGTATGGATGTGAGAGTTGGACTGTGAAGAAAGCTGAGCACCAAAAAACTGATGCTTTTGAACTGTGGTGCTGGAGAAGACTCTTGAAGAGTCCCTTGGACTGCAAGGAGATCCAACCAGGCCATCCTAAAGGAAGTCGGTACTGAATATTCACTGGAAGGACTGATGCTGAAGCTGAAGCTCCAGTACTTTGGCCACCTCATGCGAAGAGCTGACTCATTGGAAAAGATCCTGATGCTGGGAAAGATTGAAGGCGGGAGGACAAGGGGACAATAGAGGATGAGATGGTTGGATGGCATCACTGACATGATGGACATGAGTTTGAGCAAACTCCGGGAGTTGGTGACGGACAGGGAAGCTTGGCGTGCTGCAGTCTATGGGTTCGCAAAGTCAGACACGACTGAGAGACTGAATCCAACTGAACTATAGACCCCTGTCTATGGCCTGACACCATTTATATAAAATCAGAGAAACCATAATGGTGATTTGTTTAGCTATAATGATACAGGCAGTTGTCTTCACAGCAAAATGTCTGCTGGGAAAACTGGCCGTAGTTCAAGGTGGCCACGCTGGGGAGGAGAGTAGACGGAAGGCGTGGAAGAAGGGCTTTTATTTTTTCTTGAGTGTATTTTACGAATTTTTGTACAGTGGGATTTGTTCATTTACTCCACAGGCTTTTTAAATTAAGAGGGTGGAGGTGAAGAAGAAGCCTGGAGAGGATGGGCTGGTCAGCAGAAGGAGCCTCATGAGGAGGCGGGAGGCCTTACAGAGCAGAAGGGAGCCTGGGGCCATGGGGTCGGCCACCAGGAGCTCGGGGGGCCTCCCGCCTGGGGCCCTGACAGTCGACGCTCACGGGTGGCTCAGAAGCCGAGCTGCAGCTGGAGACGTGGGCTCGGTGGGCAGGGGCCTAGCGTCTGGACGCAGCAGCTCCAAGGGCCTCCGCTGGGCGGTCACACCCGAGCCCCGGGCACGGCTGGGGCCTGGGGACCCAAGCCGGTCCTGGGGGAGGCCTCTGACGTGCCGGGATGGCCGTAATGACCGCACCTTCCACCACTCATCTCCGGGGCAGCCGCTCTGAACAAGCCTCATGCCTCAGTTATTGATACAGAGTCTTCTACCTCTTTTGACTTCCCTGGTGGTTCAGACGATAAAAGCATCTGCCTACAGTGCGGGAGACCTGGGTTCCATCCCTATGTCGGGAAGATCCATTGGAGGAGGGCTTGGTAACCCACTCCAGTATTCTTGCCTGGAGAATCCCATGGACAGAGGAACGTGGTCGGCTACAGTCCCTGGGGTCACACAGAGTCGGACATGACTGAGCGACTTCACTTTAACTTTCTGCCTCTTTATAATGAACTCTCGAAGGCAGAATGTGCCAGAACTCACTCATCGATGAGGAAACCTGGGCTCAGACAGATGCTGGGGGGCCCCAGGAAGGAAAAGGACCCAGCCGAGGCCTCCAGTGGGCAAGCGGCCCCGGGCTGCCCTCAGGAGGGGCGAGATCTCGGGGGACAGGGCCCCTCCTGGGACGAGGGCCTTGGTGGCAAGTGGTCAGCAGCAGACGTGTAGCCTGGGGTGGCGGCTCTGGGTGAAAACCCGCCAGGCTTGGAGCAGGAAACTGTGACCTTGAAGACAGGGACCTTCTGGCCCTCTGGGTGGTTTTCTGTCTGGTGAAGGGCGGGGGATGGAGCTGGGTGGGCAGACACACTTCCAGGACGGGCGGGTGGACAGGCGGGCTCAGGACCACCCCCTTCAGAATGCACCAATGGCAACCTTTCCCCCAAACCACAGCTGGGGGCGGGGTTGTTAACAGAGTCACCCAACCTGAACCCGTGGCTTCTTTCCTGGATGATCTTTTCATAATCATCTACACCTGCCGCGGCTTCGCTTTCGAAGCCAACAGTCCACACCACTCCCGTCCGGAGCGGAGGACGCACCCCTGGAGCTGAGAAGCTGGGAGAGGGGGGCGTGCCCAGCAATGACATGCCACGCGGGGGCCGGCCACAGGGCCAGGCTGGTGGGCGGGTCCTTGGTGCATTTCTGGGGGAACCGTCATCCCCTCTGGGGTGAACCTCCCCCAAAACGTGCCGGTCGGTCTCTGCTTTGCTCCGGGTGTGCTGCCTCGGACCCCGGCCCCGGGGATCAGTAGTCAGTGCTCCCTCGTGACTTAGGGCTCCTGCAGGCACTAGGGTCTGCTGCCTCCAGAAACGGACCAGCACCACGTTTCCGGGTTTTCCGGGGCTGCGGGAATGGCCCGCAGGCCTGCTGTGGACGTGGGGGATTTGTGGGTGGGTTTAAGCACAGGAAGCCCAACTGCACTTTCAGGCTGGGTTGCCCCTAGAGGTGAAGATTGATGTGGTATTTAAGCGCCGTCGATATCTACCTCTTAGGTCAATAAACTTGATGCTTATCTCAACTGACGATGATATCTGCTGAGAGTTTGTTCTGCTTCCAGACCTTTCATCAAGCAGCCAGCGGGGAGAGCGGGGCGGCTTGGATGGAAAGACCAGGCCTCTGCCTTCACTTCTCCGGGCCCATCCCCTGGTGGCTGGTGGGGGGCTCTTCCCCTGGCATGTAGGCGCCTCGTTGCAGTTAGTAGGCTGTTTCCCGAGTGAGTGGCAAAGCCTGGGAACGGAAGCCCGGTTCTCCATTCGGATGGACTATAGAGATGTCTGCACTGATTTCAGCTAGGGCTTCTTGGAAGCAAATTTCTGGGGGAAGTTACCAAAAGAAGCAGATGGCCTAGAAACTGGGAACGTGGATGGGAGGATTCTGGTTGCCACAGGCGGTACCAACGGAGCGCAAGGGCCTGCGTCTTGGCCGGAAGGAGCCAGTTAGTGGTCAGGGCAGCGTCCGGCTCCCGGGGTCGGGAAGGGGGCTGGCAGGCGGGCTGGCCCAGGCCCCGCCGCTGACTGAGACGGGGCTGCCTCCACCGAGGGAGGTGGTTGGTTCCCACTTGAGCTCGACTGGACCACGGGCCCCCAGACACTTGGATAGTATGCTGGGTGTGTTGGTGAGGGTGTTCCCGGGTGAACACTTGAATCTGTAGCCTGACTGCAGCAGACAATCCTCCCCACGTTGTGGGGAGGCCTCATCCAAGCTGCCGGAGGCCGGGACAGAGTAAAAGTGGGGTGGGAGACCCCCCTCCCTGCGTCTGTTTGCAGCGGGGACCTGGGTTCCCCTCTGCACCCACACTGTGTCTCACACCCGCGTGCCCCTCGCAGACGGCTGATCGGGGGACCCCACAGCCTCTGCAGTCACGGGAGCCAGCTCCTTACCGTGAAGGCATAAACCTGCGCGTTGATCCTCCTCTAGGGAGGATCCGGCTCCCCGCTGGGCTCATCACTCTGAAGCTCACAGCTTCCACGGCCTTCTGACCCCGCTCGGCAAGGATGCAACAATGACCGCCTGGCCACCGAAGGTGCCGGTCAGCGTGAGCCCGGGGCCCCGGGACGCTGGCCGCCTCTGGGGAGCGCACATGGACAGCAGGCTTCACATGGGGGTCTCAGCCTCAGCACGTACTGAGCCCCCGTCCTGGACGAGGCAAGGAAGGCCAGGCCCACCTGCGGCCCCGCTCGCACAGGCCAGTGGGGTCTCAGCACGCTGCTGCCACTGCCGGGGCACTGAGCGACTTGCCATGGGGGAGGTGCCTGGGGGGAGCCAGGGGTGGGGTCAGGTCACCAGGCCGAATCACTGTTCGCTCTGGACAGCTGGGAGCCCGGTGTGGGGCCAGCTACTGGGAGGGGGAGCTCTGGGGACACGGGGCTCAGGGGAGGGTGAGTTCTGGGGGGGCTCAGGGAGTGGGTGCTCTGGGGACACAGGGGCTCAGGGAGTCGGTGCTCTAGGGACACGGGGGCCCAGGGGAGGGGGCGCTCTGCAGACATGGGGCTCAGGGAGGGTGAGCTCTGGGGACATGGGGGGCCAGGGGAGGGTGTGCTCAGAGGTTCTGGGGCCACCCTGGAGCAGCTGCGCCGTGCCCGTGTGAGCCCGCGGCCCCCACCTCTGCCCCACCGTCCTCTGCGAAGCTGCCCGTGGTGTTTCCCTAGGTTGGGTGGGGGCGCCCCAGGTGGCGCAGCGCTCCGCCAGCACACACAGCTGCCTCATCTTGCCCTCCTGCGCGCACCTGGAGGCCTCTAGCCCTCCCCTCCCGGGGCCCCAATGGGTTCCCTGGTGGAACCTCCCAGAACAGCCCCATGCCCCCGATCAGACCAGACGACTCAGGAGACTCCTGCCAGC
>NW_011495061.1:3080682-3093794 GCF_000754665.1 Bison bison bison | reverse complement strand
CACCCCCGCCGCCTCACCCCTCAGGCTCTGCGGAGCACCTTGGAACCTTGACCCTGACCCCGGGGGCCCGCAGCCCTTCCCGAGCCCGGTGGGTGTCCGCAGCCAAGATCTGCACCTTCTCCAACCAAAGCAACACATCGGGGCCAATGGACTGCAGAAGCAGGCAGGAAAAAGCCCAGCCTCTTCTATTAAAGCCAGACGGGAAAGACATTTGCAAAACTGTAACTGTTGCTGTTCGTCATAAAATATTTATGTTAAAATATAAAAGGTTTATGATTGTTATTTTTAAATAAATGAAGAAATGTTTAAAATGTTCTCAGTTTAATTTTGTAATATGGTGAAACTCTGGTAGTTTCTAATACGATAAATATCACAGGATACCGCTCACATACACGGGTGCCCTCTGGGGCCCTTGGGCACTTCTGAGTGTGAAGACGTCCCGAGACCAGGCGCTTGAGGACCGGGCTGAGGACCCTGCTCCGCAGCGCACCCCCCAGCAAACCAGCGTCCTGTGTCCCTGTCACCTGAGCCTCTCAGGTGAGGCGAGGGAGGTACGCTCACCCTGCTCCCCACTCTCCAGGCGCTCTTCTAAGTCCTTTGCAAATATTAACTGACTCTTTATAATGCCAAGAGGCCAGCACTGTTATCAGCCCTGCTTACAGAGGAGTTCAGGACACTTGCTGCTTGACACGCAGCTGCCAACGGACGGGGTCAGGGTCCCATCCAGGCAGGTGGGCTGCAGAGTCCAGGCTCAGCCTACGGGCTGTGCTGCTCGCACAGCAAAAGGGCCAAAGTGACTGCTGCGACCTCCTGGACCACATCTGCTCTGAGCCACGCGTGCCGTTTAAGAACAGTCTGCGATGGCCTGGCCCAGTGGCTCCCACTCACAGACGTTACTGTCCTCGTGGCTTATAGAGGCCTGGCATATGTGTGTGTGTGTGTGTGTGTGTGTATGAGTGTGTGAGTGTGTGTGTAAGTAATTATGTGTGTATGTGAGTATGTGGGGGGTTTATGTGTATGTGTGTATGTGAGTGTATGTATGTGTGAGTGTGCATGTGTAAGTGTGTATGTGTGAGTGTGTGTGGGGGTGTGTGTGTGTGTGTGTGACTGTGAGAGTGTGTGTGGGGTTTGTGTGTATGTGTGTGTGAGTGTGTGTGAGTATGTGTAGTATGATGTGTATGTCTGAGTGAGTGTATGTGTCTATGTGTGTCTGTATGTGTGTATGTATGTATGAGTGTGTATGTGTGTGTGGGGGGGGAAATTTGTGTGTGTATATGTGTGTCAGTTGTTTGTGTGTGTGTATATGTGTGAGTGAGTGTGTGTGTGTGTACAAGTATGTATGTGTGTGCGAGTGTGTATGTGTGAGTGTCTGTGTGTGTGTGTGTGAGTGTGTGTGTGTGTATGTGTGTGTGAGTGTGTGGGGGGTTTGTGTATGTGTGTGTGTGAGTGTGTGTGTGAGTGTGTGTGAGAGTGTGTGTATGTGAGTGTGTATGTGTGTGAGTGTGGGGGGGTTGTGTGTATGTGTGTGTGTCTGTGTATGTGTGTATGTGAGTGTGTGAGTTTGCTAGGGCTCTGTAACACAAGGTGACTGACTGGCTTACTCACAGAAATGTGTTTTCTCACATTTCTAGAGGTTAGAAGTCCAAGAACAAGGTGTGGGCAGAGCTGATTCCTCCCAAGGCATCTCTCCTTGCTGCGTAGACGCCATCTCCTCCCCTGTCCTCCAGTGGCTGTCCCTCCGTGTGACACGGGGTCCTCTTCTTATCAGGACACCGGTGAGATCGGATCAGGGCCCGCCCATAAGACCTCATGTACCTTAATCACCTCTTGAAGCCACATCCCGAGGCACCTGATACTTGACTGTGACATTCTCACCTTTTGGAAAGCCTCAGATGACGGTCAGATGCTTGTCCTTGTGGGCGGAGCCCTTCTCCGCCTCCAGGCACTTGCCTCTCTTGGTCCAGCGTCTTTCTCTGCAGCGTCATCTGTGTAAGTGGCCAGCAGACTTTCTGGGTTAGCTGGTTAGAGCCACAGGCAGGGGCCGCTGCTCAGATGAGGAGGCGGGGATGAACACCCCCAGGTAAGAAGAAGCACTGACCGGGGCTCAAAACCAGAAGCCCATGATTCAGAAGTTTTGCTTTAAGAGAAAACTCTGAGAAAACCCTGGGAACGGGGAAGTGTGAGGGAGAGAGACAAGACAGAGATGGGAGAGGCAGGGGGCGGGGCCAGCGGGCCTTTCCACTTTGGGAAGGGAGCACGTACAGTTAGAAATCTTTTCCAGGAAGCACCTCCCGGTTTTCACTCTGCTTCTCCATAAATTCAGTTCAGTTCAGTTCAGTTGCTGAGTCATGTCCGACTCTGCGACCCCTTGGACTGCAGCATGCCAGGCCTCCCTGTCCATCACCAACTCCCAGAGTTTGCTCAAACTCATGTCCATTGAGTCAGCGATACCATGCAACCATCTCATCCTCTGACGCCCCCTTCTCTTCCCGCCTTCAATCTTTCCCAGCATCAGGGTCTTTTCCATTGAGTCAGTTCTTTGCATCAGGACAAATAAGTGGAGCTTCAGCACCAGTCCTTCCAATGAATATTCAGGACTAATCTTTACGATGGACTGGTTGGAACTCCTTGCAGTCCAAGGGACTCTCAAGAGTCTTCTCCAACACCACAGTTCAAAAGCATCAGTTCTTCTGTGCTCAGCTTTCTTTATAGTCCACCTCTCACATCCATACATGACTACTGGAAATACCATAGCTTTGACTAGATGGACCTTTGTTGGCAAAGTAACGTCTCTGCTTGCTTTTTAATATGCTCTCTAGTTTGGTCGTAACTTTTCTTCCAAGGAGCATGCATCTTTTAATTTCATGGCTGCAGTCACCATCTGCAGTGATTTTGGAACCCAAGAAAATAAACTAGAAATCTTTTCCAGGAAGCACCTCCCCACTTTTGCTCTGCTTCTCCATAAGTAAATACTTCAAAACCTGAGGTCAGGATGTTAGTACAGCTCTAGCAGTCATGGCTGGCTTACTTAATCAGAGCCATGATTTCAGGAGGCTGGCCACCCGGAGAATGTGAGATCTCAGCCCGGCTGCCCCCCGACCCCACGTGAGGGCGACTCGCTCACCCCCGACCCTGGAGGCTATTTTTATCTACTTGATGTCGGTGTGATTAGTAAAGGCAATTAAGCAGTCAGATCAAAGCTGAGGGCCGCAGCCTTTTAGATGCTCTGTAACAACCCTGGAAAGGTTTGCAGAGAAGAGCCCGGGGGGAATTGAGCGTGCCATGAATAAACATCACCTGAGAGGGTTTGGACTCCCTCATCCCACCTCTGGAAGGATGTTCAGGAAGGCAAACACAGAAGTGCCTTGGGGAGGGCAGGGCTAGCCGGGATAGAAGCAGAAGCCCCTGCTTGCCTGGTGGTGCCTTGCCCAAGTCATGGGGCACATGCTGCCTGGGGAGGAGTGAACCCTTGAAAGCCAGCGACACACCTGGTCTGCTGTCTGAATCCAGTGAGAGGTGCTACTTTCCGCTTTTCTGCAGCGATAAACTAAAGGCACCAGCAGAGGGGCCTCTGAGGCCCACCCTGTATTTATCTGGAGTTTTATATACATAAGGGGCTTCCCAGGTGGCAGTAAAAAGTCTGCTTTTTTTTTTTTTTTTTGCCTCTCTGCTAATGCCAGAGACGCAAGAGACGCAGATTCGATCCCTGAGTCAGGAAAATCCCCTGGAGTAGGAAATGGGAACCCACTCCAGTATTCTTGCCTGGAAAATTTCACAGACAGGGGAGCCTGGTGGGCTACAAAGACCCCCCGGTCCTGTCTGCACAGGAGAGCGTGAGCGCTGGGCAAGCGAACAGGGTTGGAGAATCTCTACGCCTTTTAATGCATGAGTCACTAAGGCCCTGCGAGCAGCCAGACCGGGGAGGGAGAGGAAGGCACAGCACACAGAAGCAGGGGAGGGCTCTGACCGTCGCCAAGGGCCGCAGAGGGTGACCTCAGCCATCTGCTGAGTGGGTGCCAGGAGCCACGCCAGCCAGGCCACTGAGCGGCCCGGGGCGGACACCTGGGCTGGCCAGGCACCTCTTGGAAACCATCCTGGGGGTGGGGAGGGGGAAGGTCAGGGCAGGTTCAGGCTGTGAAGACCCCATGGGGAAGCCCCAGGGGGCAGGTGGCTGCTGACCAGAGGAAGCAGGCATGCAGAGTGCCCAAGGAGTCAGCGAACCAGAGGGAAGCAGAGACAGAGAGATAGGGAGAGAGAGACAGAGGCGAGGAGAGAACCCAGGCAGGGAGGGGTGGGGGGAGGGCTGGGTACTGAGGGGCGTGGGGGCTGCTCTGGCTTCTGTGGTTCCCAGGCCCCCGGGCACGGCAGTGCCTACCGCCCCTGTTCCTGAGGCCCTTTCCCTGGCACGGAGTCACCCAAGCTCTCAGGAGGGGGATGGCTTCATTTTAGCCAAAGGTCCCGGTTCAAGGCGAAAGGCCAAACTGCAGAAACCATTCGCATTGAGATGAAGGGGGCCCGTTCTGGGTACAGGCGGGTGGATGCAGGTCGGGGTCACAGCCATGGCGGGTACTCTGTGTGTGGGGGTGGGGGGTGTGGGGGATAAGACCCTGGGAAGGGGGGGCACTTGAGTGGGAGCCAGGGTGTGTGTCTCTCTCACCTCGGCCCCAGGAGCCTCTGGTCTGGTGCCAGGCATGCTGTGACCAAGAACAGCAGGGACACAGCTGGGGAGGGGGTCTAGGGCCCAGTTTTAAGGTGCACACGCCCTGAGATGTGTGTACAGTGTGGCAACTGCAGTTCAGACATGGAGCTGCATATTCAAAAGCTGCTAAGAGAGTAGGACAACCTAGACGGCATATTAAAAAGCAGAGCCATTATTTTACCAACAAAGGTCCGTCTAGTCAAGGCTATGGTTTTTCCAGTAGTCGTGTATGGATGTGAGAGTTGGACTATAAAGAAAGCTGAGCACCAAAGAATTGATGCTTTTGAACTGTGGTGTTGGAGAAGACTCTTGAGAGTCCCTTGGACTGCAAGGAGATCCAACCAGTCCCTCCTAAAGGAAATCAGTCCTGAATATTCATTGGAAGGACTGATGCTGAGGCTGAAACTCCAATACTTTGGCCACCTGATGCAAAGAGCTGACTCATTAGAAAAGACCCTGATGCTGGGAGAGATTGAAGGCGGGAGGAGAAGGGGACGACAGAGGATGAGATGGTTGGATGGCATCACCAATTCGATGGACATGGGTTTGAGTGGACTCCAGGAGTTGGTGATGAACAGGGAGGCCCAGCGTGCCGCGGTTCATGGGGTTGCAAAGAGTCAAACGACTGAGCGACTGAACTGAACTGAAGAGTGTGGGTTTTAAAGGCCTCATCACAAGGAAAGCAGAACCTGTATCTGTGAGGAGATGGCGTCAACTAGACTCATCCTGGTGGTCATTTCACAATACAGACAAATCTCAGCTCAACTCACCCTGTACACTGGAGGTGGATGCAACTTTGTATGTCAACTGTATCTCAAACTGACATTTTTTAAATTTGAAGAAGAAGGAGAGGAACAGTGAGCATCACACGCTCAAACACTGATCTCCTGGGGAAGTGAAGCGGGGCTGAAGCTCAAGGCGCCAGCCGGCTCTGAGCTCTGATCCCAGTCAGATGAAAAAGCAGAGAAGAGCCTAAAATACTGGCCGTCTGGTCTCCCCACCCCACCTCCTGCCGTGCGGCTTCAGACTCCGGAATGCCACCTCCCCAGGACTGATGTCCACTCACCAGCTTCTCCAGCACACCGCGTGGTGATTGGCTGGGGTGGGGGACGTCCGGCCAATGAACCGCCTGATCCTGTACCCACAGAGGCATCCTTTGTGGGGCCAACGTGATTGACGTTCATGAAAACGTCTAAATTCTGGTTATCTTGGCAATTCTGCATGACATACCTTAAACAGCATCAGTCTAGACGAAAGGGGACGGATCCCCTGTTAGGTGAGCCGGCAAGATGCGCCACCGACGGTCACGTCCGCGTGTGTCAGCAAAAGCCTTGGTCAAGAAGAATATGTCACTCAACTGAAGACCTAACAAAAGGGATGTTTAGGCCAATGGTGACTCATTCATACAATGGCACAGTCTGCACTCCTTATGAATTATGTTCAGGGCGGGTTTTTAGTGGCACTGGCAATGCCCGTGAATCTTAATGTGAAAAAGCTTAGAAAAAATTGTCTCTACAAACAAAAGAAAGAAACACATTGATACCACAAAAATATTCGGGTTGGAGGAAGTTCTTGCATGTGGCCAATTCCTTCATGACTCCAAAAATGACTAATTCCACCCCAAACCCTCGTGATGAAACCGCATGGGTGGTCCGTTTTCTGCAACACACCATGGATCGCCACACACCCTTGCTTCTTAAACTGGCTCCAGATTAACCTCCATCCAAGGCTCAGGAATTCGTGAGGTGTCACCCTCACCCTTTCCTGACAAAGGTCCATCTAGTCAAGGCTGTGGTTTTTCCAGTAGTCATATATGGATGTGAGAGTTGGACTAGAAGGAAAGCTGAGCGCCAAAGAATTGATACTTTTGAACTGTGGCACTAGAGAAGACTCTTCGGAGTCCCTTGGACAGCAAGGAGATCCAACCAGTCAATTCCAAAGGAAATCTACGCTGAATATTCATTGGAAGGACAGATGTTGAAGCTGAAGCTCCAACCCTTTGGCCACCTGATGAGAAGAGCTAACTCATTAGAAAAGACCCTGATGCTGGGAAAGATTGAGGGCAGGAGAAGGGGATGACAGAGGATGAGATGGTTGGATGGCATCACCGACTCGATGGACATGAGTTTGAGCAAATTCCAAGAGATGGTGAAGGACAGGGAGGCCTGGTGTGCTGCAGTCCGTGGGGTCACAAAGAGTCAGACACGACTTACCAACTGCATGACAAAAACCCTCACCCTGCCCCCTGTTATGCTAGCAGAAGTGGATGAAACAGAACGTTGAATGTCTCTTTGGAAGGACATGGCCCAGTACAGCCTCCTGGGCTTCCTCTGCTCATGTTCGACTGTGCTGTCTGCCTGGCTACCTTGCCGGGGGGGTCTGTCCATATGATGAGGCTCCTAAACCCCCTTGTGCATAAGAATCACACAGAGAGGTGGCAGGCTGCATCTTCCCAGCCCCACGGAGCACCAGCCCTGACTCTGCAGAGCTGGGGGCGGGCAGGGGGCAGGGCTTTGCCTGTTAACCCAGCACCCCTGGGGATTCAGACGCTGGGGCCTGTGCACACCGCAGGGCACTGCCTAAGATTTAACAGGATGCCCACGGCTGCAGTCTGGATGCCACTCCATCTGCATGTGTTTCTGCACCCGGAATCTGTCTTCTGGAGGAACAACACCCTGGCTCTGGGTCTCTACCATGGGACTGAGGGCACTGGCTCCGATGAAGGCCGGAGTGAAGATGAACAGGCCTCAGCCACTGCGAAGCATGGGATTCCTGAAGATTTAACAAGAAGCAAGCCATGGGGACAGCGCTTACCAGGTGGCGCAGTGGTAAAGAATCCGCCTGCCAGTGCAGGAGATGCAGGAGACTCAGGTTTGATCCCTGGGTCGGGAAGATTCCCCTGGAGTAGAAAATGACAACCAGCTCCAATATTCTTGCCTAGAAAATCCCATGGACAGAGGAGCCTGGCCGGCTACAGTCCATAGGATCAAAGAGTCAGACATCTCTGAGCAACTGAGCACAGCATAACACACAGCAAGTCATGGGGACAAGTCCACAGTGAGGAATTAACTGCTTGGCCAGAGCCCGGAAGTGAGGGGCAGACACGGTTGTTCCTGGCTGGCCACCGCGGCTGCTTTTGCAAAGCCACGTGGTCTTTGCATCTTAACCAGCAGAAACACAAAGGGTATCACCCGTTTGGTCCACCCCATGGTTGGCTGAATAACGACCCTCAAAGGGTTCACGTCCTGCTCCCCAGAACCTGTATCTGAGGTTGCATGGGAAAACAAAACTAATGATGCAGATGAATTCACGGTGCCAGTCAGATGATCTTAAGCAGGGAGAGTCTCAGGGCCCCGAGGAGGGGAGAAGGGAAGCAGAAGGAAAGTCAGAGGGAGACCCTGCGGCAGGAGCCGGGGCAGGAGCTGCCGCCGCTCTGAACATGGAAGGGACCGCGAGCCAAGGAATGTGGGCAGCGGGCCCTAGAAGCTGAAGAGAGCCAGGAGGCAGTTTTCCTCTAAAGTTTCCACCAGCAGCCAGCTCTCCGACGCCTTCCTTCTAGGCCAACGGGGACCGCGCTGGACTTGTGAACGACAGAACTGTGAGATAATTCGTTTATGTTGTTTGACGCCGTGGGATTTGTGATAATTTGTTAAGGCAGTAAAACTCACAGAGCCCCCTTGCTCGACCCAGGACCGTGTTACTAAGGGCAGAGAAGTGATGGCAGGGGCGGGAGGCTGTACCCAGTGGGTCCGACCCACTTTCCTGCCTAACGCTGGGCTGTTTTCTCTTCATCCCTACGCTTGGCCGTCTGTGTGTTTCTTGCTGGCTTTGTATCAACACAGCCCAATAACACCATTAGTATCACTGACAGCAGAAATTGCCAATGCTCTTTGCATGTTTCCCCAAAGTAGACAAACAGCGTTCTGGGTGGTGGAGTCAAAGCAGAGGCGGTAGCTTGAAAAGTTTATTACGGAGCCTTTATGCTGTTCAGGGCTGAGAACGCCTTTGAAGTAGCTACCCTCCCATCTGACAGGTGAGTAAACAGCTCCAAGGGATCAAGGGCAGAGGGCCAGCAAGAGACAGCTCCCAGACTCAATTCTCACTCTCAGTCGTGCCTTAGCCACACCCTTGGGCCTCTAATCAACTAGTATTTCAGGTCAGACATTGAAAAACTGCTTGTAAAGGACTTGAAAACACATTGCTGAATAATTCAGATATTTGCTGGCAAATCTTAGACCACTGACAGTGATGAAGTATCTGCAGACCAACTGGTATCTCGTCCTATGTCACTTCCGTCCTGTCTGACTCTTTACTACCCCATGGACAGTAGTCCCCAGGCTCTTCTGTCCATGGAATTTTCCAGGCAAGAATACTGGGGTGGATTGCTATTTCCTTCTCCAGGGGAATCTTCCCAACCCAGGAACTGAACCCATGTCTCCAGCATCCCCTGCTTGGCAGGTAGGCTCATTACCACTAGGGCCACCTGGGAAGCCAGAGGTATTGGTATCTGAATTATCACAAAATCTGAACCTGGTCCAGTGTAATACAGATCATTCCAGCCGTGTTTCCAGAAGAATTGTCTGGGATGTTCTGGCCTGAAGGACTTTGCAGCGATTGAATGCAAGTTCTTTCCTACTAGAATGTTTTAGCCTGTTAAGCAAACACTTATCTGATATTTCACCAATTGCAAAAATAAAAAAAAGGGTTTCTTCAGGTAACTTTGGACTTGACACTGGTCAGCCCCGAGCTTGTTGGCTTCTGCTGGGGCCTGTCACTGGTATTGCCGTCCAGTGACTTACCCGCTGATGGTATTTGTATGCTCTTACCAAGGACCAAGAAAATAGAGATGTCAGCCAGGGTCGTGGGTCAGGCAAGGAAAGCGGGGCCTACAGGCAGAACCCCAGCTCAAGTTTAGCAAACAGCAGGCCCTGTCAGTGCGGGCTGGGCTTCCTCGAGGAATGTGGGCCGTGCCGGGTCACAGGGAGCTGGAGGGAATTACCCTCCCAGGAACGAGGCCAGGAAGGCTGAGTGTGGGGGAACTGGTTTCTCGGCGGCCTCGGTGACCTCTCCGCCAGTTGTTTACTTGGAGTGCCAGGCCTCAGGCTGGGTCAGATGCTCAACCTCTTACTCATTACAGAATTGCACGTTCAGCCCAACGCAGCGCCTCCACGCTCCCACCAGGGCACCTCGCTACCTTCTTGTCGCAAACTAGATCATCCAAGAAAATGCAGACAGGAGGAAACACAGCCCCACTCAGAAACACTGAAATGACAACCCTGGGAAATGACCCCTCGCCTGGACTGCGTCTTAGCAAAGCGCCGACTTGGGCATCCGGCACCTCGTCCGACTTCTGCGGTGACCCCAGGCCACCGTGGCGTGGACACCCACCTGACAGCACCTGTGGGCCAGGGACCTGGGCTCAACCCTGCACCTTTCCAGCAGCGTAGGTGTGACGAGGGAACCTAGAGAAACTGGCAGGGAGCATCAGTTCGGTCTCAACCTCTGGACTCCACTTCCAGTCATCAGATCCCTGTCTGTCTACAGCAGATGTGGCTGTGGGACACAGTTCTTTCTCAGACTTTACTGCCTGCCTGTTTCAAATACGACATTCCAGACCCTGCACCCAGAGGTTCTGCTGGTTGGAGCTGAGCTATAGTCACCGTTGGTTTTGTTGTGCAGTTGCTCAGTCGTGTCCAACTCTCGGCGACCCCATGGACTGTGGCTCACCAGGCTCCTCTGTCCATGGGATTCTCCAGGCAAGAATACTGGAGTGGGTTGCCATTCCCTCCTGCAGGGGATCTTCCCAACCCAGGGATTGAACCTGGGTCTCCTGCACTGCAGGCAGATTCTTTACCAGCTGAGCCACCGGGGAAGCCTAGATCTGAGCTGGAACCCAGAAACCTTCATTTCCTGTGAGACTCCCAGACGCTGCCAGTGCAGGTGGTCACTGTCCACACCAGCACTCTCTGGAGAGCCAAAGTGCCTTGCTTAGTAACCATGCTGGGAGAGCAGCTTATGCGGGGACTGGGGTGAGCCGGCGGGGTGCAAGGTCACACGGAGGCAGCCCACACTCAGGGACGCGTTCTCTGGAGTGTCATTGGAGGAACGGCACTGGCCACCCCGTCAGGATTCTGACTCATGCCCGTCATAAACATCAGAACAGGGTTTATGGTCAGCCGTGCGTTCAAACACAGACCGGACATCAGAGTGCCGTCCTTCTTTCCCATGCCTGGGAATTATTTTCCAGTACTGGCTCAGATAGACTCATTCTTTCAAGGGTCAAGGTTCATCAGCATCTTATTATTATTATTATTATCACCCACTCTGTTTCCAAAAAGCATTTCAAGCAACAGCAAATTTTAGTCATCCCTTATCATTCTAAGACACCATTCTTCCAGTTCTGTTGAGCCACAGTATGCATTCTGTCTGTCTCCATCAGGGAACACCCGATTCTTGGCCCTCTCTGGGGCCACCTAGAAGAAAGAGTCCATCTCTCGGGTTCTCAAGCGTGAACTGTGTCCGTGTCCAAGGTCAGGTCAGTGAGATGGAGACAGACTTGCCCTGCAGATCTTCCAGGAAATGTGCTTAAAGGTAGCATCTTCCTCGCCCTCTCTTCCTCCTGGCTGGAACATGAACCTAATAGCTGGTGCTCTGGCAGCTCTCTTGGGCCATGAAGTAAACTTGGGACTGGAAGAGTAGGCTTGGAAGGAATGGAGTTCCCTGAACTGAGAGACACTCTTCCAGCCATCGGCACTATGTTTCCGGCTTCTTGACTATGAGAGAATTGTCTATCTTTTTCATGCTGTTATTAGTTGGAGTTCTCCTTTACATCACTGCATAGCTAATCTAACAGATTCAGAATTTTGCCTTTCTCCTCCTGTCTCAATCAATGTTGGGGTGTGCTAAGTCGCTTCAGTCTTTGTGACTCCATGGACTGTAGCCCACCAGGCTCCTCTGTCCATGGGATTCCCCAGGGAAGAATACAGGAGCGGGTTGCTATTCCCTCCTCCAGGGGATCTTTCTGACCCAGGGATTGAACCCATGTCTCCTGAGGCCCCTGAATTGCAGGCAGATTCTTGAAAATTGAGGTTCTGTAATGCTGAGGATACCGGGACAAACAGGGGTGGTGAGGGGGGATGATCTGCACAGAATCCCTTCTTTTTTTCCTTTTGAGTTGATTCAACACTTACTAGGTGTCTAATATAAGTGTGATAACTTGAGACGAAAGCACTTAATGAACATAAAGCTTTTTCAAAGATGTCTCATCCGATTCTGCCAGTGGCTGTCTGTGGGGGACACGGCTGTGGCTTTGAACCCACAGTGGGTGAGGAGCCCAGCGCCCAGAAAGCGGCCTGTGCTCCTCGCGGGGCTCCCGCAGCTTCTGTGTCACCCCGCCACTGTGGGGAGCACAAGAGGCCTCGCTAGTGAAGCGAACAGGCTCCAGCATCTACTTCTGCCCCCTCCAGCGATGCAAGACTGTGGCCGGGTCTGTGACAGGCCTGGCTTCTGTGGTCCACCCAGGCCCGTCATCGCCACGAACCGCCCCTCCCCTGAAGTCATCAATTCTGACTTCCGCCTCCGCAGAGCAACCTCTTTGTTTACAGGCTCCCAGTGGTCCTGCAGCCCCGCGTCCCAGTGGCCCCCATCCCAACTCCCAGTTCAGCCCCCTCCACCCCGACATCTCACTGCCTAGCGTTCCTCAAAAAATTATGATCCAGCATCCCATGTCTGGGTTTACTCCTAAAGGAACTGAAAGCAGGGTCTCAGGGAGATATCTGTGAGTCATACTCTTTATTCACAACAGCCAAAAGAGGGAAACAACCAGTGTCCATGGATGAACAAATGGATACGCGAAATGTGGCCCATCAAGACTGTGGAATACTCATGCAGTCTTTGAAAGGAAGGACATTCTGACACCTGCTACCGCCTGCCAGTGAAGAAAAATGTAAGAGACCTGAGTTCGATCCCTGGGTTGAAAAGATCCCCTGGAGGAGGGCATGGCAAACCACTCCACGATTCTTGCCTGGAGAATCCCATGGAGAGAGGAGCCTGGCGGGCATTCCATGGGGTTGCAAAGTCAGACACGACTGAAGTGACTTAGCGTGCACGCACACAAACACACAGCGTGGATGGACTTAGAGGGTAGGACGCTTAGTGACACAGGACAGTTGTAAAAGGACTAATACTGTGTGATTAGTATTAGGGACGCGAGGGCACTAGCACAGTCAGATTCACAGAGACAGAAGACAGATGCTGGGAGCCGAGGGCTGGGGGAGGGGGAGTTCGAGTCGCACGGGGACAGCTTCAGGTGAGGAAAATGACCAAGTCTGGACACGAGCGGCGGTGAGAATCCCACAGCAGAGCGGCTGCACATCAAACCACAGAGCCCCCCGCTTGGGAGGGGCTGGGGCGG
>NW_011495061.1:3078157-3080582 GCF_000754665.1 Bison bison bison | reverse complement strand
CTAGATGCCAGGCGTGAGTGTAACCTATCACCACTGAAAACAAAACCCTCAGCTCGTCTCTCGCCCCAGCCTTGCTCCCTGCCTACACTTCTGACCCCCTGGACGGCACCACTGCGCTCCTGCTCGCCCGAGCCAGGGGTCGGGGATGCAAGCCTCAGCCACACCCAGCCAGTCCCGGGTGCCGCACCCTCCGCCCGTGAGGTGGTCTGCATCTCCCCTCACCCAGACCACTCGGAGCCTCCGAGCCGCTCTCCAGAGCGGCTTCCCTAGGTCCGTTTGCCGCACAGTCGTCTGTGATTTCCTGCTTCCAGCCCTCCTGCTTCTCTGCCCACTAGCCGCTGTCTGCACCCTGAGGGCACCTCGCTGCCCCCACATCCACATCCAGCACCTGCTCAGCATCGGTCCCCAAAGCACCCCAGAGCTCCCCGCCATCCTCCCCGAGGTGAGCAGGCCAGTCTGGCCCAGGTCCCGGCCTCCTCGGTCACCTTCCTAGCACCTGGAAAGGACGAACACCCACCGGTTAAAGTGCTGCGGGGGTGCAGATGTTCTGGCAGCCACTCTCCAGCCTTCCTGTCCTCCTGCTCGGTGAGTTCCAGACCAGCATGGTAAACCTCGGGGCCGCAGAGGGGCCATGTGGGCACTTCCTCAGGAGTATGGATCTTTCTCAGATGACACCAAAGAAATGTATTAGCTTCAGGGACCCAGGGTGCTCTTATTAAAATTTAAAAGCAATCCTGATCATGAGTGTTAAGAAAGCACATTCATTTACAAAGCCAAAGGTGGCAGCTGGGACAAGAAGAATCTAACTTAAAAGATCTCTGGGCAGCGCTCTTTTGAGAAACTTTAAACATGAAAGACGTTACTGACATGTTCGCTGCATGTAACGAGCACTTGCCGCGCCCACGGTCAGTGCTGGGGGTGGAGAACGCAGAGGGCAGCCTCCTGACTCATGGGCCTGCTGGTGCCTCCGCGAAGGGAGATGGCCCTCGTTCCTTCTGCAACTGTCTGCCGCGTGCATCCGTGTCCCGAGCATCCTTGTAAGAACCGGGGAAAACACGGCGGTGGAGACAGTGCCCTTGTTTTCCCAGAGTTTGCATTCATGGAGGAAGGGAGACAATTACCTTGAGCGTAGTTAATCACACAGGACAGTTGCAGGTGGTAACCAGGGATGTGAAAGGAAGATAAAGCCAGGTGAGGGGGGCTTCCTGGTGTTCCAGTGGTTAAGACACCGTGCTCCCAACACAGGGGGCCCAGGTTCCATCCCTGGTCAGGGAACTAGATTCTAAATGCCACAACTGAGAGTTCGCATGCCGCAACTAAAAATCCTGCAACGAAATGCCGCAACTAAGGCTGGGCACAGCCAAATAAATAAATACAAATCAACATTAAAAAAAAAAAAAGCCAGGTGAGTGAGTACAGATCGGGGAGAGCCTCTTGGAGGAAGAGACGTCTGAGCCAGGATGGAGTAATGGGAAGAAACGGGTCCAGAGGCCGGAGGGGGACTGGGTATGGAGATGCCGCTTAAACAGCATCCGGGTCGTTGCGTCCGGGGGCAGAAAGGAAGCTCACCCCGGCCCCCTCGGGTGGTGTCTGAGAGGCTCTGGACTCGTCCTGCCTCCAGAACGCCAAAGGTCTCAGGGAGGGCCAGTGTCAGGATCCGACCCATGCTTGGAAACTCACCCTGGGAACAGGGCGAAGAACTGGGCTCCAGAAGCACTGAGACGGATGTGAAAACTGAGGGACGGCACAGATCCGGGGAGTCAGGACTGCGTCTGGCACGTGAGAAGCGGCAGAAGCCCCCTAGGCTCCAGTGAGGGGTGCCCAGCCACTGGCCGGGTGGTCAAGGAGGAGAGGACGGGGAGGTGCGTGCACAGCCTCGGAAGAGGGCCTGGGGTAGTCAGGGTGGGCCAGCGCCGAGGGGCGGAAGAGGGGGCCGTGGTGGCTGGAAACGCAGAGAAACAGGGTTTGGATCCGGTCAAAAATCACACTTGAGGATTTTAACCAGCGGAGGAGAGACGAGGCACGCCAGGAGACTGCAGACTGACCGCAGGTGGAGCCAGGAGGACTGCAAAGCGCCCTCGGGGAGGTTCAGCGGGACTGGGATGGAGGGGCGGGGGGCGGCTGGGGAGGCCCAGCGGTGAAGGGCTGAGGCTGTGCTCGCGATCGGCCCTGGCTCAGCGGGGGCCACCAAGGCACCCCTTTAGTTTTTTAACTGACCCAGGGAAACAGCTGACTTGTCGCTTTCCCATTCAAAGTCTCTGGTCCTGTGTGTTTGAGTCAAAGAAGTCAGAGGTGGCGGCACACAGACACGCACACTGAGAGCTGCGAGTGTGAACACACGCCCCTCCGAGGCGGGGCGGGAGCGGGCGGGCAGTGGAGGCCCAGGCTCAAGTCCCCGGTCTGCCCCACAAGATCGGAAGAGCAC
>NW_011495061.1:3077420-3077875 GCF_000754665.1 Bison bison bison | reverse complement strand
TTCTTTTCTCTATGTATCTGTGTCCCGTGTTCCTTTCAGGACACCAGTCTGACTGCATCAGGGCCCACCCCTATGGCTTCATTTAACCATAATTGCCTCCTTAAGGACCCCCATCTCCAAATGCAGTCCCATTCTGAGGTCCTAGGGGTTAGGACTCCAGCCTGTGAATTTGTGAGCAGGGATGTGCCGAGGACCAGCCCCAGCTGATCCAGGGTATTCGAAGGGGAGACAGCGTCGGCGACCTATTCCGTCGGCGACCTAGTCAAATGGTAATTAGAGACATAAAGAGTAATAGAATGAGGATAGCTCAGTAGGAAAATTCAGTGGAGAAAAGAGGCTGAGTAGCTTGGTTTACGCGGAAAATCAATATAACCCGTGACACCAGGTTAGCTCTGACCACGGAGGCCGCAGGCACCCTCTCGAATAGCGGAAGGTGCCCCACCTTAGACACCTTC
>NW_011495061.1:3047466-3077320 GCF_000754665.1 Bison bison bison | reverse complement strand
ATTTTTAACAGGGGCTTTTATACCCTAAGTTACACATAGAGGATAATAGGGGATGCAAAGTCAGCAGTCTTTGATTCTTATCAAAAACCAGGGTTTCTTTCCTGCAAATTCATCGTATACAAATGGTTTAGGTGATTTACATCATCTTCCGGCCAGAAGGCCTACTAACATTTTATGACTCTTGACAAGGACTTATCAACAAAGACTTATTTTCTCTAAGAGTAATTATTTTAAGGTTTGGTGCCATCTTCCGAAGATAAAATTGCATTCCTATAGGGCGGATGTGTAATGGGTTTACAACAAAGGAAAGAACTTATTACCTTAAGGGTCTAAAGTTACTAACACCAAGGCCACTACTTATTTTTTCTATATACCAACTATTAATTAATACACATTCAAGGATACAATTCAGAGGATGTGAAAACTTGGCAACAAACATTGACTCATCAATGAAATCCTTTACTAGTTTATTCTGACAGTTTCTAACTCTCTGAGAGGCTCTAAGCTATTTGAATATCTTAAGCTTCCCGTGCCTCTCGAGGCTAGGAGACTGTAAACAATCGTATGCATAGCTGCAGGAGTCCGGGTAAACTTGTCAGGCGAGTTAGAGAGCCATCTGAGGGGTTTGGATTTAAACACTCCTAATTGCCCAGAAACTTTATTAATTGGAACTGTAAGTTAACTCTTTGACAGAGAGAGCGAGATGGTGGTAGGGGACAGCCCCCAGTAAAGTCAGAGGTGAGAGCACAAAGCAATAAAGTAGGCAGACTCTGGTTTTTTGGGGGGAAAATGCTCGAGAATATCCGGGCAGACTCCTGAGGCTCGATCCCGCCTTTGCGTATGCCGAGCCTCCTTCCTCATGACCTTTGTCACGAGCGGAATGCCTCACCGGCTCCCGGCAGGGATGCAAAAGTGGAAGTTGCTCAGTTGTGTCCGACTCTTCATGACCCCATGGACTATACAGTCCATGGAATTCTCCAGGCCAGAATACTGGAGTGGTTAGCCTTTCCCTTCTCCAAGGGATCTTCCCAACCCAAGGATAGAACCCAGGTCTCCTGCATTGCAGGCGGATTCTTTACCGGGTGAGCCACAAAGGAAGTCCTGTGAGTCGGGGGGTGGACACAACTCCGCCCACAACAGGTGTTAAATCATTTTAACCTGCCCGGAAACCCTGGCGTCGAATTCTCCCATGCCCCGATTCCCACGGCCACAAGTAACCGATCCAGAAGTCCCAAAGACACATCTCCCCACCGAACCACAGCACCCACAGACCACATCCTGGCAGAAGCCCCAAACCTGCTCAGTGACGTGCTCCTGGCTCCCCGGGTTCAGTGCCTGGAAAGGCGCTAAAGAGAAACGAAAGGGAAGCTGGGGGCATCCCGTTCCTCTGGGGGCGCATAGCGGCGGGTGCCGGCCCCTCTCCTGAAGCACAGCCTCTGCTTTTGGCTCAAAAGACCTCGAGGACCCCCAATCCACCTCTGCCAAGCTGCTTGGCCCAGGCTGAGCGTCATCTCAGGCCCAGCTGGCCAGCTGTAGAACCTCACCTCCGGGAACAGGTCACTGGTCCAGGGTTTGTAGGACACAGCTGGACCAAAGACAGCCCCCGCCCCAAGTCTCAGAGCTCCGAGAGCCAGTCCAGGCCCCTCCGTCGTGGCGACTCAGGGACGGGGAGCGGCCCTCCCTCTAGAGGTCTCCTCCCTGTAGAGAAGGCAGCTGGGAGACCCGGCCCAGATAAGGCGACACGTAGACGGGGCAGAGACGCAGGCGAGGGGAGCTCTCGTGGCCCCGGAATGTGGCCGTCCCCCTCATCTCCTGGAATCACACGACTGTTCCACGGAACTGCCCCTCCTATCAACATTATTTGCATTGACTTTTCTTTTATTCATGCCAAAGGAGGGCTCCCAGGTCCAGCCGTAAGTAAAATGACTGTGGCACGACTCTTCATCATGGTGTGACAGCTCACCGCGTCCTTCGGGGTCTCTGGCATTCCTCGAAGCCACCCCTGGCCCAGGTCAGCCAAGGTGCAGAAGGGCAGAGACCTACCTACAAGGTCTCCCAGGACCCTGATGACCATGAGGTTCTCCAGCAGGAACGGGGTTGTCTTGAGAAGCGTGGGATCTGGGCACACGACCCATATCCAGGGGTTGGGGTTAGACTTGACTTGAGGTTCTCCCAGCTGGCCAGCTGGAACTTAGCCAACCAGCTGTGGCCAGAGGTGGACTAAGGGTCTTCAAGCCTTTTGAGCTAAGCTGTTACACAGCTTCCAGGCTGTCTGCTATGGGCTAGGTCGTGGACAGTCATGGTTAGACTCTGAGCTCCCAGCAGCAGGCTTTTCTCACTCAAGTGTGGTTTTTGCTCCAGTTATGGGTTGAATTCTGTCCCCCTCTGCAACATTCATATGGTTAAGTCCAAACTCCCAGAACCTCAGAAATAGAGTCACTAAAGATGTGATTAGTCAAGACAAGGTTATACTGGAGGGTGGCTCCTGGCCCACTGTGATCGCTGCTTGTAGAAAGACTGTCCTGTGAAGAGGGAGGTGTGCACAGAGGCAAGACAGCCTGGGGGATGCAGGGAACTGGCTCCTACCAGCCATGCAACCCCATGGTGTCCCGAGGCCGCCAGGAGCCCGGAGGGAGGCCCGGGAGAGGTTCCCCCACTCAGTTTCAGAAGGAGCCCCTGCCACGCCCCAGCCCCAAGGCCAGGAGACAAGCGTGCATCGGGTTTAAGCCACGCCTTTGCAGGACTTCGTGTCTCAGTGGCCCTAGCGACCCGCGCAGCTCCCTTGTCAAGCTTCCCAGGTCTGGGGTCAGGGGTCTCATCTGTGATTAGATCAAAGGGGCTGGAGAAACCTCCCCCCGCCCCTGACAACCCGCCCCACTGGGGTCCAGGTTTGAAGGCTGGGCGGCTGGGGCAGAAAGGATCGTCAGAATCTACACAGGTGGGGTGTCACCAGGTGAAGACCAGGGGCTGGACACCTTGGGGGGAAGGACAGCAACAGCGGCGACGAGGCGTGCAGGCAGGGGACAGGGCCGCGTCCCAGCCACAGAGGGGCAGTCAGACCAGGGGCGGGCCTCCAGACGGAGCCACGGGGAGCGTGCCGGGGGAGGCGCAGAGAAGCCGGCACAGTGATCCTGTGCCACAGCTGGCAGCCAGCCCCAGCCAGCGGACACCTGGGCTCCAAGAAGGCCCCTCCCCTGCCACGCCCGCTCTGCGTCTGGGTCCTGGGCTCACCGTGGAATCAGGATCTCGGGGCAGGGTGGGGAGAGGGCAGAGCCAACCGTCTCCAGCCCCCAGCCGGCCACGTCTCCTGACCCAAGGTGGCGTGACTCGCTAAGTCCTCTGGACTGGCACCACCACCCCCGCCGCGCTGGACGACGGCCAAGTTTCCGAGAACAGTTTCCACACTTGGCTCTGCCGGGCCAGGGAAGGTTGCACAACTGGGAGGAGAGAGGGGCACACAGATGGCTCCTGGCACCCAGGCCGCTGTGGGAAACCAGGGCGGACACCAGGGGCCAGGGGAAATGGGCACCGGGCACCTCGGCTTCTCTGGGGGCTCCAGCATCACGAGGGCAAATGCCCTCGGCCGGAACCTGGACCTGCCGGGCGGGGTCAAGCATCCTGAGGCTGAAGGGTACTTGCAGGGAGTGAAGGGGTCACCACGCCAGCTCTGCAAACAGTGTTCAGAAAACAAGATGCTGGGACTCGGGGACCCTGCAAGGTCCGTGGGCTGGAATTTGCTGCTCGAGTTCCGTGGGAGACGGTGAGATACGGCCAATCCCCCCACCACCCATGACACATGTTAACACAGGGCGGCGGGGTGCCGGGGGTTTGCAACTCCTAAAAACGTGCACTTCCACATAAATGCACTCTTTTCACACCAACCCCGCAGTGGAAGGGCCCCCTCCCATGTCCCCAGCCTCCACCCCATTGCAGTCCTTCACTCTGCAGAGGCTACGGGGAGCTAGCTAAGCTGTTGCAGTAGACCCAGACACAGGAATGACATGAACTGCTCTTCATTAATAATATTCTAATTTGCATGATTAATGTGTCACCGTTAATAAACGCAGGCGACGACAAAACGGCTGAACGAAAATGCCTGCCACTGAGCAAAAAGAATCAGACAAACAAGGAACGGGACACAGCTAAGTGAGCAGGAGGGGCGGCCTCTCCTCCCAGCAGCATCTGAAAGCTGGCAACATCACCCTTATTGGGGCAATGGAGGAGGAAGCCGGAGACAAGCGTCCCAGACGCTTCCGCGGAGGTCCGAGCCTCCGGCAAGTCACCACGAGACAACTCCAGTCATTCCAGGCAAGGCCACTCCTGCCTGCTCCGGGCTCCATCTGCATGTTGTCCTGCCCGCACTGGGAGGAACATTCCAGGCCAAGTGGTGCCATCGTCAGCTCAGATCTGAGTCCTCCGCCAGCTGCCAGCCTCCGTGATTTCTGGCCAGAACTGGGGGTGGGGCAGTTGCTAAGGGCACAGGAAACCTCAGGGAGCAGACGGGAAGGGAGTCAAGGAGAACCAGAAACGGCCTCAGACCTAGAAGGGCCTCTGTCCAGGATGCCTGGCCAGAATGTTCACTGGACATGGTCCCCAAGCTGGACACGGGGCCAGGAGCCCGGTGCTGCGTGCAGACAGTGAGCCACACGCCGGCGGTGGGGGAGCCACGGGGGAGGGGCCCATCCAGTGGATCTTCTGGAAATGATGGGGAATGTTCTAAATCCATGGGGCCCAGCACGGCAGCCCCAGGCCACACGCGGCTCGAGCAGCTGAAGTGTGGCCAGGCTGATTTGGGAGCTGGATTGCCCTTTGCAATTCATGTAGTTAATGTGTGGCTGTGGCCACCGCACCCGCCGGGCCAAAAAAGATGCTCCTGCTCTAGGAACAGGGCAGCCTGGAACCCTCGGCCCTTCCTGGCGTGTGACCTCAAGCGACCATTTCACCTCTGGGTTTCTCTGCTGGAGACTTGTGGGGGTCCGGTCAGCTGATCCTTGGGGTCCACACTGCATCCTGACTTAATCGCCAAACTGCCTGCTCTGTTCGCATTTACCACCATCCCCCAGACCCTCGGGGGCTCTCCGCCTCCTCCTACGCACTGCCTCCAGGTCCTGCAACCGCCCCGATTGCCCGGCAGCGGCCCCTGCAGCCTCCATGTGACTCCGGTCACACCTCCTGCTTCCGCCCGCGCCTCGTCTGCTGCTCCAATCCCGAGGCCCCTCACCCGCGCACCCAGTCCTGGCTACAGACCTACCTGGAACGGGAGTCTGTCTCGGCCTCGGCGGGAGGGGGGCGGCCTGCAGCTTGGGTTTGGCTTATTTACCCCTCCGTTTCTCTTTACTTGCAATTATGTTGCAACCTCATGGCAAGAGCAAAGCATCAGCTTCCAGGCAGCTGACAGGGGAGGTGGAGGTCTGGACAGGGGGCAGAGTTGGGAGGAATCTTGCCCTCCTCCAGCACCGGTGTGGCCTCACGCGGCTGCGGGTCCTCCAGGCTGCGGGTCCTCCCACTCTGCGTTCCTCCTTCTGACCTAAGGACAGCAACCATCCCCGGCCCGAGCCCTGGCCCCGAGCTCCCCGCACTGGCTGCAGCCAGCAGGTCCTCAGCCCTGGGGGTTCCCCTTCCAGTCCAAAGGCAGGTGATGAAGAACTCTGGCCAAGGATGTGTTTTGTTTCATGTCTTGTTCTTGTGTTCAACCCATGAGAAATAATGCCTCAAATGGTTTTTATCCCCGCCTCATTTATTAAAGTGAATCTGAGCTTACGGTGAAATAAGGATTGTAAGAATGTTTTCCATACCATCTCATTTCTATTTGGAATTCTCTCTGCCTGCTGCTGCTAAATCGCTTTAGTCGTGTCCGACTCTGTGTGACCCCATAGACGGCAGCCCACCAGGCTCCCCCATCCCTGGGATTCTCCAGGCAAGCACACTGGAGTGGGTTGCCATTTCTCTCTGCCTAACCACTTTTTATTCCTTTTCTTACCTTCCTGATCTTCTCCCTGGTGGCTCAGAGGGTAAAGCGTCTGCCTGCAGCACAGGAGACCCGGGTTTGACCCCTGGTTCAGGAAGATCCCCTGGAGAAGGAAATACTCTTGCCTGGAAAATCCCATGGACGGACGAGCCTGGTGGGCTGCAGTCCACGGGGTCGCCGACACAACAGAGCGAGATCACCTTCACCTTTCATCTCGGAGGAGGCGGGGAAGAGGAGAGGGCCAAGCAGGGCGGAGCAAGGAGCTCTGGAACCCTCTGCGTTCCCTCTGATACGAAGGCGACGAAACTGGCTCGGCAGACAGACAAGGTTCCAGATCCTCGCCTGGGCCAGGCTCCGGCCCCGGGTGGAGTTTTCTGCAGCCCGTGTGTACAAGGCGGCCACAGTGAAGGCTCGGAGACCACCGGACGAGAGTCTGGCAGTGCACCGCATGAGCACAGACCCAGGGCTGGTCACACTGGTCACTTTGACTTCCACCTCCTTTCCTGCGTTTCCGCCGTACGGTGTATATAGGAAGCTTCTGTTCATTGACAGAATTCTGTGCCTAAAAGGACTGTGTGTGTTTCTGAGCAGCAGCAGCAGCAGGCCCACAGCACCCCACCTGCCCTCCCCGGTCCCGCCGCGCCCACCACTGCCCCCAGAGCTGGTCACAGGGTGAGCCCACACCTCCCAGCCTGGTCCCTTCCTCTGCATCCATTTCCCTCCTCCACCTTCCCAGACCAGCCCACATGTGTGAGGCTCAGTTTTCTCTTAGACATCTGTAAAACGTTTCCAAGAGACGTGAAGTCCATTTTAGTATAAAGTGTTGTTTAACCCAATACATCCAAAATATTTTTATCTCATCATGTAATAAAAAATTACACGTGCGGATTATGCACAGGGTACTCTGAAGCTCCAACACTTTGGCCACCTGATGCTAAGAGTCAGCTCTTTAGAAAAGATCCTAATGCTGGGAAAGACTGAGGGCAAGAGGAGAAGGGGACAGCAGAGGATGAGACGGTTGAATGGCACCACTGACTCAATAAACATGAGTTTGAGCAAAGCTCTGGGAGATGGTGAAGGACAGGGAAGCCTGGCCTGCTGCGGTCCATGAGGTTGCAAAGAGTCAGACCCAACTTAGCTACCGAACAGCGACAATAACAGGATCTTTTGCGCTTTTTTTTCTTAATGTAAGCTTTTGACATCCAAGGTGTATTTTACACTCTCCAGCCGTCACAATTTGGACTAGCAAATGTCAATTGCCCCAGAGCCTCTTGTGGCTCGTGGCTGCCGTAATAGAGAAGCGTCTCTAGTCTATTGGATTGGATGTTATGGATTGAATGTTTGTGTCTCCCTAAATTCACATGTCGAAGCCCTAACCCTGTTATTGTTAATTTGTTGCTCAGTCCTGTCTGACTGTTTGTGACCCCATGGACTACCGCCTGCCAGGCTCCTCTGTCCTTGGGATTTCCCAGGCAAGAATTCTGGAATGGGTTGCCATTTCCTTTCTCCAGGGATCAAACCCACATTCTAACTCACATAACCTACACTGATGTTTATTCCTGAGGGTGGAGGGCCATGATGAGGTTAGCACCCTCACTAGAAAAGACGCCAGAGACATTCGTGAGTCCTCTCCCTGCCTCTCCCTCTCCTGCATGGAGGGACCCAGTGAGAAGGTGGCCGCGTGCAGGCCAGGAAGAAAGTTCTCCCTAGTTCTACCAACCAGGCTGGTACCCTGATCTAGGGCTCCCAATCTCCAGAACCTTGAGAAACAGACGTGTGTTTCCTAAGCCAGCCAGCCTGTGCTGTTCTCCTAGGGCAGCCAGAGCAGACTGAGGTGCTGCGGCTACGGGACGAAACCTCCCACAACCGGCTCATCAAACAGGCCTCTCTCTGGAGGGATGGCGCAGAAAGCAGCAGGAGTGATGGGGAGCTGGGCTGAGGCTCCTGGAGCCTCGGCACCCCCCACCCCACACACAGACTGCGCCTGAAGCCGCTGCTCAGAGAGCTGGTCCCAGCTTCTCAGTTCGTGAGGCTCGCTGTTCAGGGAGCAGACAGGGGGATAATTGCCCCGTTTTACTACGATGACTTGTTTTACGGTCTAAGCCACTGCATGTTTGGGGAGAAAGCAACAAGAGGACCACAAACGAGTAACTAAGAGATGGAAACGGGAACTGAGGAATCCAGGCAGGAACGCGACCATGTCTGGGTCAGGCAGCAGGAGCCCGCTGCTTCTGCTACTACTCACTGCTGACAGCCTAGAAGGGTAGATGGGTTTGCTGTTGAAAGATCAGCTACCGACACGAACAAGAATCACACCCAAGGCAAAGATCGTCCTGGTGTCTGAGGCTGCACTGGGGGGACTTCTCTCTACCGGTTGTTCCAAGTTGTGCCTGGGTCCACATACTGGTTTGTTCCATGTGTTTTCATATGCTACCTTTTCCTACTGATAAAACATAAAAGAATAAAGAAAAAAAATAAAGGTGCAAGGTCTTGGAAGCATGCTTAAATTGCTCGGTTCTAACCACAGTGACCAAAGAGACCTAAGAGATGCAACCAGTCCATCCTAAAGGAAATCAACCCTGAATATTTGTTGGAAGGACTCATGCTGAACCTGAAACTCCAATACAGTGATGTGAAGAGCCAACTCTGGAAAAGACCCTGATGCTGGGAAAGATTGAAGGCAGGAGGAGAAGGGGACAACAGAGAGCAAGATGGTTGGATGGCATCACTGACGCAATGGACATGAGTTTGAGTGAACTCTGGGAGTTGGTGATGGACAGGGAGGCCTGGCGTGCTGTGGTTCATGGGGTCCCAAAGAGTCGGACACGACTGAGCAACTGAAAAACAACAATTTAGCAAACCTATTGGGGGCAGGAGGAGAAGGGGATGACAGAGGATGAGATGGCTGAATGGCATCACCGACTCAATGGACATGGATTTGGGTGAACTCCTGGAGTTGGTGATGGACAGCGAGGCCTGGCGTACTGCGATTCATGGGGTCGCAAAGAGTTGGACACGACTGAGTGACTGAACTGAACTGAACTGAAGTGACAGAAAAGTCCCAAACTTCCTCAGGGTCAGGATTTTGAGAGTACAAAGGGAAATCTATAGAATTAAAGAAAGAAAAGAAAAAAATTGCCTCAAGTTATCAGCCATCATACTCGTGGCTCCTATGGGTCAAGTTAAGGCACATCAAGGGACTCCCATGCTTCAGAGCCATAAAAACGTTAGAAAATGATTAGCCAAAAGGATTAGAGATGCCTGGCAAGGTCAAGGTACCAGGAAAAGTCCTTAGGTAAAAGGATAGGACGCTGGGATTAGTCTGAGCACAATCTGAAATGTCTGACACTCGCAGCTGGCACGGGAGATGGTGAATGGCATTGGAGTGAAGCGTGCAACCGCGCTCACCCTTAACACCCTGATAAGACTTAAACCAACTCTGAGTCTTTGCGGGAAGCGTGTATAAGCCTCTCTGAACAGAGTAGACAAGGGCAAGTTTAGAAGAGAAAAAAAACATTGTGAACTGTGGGAAAGGTCTCCTGGAGAAACAACCAACTGTGAAGCAAGGGACAGCCTCTCTGATCTGAGAGCCAGCCAGGAACCGCTGCCAAGAGGCTAAACCACAGAAAAATAATCTGGCCACAGGGTCAGGGTGAGGCTAGAGGAGAAAGTCCAGGTCTCGGGAGGCCGCACAGTCACAGAACAGCGCTGTTCAAGAAAAGCAGGTCAGGATGGACCGCCTGCCCCCAGAGGTCCATCCAGCAGCGGTCCAGCGACTGCACAGACTCGGCCCGGAGGTCCAGCTCCATGACCCAACACGTGCTCACCGCCCTGGGACCCGCCGGCCCCTGTAGCACAGGGAGCGTGTCCGGCTACCCCTCCTCCCCTCCTTCCTAAGTCTCCTTCGGAGGCATCCTCTCTCTGTCTGAGGATGCACGGCCTTTGGAGGCTTCCGGGGCTGTCTCCAGGCCTTCTCTCCTGCTCCACCCGCCCCCCGGGTCCAACCTCGTCACTCTGCGTGTCCCTAAAGACCCCCTCAGGAGCCGTCCTTCCCAGGAGGCAGGAGTCACGCTTTCTCATGGGGATCTTTCAGAGACACTACTCTTTGATGCAGAGGGTGGCCCCTAATGCTGTGCGTTTCACACATGCAACAGGCCCAGCGGAAGGGTCTCTCTTAGAATGAGGAGGCTCCTTGGGTTCTCGTAAGCCACAGTTTAACACTGGCCCTGCCTAGAGTACAGTTGAGTAAAGACTTTGGATAATTCGTGTTGAGAAATATTCATGTCAGTTTCATGGACTGTTTTACCATAAACTTCTGTTTGTACCATAATTACTTTTTACTGGTTACAAAAGTAATGCAGTAGCATTGTTCAAAAACTTTTTTGTGGAAGTGTTGTTTAAATTCACCTCTAAAAGGGACTTCCTTGGTGGTCCAGTGGTTAAGACTCTGAGCTTCCAATGCAGGGGGCAAGGGTTCTAAGATCCCACATCCTGAGGGGCACAGCCAAGAAAAAAAATCACCTTCAAGAAATACAGCCTAAGTTTACATCAGCATTCTTCTAGCTCTGTGTATGTACACACACATTTACAGATCACACGTAGATAGAGACAGAGGTATATACAGCTATGTAATAGAGCTTCCCCGGGGTTCAGCAGGAAAGAATCCGCTTGCAATGCAGGAGATCTGGGTTCAATCCCTGGGTTGGGAAGATCCCCTGGAGAAGGGCATGGCAACCCACTCCAGGATTCTTGCCTGGAGAATCCCACGGACAGAGGAGCCTGGCGGGCTACAGTCCCTGGCATTGCAAAGAGTCAGACAGGACTGAAGCAACTTAGCACACAAGCATGCAAATTGCAATCAGGAAACTATTCCAGGCTCCAATTTTCCAGGTCATCGTTCAATTTTCCTTTCCCACGTCAATGGAGAGCAGCTTCATACCTGTGCTGGAGACAGAGGGACGGGCGGGGACAGTTGGGGACACATGTCCTGCTGTTGCCCAAGGGGTCACATGGTGACAGCAGGTGTGCAGCGCTCCACACACACACACGTGCACACACGCACATGCACATGCATGCATGCACACACACGTGCACACACGCGTGCGCACGCACACACAGAACAGAGAGCCCTCTCACATGGTGACGCATGTGCACCCAGGCCTCAGGAGTGCGATGGCGATCTTTTCTCAGGGGTACGTGGCATCTGTTCCCACGCCACTAGTCTTGGAGCGTGAAACCAAGAGTTCTGCCCCCTGGAGCCCTTTGGAACTGCCGGGATGGGCAGTGAGGCCTGTGGCTCCTCTGTCCTTCGTCTCTTTGTTTGGGTTCCTTGTGTCAAAACCAACTCCCCCAGTTCTACTGGAGACTCACCCACATGAGCTTTCCCTGGCTCTGGGGGAACACATAAAGGAAGCAGCACTGAATATGTTTAGGCTGAATGGAGCCACCCAGCAGTCCAAAGGCCCAGCCCACTCTGGGCCCCCGAACTCTCCCCCTCATCCTTCCCGGCCCAAACCCCTGCCATTCGCGTATGCATCAGGACCATGCTTGTGCGGCAGAAGTAAGGACTTGTCCCTGCTTCTCAGAGCAAGGCCCTCACCAACCCAGGCGTCATCATGGACCGTGGCTCCTGCCATAGGGGTGGGGGTCGGGGAGGCAGTGGCCCTCCGTGTGATGCTGTGGGCTGGCAGCTGCTCCCCTCTGATTCAGGGCATGGCCAGTGGGGCCAAGAGTTGTCCCCCCCAAACTCCTAGGACCTCAGACCTGCCCATCAGGGACTGCGGTGCAGCCGAGGCCCAGCAAGGCCCCTGTGGAGCACCCTGGCATTTCAGCTGGCGGATGGGTGGCTGGGAGGAAACTGGGCAGGCCACGCCCCAGCCCGCAGCCTGGACCACAGCCCCAGGAGTTGTCGTGTGAAACGGAAGCACCCCGCCCCTTCCTCATCAACAAGGTCGCTTCTCCCAACCAACATACACACACCGAGGCCAGATGTCAGCCATTTGTCCATCCCCCCATTTTCCTTCCATCCTGCATCTCAAAGGCCCGTGTCTGCAGAAGATAAATCCCAAGGATGTGGCCTCTAGACCAGAACCCAAATCAAAATCACCATCTTTTATCCAAGGATGACCATCAGCCTGCGCTCAGTGTTCCACCGCAGAGCACGAGGGGTCCGCGGGCCAGAAGCTGGCCTCCGTGGGCCTCCGTTTGCTGTGCTCCAGAAGGAGCCAGGCCTGCCTCACCACACGTGGAGGCAGCCAAGCTCTCCCAACGTCGCGCTCAGGACCGCGGTCAGCAGAACTCACAGCTTGGAAGGGAGGGAGCTTGGAACCTGGAGCCAGAGTATCTCCACGCAAGCCCCTCTGTGTGACCCTGGGCAAGACGCTCAACCTTTCTGTACCCGCCTTTTCAGCTAGATCTGCGTCTTTCCGAGGGTCGGTGTGAGTTTGGGAGAGCTGGCTCAAAGGGCTGAGCCCTGTGCTTGGTGCACTTGAGTGACTCAAGAAAGGCACTGCCTGATCTTCCTCGAGAGACCTGGCCACCAGGGCTGAGGACTGTCCAGCAGGGGAAGAGGCGGGTCTCGGTGAGGATGGGAAGACAGAGAAGCCGCCTCCAACACAGCGGTGGTGCCGGTTACAGGGGAGCGAGGGGAGGCCGCCTGCTGCCCTGGATGGAGCCAGTTCTGGTCAGGGGAGTGTGGAAATCCTAGAAATCACCATTTCTAGTCACTAGTGCTCAGGTGCAATTCCTGACCCAGAGCCTTGGTCCAGGGACATGTACACTCACACGCATGTTGCGCCCACATACACATACATATACATGTGTCCCATACGTGTGTTTTCACATGTACACTCATGCCCTCACATATATGCATGCATGTGCAATGCACAGATGCATGTATACATTTATCTACGTGTGGACGTACTATACACATATGCGTGGACTTATGCATCTGTGAGCATGTATACATATCACACATGCACACATATGTGAACATGTGTAAACTCGCAAACACACGCTGTGTATACTTGTGCAACATACGTGTGGGCACCCATACCCATATATGCACAGATGTGGGCACCTACACAAACACAGTGACTTACATGCAGACACCCAACACACGTGTACACTGCACACGCACACACACGCAAACACACTCACACCCTATGTGGACACACATAAACACGCTTACACGTGCACACACCCAGCCCTGAGGACACACTGCAGATGCACGAGGTGGTCGTTTCATCAGAGAAGTAGCTCATCTGGGGGAAAGACGATGCGTGTAAATGAGGCAGAGAGGGGAATCAAAACATCAGACCCCCACCGCCCCACCCGCCACGTGACCGGAGGGCTGTGGTCACCCAGGAAGAGGTGGTTGAAGATCCTACTGAGGAACCGCAGTGATGGGCAGGTGTCCCCTCACCACCGATTCACCCTGCTGCGGTCCCATCGCCCCCGAGTCCTCCTCAATGCCCGCGCCCTCTCTGCTCTGTTTGCCCAACTCCTGCTCAGGGACCCCCGGGCACAGCTCGCCGCCCCTCCCCGGCTCTGCACACTCAGGCATAGACTCCGGCTGCTGCAGACCCACAAGGGGGGAGCTCCCGCCCTCCCACGAGGCACCCGCTCAGCACAAACCACGCTGGCTCAGCCACCAAGGAGAGCTAGAGGCTGTGCATGGGTGTCTGCTCCGAGTCCTGCTCTACAGTGAAACCTTTGTGTGGGGCCATCTGAAGTCCTGCTTTAATAAAAATGGTACTTTTGGGAAAATATATGGCATTAAAAATGGTCCTTGTGATTTCCCTGGTGGTCGGATGGCTAAGACTCTGAGCTCCCAATGGACGGGGCCTGGGTCCTGTCCCTGGACAGGGAGCTAAATCCCAGAAGCTGCAACTAAAGATATCTCAGAGCACAAGCAACATTCCGAGTGCAGCGCCTAAGAGCCAGTGCAGTCAAATAAATACACGTTTTAAAATAGCCCTTTCGGTAGATTCTGAATGCAAATGGTCTTTCCTCCAGATTATATGGAATAATAAGGATGATGTATTACAATATCCTCTTAATATCATCCAGCCTCCATTGTTAAAAATCATGAATTGCTTCTGCTTTCACTTTGCAGATCTTTGCAGAGTCTAATACAGTAACCACAAGCACTGTTTCTTGTGTATATTCATTGATTTATAATTTATTTATAAATTATTAAATATAAATTATTCCTCCAAGCAGACTTGATGGATCTTCCAGTTCTTAGGCCCTTGATGGATGGCCTGACACCGGGGAGGGAACTTCTCTGGGAATTGATGGCCTCTCATTTATAGCTTTATGTGGAAAACTGTGGATGCATCTCTGGCCCCTGAGATACAAATGAAAGTCCAGGAAATCTTCACAAAGGGACAAACACAGTTCATGTAAGCCTCCGTCTCCTGCCTTTCCCCAATTATCACAGCTGGAACATGTGCACGATGCCTGGAGTTCTGCAGCCCTCTTGAAACCATGAGGTGACAGACAAGTGTCAGACGGAAAGCTCACACTGTACAGATGGCAGAGGGCTGGCTGTACTCCACTGCTCCTCCAGACTCACTGTCCACTCAGCACAGCGCCCTAAGATGCTGGCTTGTATTGGACGGCTCAGGGCTTCCTTACCCTCTGGCTTTCAGTTGGGTTATTCAAAGAGGAAGTTGAGAGGCACCCCTGGGAGAGTGGAGGGGGGCAGGAAAGCCAGGTTAATTTCTTGCTGCCCCTTGGCTGTGTTCCTCTTCTGGAAGCTGCAGCTCCTTTCCAACGGCCCTCCAGTCATTGCTGCCACAGCTGCAAACCTCTCCACGTTCGGCTTAGAGCCCCTGCCTCTCCCACCAGGCTGGAGGTAGGAACACCTGCTTCTGCACCTGTGATGGGTTCCCCAAGCCCTTCCCACCCTTTGTGCAGGAGATCAGGCCTTGTTTCAGTCTCCTCGCCCACTGAGAGTGCCATCTTCTTTAGCTTTCTTTTCTATTTTTTTTTTTTTTTTTGTGGAGACCCTGGGGGCAGCTCAGAAAGAATAGAGCTGGGCCCCCACAGTGTTGCTGAGCCCTGGGCCGATCCCGCACTGTCTGCCCGCAGACCTCACGCCACGGGATGAACAAGTAAACTGTCGTGATCTCCATCACTTGAGTGTGGTTTGCTCACACCTGCCACTGTGAGCTAATCCACCAACAGGATAATAAGATGGGCTTCCCAAGGGGACAGCCTATCAGGGTGTGGAGATACATTTGCAAGCCGTAAAGCTATTTTGGGAACTTCCCTGGAGGTGCGTGGCTGAGACTGCACTCCCCAGGCGGGGAGCACGGGGTTGGTCCCTGGGTCAGGGAAGTCAGTCCTGCAGGCCGCATCTGAAGATCCCACATGCCGCAGCTAAGACCCAGCACTGTCGGTTTAATTACTTAAAAAGAGCAAAAAAGAAATAAGGCTATTTGGGGGACTTTCCGGGCAGTCCAGTGGCTAAGACTCCGTGGTCCCAACACAGGGGGCCTGGGTTCAGTCCCCGGTTGGGGACTAGGCCCCATGGGCCACAACTGAAGACGCGCGTTCCACGACTCGGACCTGGCGGGTCAAGGTAACTAATTTTAAAACAACGAGAAAACGCAAGTACAGCTCTTTTTATAGGAGGTCTACTAAAGAGGAGGATAACAGGGGGCATGGAGGATGCTGGTGAGGGGACTGTCAGAGATGAGAGGCCAGATGTGAGGGTCTCAACAGAGGACCCCGCGGGCCGGCCCTGCATGCGTGAGCGCACGTGGAGGTGAAGCTGGCAGGTGGGCGGCTTCCCCGTCAGCCTCCAGAAAGATGCCGGGTCCCTCTCAGCCCCAGTCGGCGGCGTCTGGGGCAACTAGCGGAGGGTGGGCGTGTGCTGGGACCACAGCCAGCTGGCTTGGGCCGCAGCGACAGGCGCTGCTAAGGTGACAGGCCCCAGCCAGGGAGGTCCTAGAAGAGGGGTGGCTTCCTGGGGAACGGACAGAATTATGCAGGGCAGGGACCCTGGTAAAAGGCCGCCCCTCCTGCCGTCATAGGATACTTGGCTGCTCAGTCGTGTCTGACTCTTTGCGACCCTGTGGACTGTGGCCAACCAGGCTCCTCTGTCCATGGGATTCTTCAGGCGAGAATGCTGGAGTTGGGGGCTTCCCTGGTGGCTCAGTGGTAAAGAGTCTGCCTGCCAATGCAGGGGACATCGGTTCGATCCCTGGTCCAGGAGGATCCCACCTGCCCTGGAGGGACAAAGCCCGTGCGCCAACTATTGAACATGTGCTCTGGAGCCGGGGAGCCACAGCTACTGAGTCCACGTGCCACGACTACGGAAGCCCGTGCACCTCGGTCCGCAACAAGAGACACCACGGCAGTGAGACGCCGACACGCGCCACGGCTAGAGAGTCGCCCCCATTCACCATACCTGGGAGAAGAGCCCACGCAGCAACAAAGACCCAGCACGCTCGGAAACAAGTCAGTAAAATTATTTTTAAAAAAAGAATACTGGAGTGGGCTGCCATTTTCTTTTCCAAAGGATCTTCCCAACCCAGGGATGGAACCCACGTCTCCTGCGTCTCCTGCGTTGGCAGGCGGATGCTTTAATGCTGCTGTCGCAAAGGCCCTGCATTTGTTATGTTATTTCACCAAGTAAGGAAATTGATGACACAGGCTGGAGAAGCTGTGGATATTCAGGTTCCTGGGATCATAGGCATGGTATAGTAGTTCACTGAAAAGAAGGTTTGCAAAATGTACTTTTACAAAAGTCAAAACCCTTGGTTAAGATATTTCTCCAGGAGAATGAATGGATTCGGTCCTGGGAAAAGCCTCAAGTCGACTGGAAGAAGGAGAAGAGAGAAAAGCACTGTGAAGTTTGAGAAAACTTTTAAAAATTTCCCTCCCGATCGGGCTTCATTCAAGTTTAACAGTGGGTGTTTTCCCTCTGGTTTCCTCTCCTCTCTTCTAAGAGAAAACAGGCTTTTAAGTGTGTGGATGTTCATGCTGAATCGGGACTGCAGAAGCTGACCCCATGCCAACAAATGTGTGGTGAAACAGCCAAAAGCTTCCGGAAAGCAATCGATATTTTGTTTTTCTCAATTAAGGTTAGGAACACAGTGCACGTCTTTCAGATGTCAATAACATCCATGTTGCAACTCAGTCACTGACATCAAACGTCACCTAGCGGCCCCCACACGTTTCCACCCTGAGAATCAACCAGCAGGTCCCCCGTCTGCCACACCCCCTAAGCCACAGACCTCTGCACCAGGAGGCATTTCGTTTGGAGGCGTCTTTCTAGTACCACAGCCCTGGGTCTGAGAACACAGGGAAAGGGGAGGAGGGAAGCCTTCTCCCCCTTCCTGTGGTCCAGCCGGTCCCCTCTAACGCTGGTCCAGAGCAGAGCAACGCCAAGCTCCAGGGCGCATGGGCACCATCCAACGGGGCTTTCTGAACATCTCTTTGTGACAAGTACTGTGGGGAACCACAGAGGCTCAGACACAAACCTCAGGTTCACAGGGTTTATGTTTTAATAGGAAGCACCCACATACCACCAGCACTGATTAGTAAGTGGCTAAGAGTCAGTAGTGTGGTCAGACAGCGAGGAGGGGCATCCTCTCCTCCCAAGGGGGTCCCGGTGGGAAGCTGAATGGAGCCTTGAAGCATTCTCCCAGTTCTGGGACACAACGTCAATAATTACAAATTAATCTTCATTTTTGCCTTGTAAGATGTTATAGCATGGAACAAACTGGGCGTATATGTCTGTCCTAGTATTTAACACTGAGTGAGACCTATCCGCTTCCTACTGTGATCCCACCAAGGCAGCCCACCAAGGGTGGGGCCTGAACACCCAGCACAGAATGTAGCCGGAAGGGGTCCCCACAGACTGTTGATTAATTATCTGATGACATTCATTATGTAAGCGCTACATGCAATATAGAAACTCATGGGCAATCTTGACTTCCTAATTCACAAGGAAATACGTGAGAGAGAAGGATTTTTTTTTTTTTTTTAATTCTCTCCCAACTTGGTTTGCTAGGATCTGAAGGGGGAAAAACGCAGGAAAAGATAAGGCTGAGGGAAAACAGCGTAATGTGTATTTTTGGATGAATATTTTTATTCAGGAGTTCATGCTTGCCAAAAGAGCGCTCAAGTTCACACACCAGAAGACAGTGCAAAAGAAATCACAAGGAATTATCATCAGGTTTCTCCCGAAGCCTTGCTCCTCAAAGTGCGGTCCATGGACCACCAGCCGCAGTGCTGACTGGGACTCACTGAGGATGGAGGATCTGAGCCCACCCAGCCCTGCCCAGGGAGCACTGCAGGCTGACAAGGTGCCCGGGTGATGTGGAAGAACCCTGAAGTCAGAACAGCACTGTTTTAGAAAAGCAGCCGCTGTGACAAGTGCAGACACCCGCGTGGCCTCTCTTCATTCATCCCCCAGCACCACACTGGACTCGCCAGGAAGGGGACCTCCTGACAACTTCCTGGAAAGCACCCTCCCTTGAATGTGCTGTGTCGACACCTCTCGGCTTGGGAAAGGGCCACCACAGGTTCAATCAATAACGCTGAGCCAAACAAACGCTCTGACATAATCCTCAGAGGTCATCACTGGGGAGGCCAGGAAGCGAACCGCCTGCCAGACACGCTCCAGGGGACACCCATCCTCCCGTCTCACTCAAACCGTCGAGCGCCCCAGAGCCAGTCGCGTTTCGTATAGTAAAACTGCATCGTTGCATTAGAGGAGCTTTCGTTTTTGCAGCCATGTTTTCACTCTGAGGGACCCTAGAGTCGGGGTGGGGCCTGCAGCAGGCTGGCAGGGGGTTTGCGGGGTGTCCTGAGCTGTTACCGGCACCCCCCAGGCGTCTGCACGTTCTGAACACCCTCCGTGGGCACAGGACCACTTAGGGATGGATTCTCAGGAGAAGGTTGAGGCCGCCAGACGGTGCACGCCGGACAGCGTGGGAGCCAGGCGGTGCAGGCACGTCTGTGTATGGGGGTGAAAGGAATTCGTCCAGGGCGCCGGCGGCGAGGGGCTGAGGGGCACGGGGCCAGGCCCAGCTCGGCGCTGCCGGGTGCTGGCCGCTCAGCACAGCAGAAGGGCGCTTCTAACCCTGCTCAGAACTTTCCGTATTTTAATTATAAACGCACACACACGTATTCTTCTCTTCTTTCTGGGAGTTTATTAAAAAAAAAAAAGCCTAAAGGACAGACTCTTAGAGCTGGAAATGGCTCCAGTCTCATCTGGTGATTTCTGGGTCGTCTCCTGATGTTTGAGGAAACTGAAGTTCAAAGAAGTCTGTAACTCATTCCAGGGCATCACATGGTGTGTGGCTGAGTCAGTCAGAACTCAGAGTCTCTGATTCACAGGCTGGACTTCCCCCACACCCACGGCACACACACACACACACCGCGCACACTGCACACACACCACACACATATACCCCACACACATATATATACCAAACACACACACACACCACACACACCACACACACACACACCACACACACCCCACACACCACACACACACACCACACACACACATAGACACACATATCATACACACACCCCACACACCACACACACACATAGACACACACCCCACACATACACAAAGACACACACACCACACACACACACACCACACACACACCACACACATATATACCAAACACACACCACACACACACACACTACACACACACACCACACACACATATCACACACACACACACTACACACATCACACCACACAGATACATCCATAGTTATGGACCTACAGAAAGTTCTAGTAAAAAAAACCACACACTAGAGATGACTCTTGGACAGAGTCACAGGAAGAACTGAGCAGAGAGAGGTGTTGCCCTTCTTATGTTCTTCTCTGGTAAAGGGGCAAAGGAGAGGTAGTCTAAATTAAACATTATTCTATTTCCTCAGCAAGAATCTGATGTCTGAAGCCCATTAACAAAACTATTTAGAGTTTTCCAAGAAATGCTTTGGAAATAGGAATATTTTAAATAAACTAGCAATAAAAACCAGAAAACAATGCTTACTGTTGAAAATACAGCCGAGGGCAGGAGACTACAGAGGACGCCTGCCAAGTGCCACGCACAGTAACATCCTGAATGATTGGTTCTCAAGTGAGGTCCCAGGTCCCAGGCGAGCATGTCAGCTTCTTCCGGGGATTTTCAGAAATGCAAGTGCCAGGGCCCTACCCTACCATGGGACTAGTTGAGGGTGAGAGGGACCCAGAGACCTGCATTTTCACAAGTCCCCCACTTTCTCCGTCAGTGTTCCGATCCAGGCTTTGAGAACATCTGGCCCGATACAGATGAGGTTTCTATGTAAGGTGGGTCTGAGACAGGCATAGCTCTGCCAGACACCGATTCATATTCCCTGCAGTCTGATGGTGTCGTTTCACTGGCGTTTATAATCAACTGTTTTTACAGGCTTCTCTCTGGGTAAGATCGTTGTTACCCAGGTCAGTGGTTGAATTGTTAGTAACAACATCAACCGGAAATAATTCTCTGCTAACATGCTCTGCTAGCATCAGTATTATGTATTGAAAACGAAATAAACAACAAAAACAGTCATGAAGTGTCGCCTCACTCCTTATCAAGAGCTGAAAATGAAGACTCGAATAAACACAACAACAACAAAAACCGCTGGGCCTTCCCTGGAGGCCCAGTGGTTAGGAATCTGCCTGCCAGTGCAGGGGACACGGGTTCGATCCCTGGTCTGGGAAGATCCCACACGCCTCGGAGTCGCTAAGCCAGCGAGCCACAACTACCAAAGCCCGAACACCTAGAGCCCGCGCTCCACAACCAGAGAACTCACCACCAGGAGGAACCCGAACACGGCAGTGAAGAGAAGCCCTGCTCACCACAACCAGAGGAAGCCTGCACAACGCAGTGAAGACCCAGCACAGCCAAAAATAAACAAACAAACCCTAAACGAAACAAACAAGCAAAACACACTGGGAGAATTCTGTGTTCCCAAGTAGACAAGGAGTGGTTCAATGCTCCAGTGACTGGATGCCTGGCCCCAGGTTGCAGCAAGGTACTCCTGGGTCCACATGTCCTGGAGGCTACAAGGAATGCAGAGTCTCAGGCCCCTCCACCACCCCGGCACCAGAATCTGCATTTTAACAGGATCCCCAAGGAATCTGCATTCACATTAGACCTCGAGAGCAATGTATTCGATGAGACGTGGTTAAGTATTTGGAGGCATGCTGGATTTCCTAGGCCTTCACCTTCTTGTGCAATGAAAGACCAACTGTGTCAAAAGAGGCACGCTATTATCCACAGCAGCAATGTCGCGCAGTTCTTAAATGACTTCTGTAAGTACGGCACTGTTCAGTTCAGTTCAGTCGCTCAGTCGTGTCCGACTCTTTGCGACCCCATGAATTGCAGCACGCCAGGCCTCCCTGTCCATCACCAACTCCCGGAGTTCACTCAAACTCACGTCCATCGAGTCAGTGATGCCATCCAGCCATCTCATCCTCTCCTCCCCTTCTCCTCCTGCCCCCAATCCCTCCCAGCATCAGAGTCTTTTCCAATGAGTCAACTCTGCATGAGGTGGCCAAAGTACTGGAGTTTCAGCTTTAGCATCATTCCTTCCAAAGAAATCCCAGGGCTGATCTCCTTCAGAATGGACTGGTTGGATCTCCTTGCAGTCCAAGGGACTCTCAAGAGTCTTCTCCAACACCACAGTTCAAAAGCATCAATTCTTCGGCGCTCAGTCTTCTTTACAGTCCAACTCTCACATCCATTCATGACCACAGGAAAACCATAGTCTTGACTAGACGAATCTTTGTTGGCAAAGTAATGTCTCTGCTTTTGAATATGCTATCTAGGTTGGTCATAACTTTCCTTCCAAGGAATAAGCATCTTTTAATTTCATGGCTGCAGTCACCATCTGCAGTGATTTTGGAGCCCAAAAAAATAATCTGACACTGTTTCCCCATCTATTCCCCATGAAGTGATGGGACCAGATGCCATGATCTTCGTAAGTGGGCATTTAAAAACAAAAGAGGAACTTGACTTACCCTTTCTAAATAGACTGATTTAAATTAAATAGCAACTGGCCACTTTTTTACACCATGACAAGGAGAATTTGAAAAGTCTCTTGAAGACAGACAGAGTCGCTCACTCTGTTCAACTCTTTGTGACCCCAAGGACTGTAGCCCACCAGGCTCCTCTGTCCATGGGATTCTCCAGGCAAGAATACTGGATTGGGTTGCCATTTCCTCCTCCAGGGGATCTTCCTGACCCAGGGATTGAACCCAGGTCTCCTGGATTTGCAGGCAGATTCTTTACTATCTGAGCCACCAGGGAAACCCTTGAAGACAGAAAAGTGAAGTGAAAGTGAAGTCATTCAGTCGTGTCTGACTCTTTGCAACCCCATGGACTGTAGCCTGCAAGGCTCCTCTGTCCATGGGATTTTCCAGGCAAGAATACTGGAGCAGGTTGCCATCTGTTTTGAAGACAGAAGCCTACATCAAATTTATTTAAGGGAAATCTGAAATTTAGAAAGTAGCAGGGAGAGAGGGGTGACTGGGGGCCTCTAAGCACAGAACAGGGGTGTGGACAGAGCTGAGTAGGGAAGTAAGAAAACTGAGGCCAGCCTGGGTGTCAGGCGGCCTCCATGAGATCAAGCCGAGGCTGAGCTCATCTGCCCAGGAAACCGGACGCCGCTGCCATCGCGGTTAATTCCACAGACTCTACCAGGCTGAGGGTGGAGGGCGCGGGCGGGGGCATGGCCCAGCAGTGGGGCTGAGGGAAGCGGAGAGGCCCTCCGTGGGCAGGCTTCTCCCGGCACTGCTCTGCCTCCTGGAGATGAGAGCTGGGAGAGCAGACAGCTTTGCCCTGCGATAAAAACCCATGTTTTACGCAGCAGGGCCTCAAAGCAGCCCGGCTGAGCGACCCAGGGGGGCCCCTCTGCTGGGCAGGTTGCTCCCCGCTCAGAGTACACGCAGCTATGATATTCTCTTCAGTGAGAAAAACGCCCTCGCCATCTGCTGCATCATTGATGGCCTTCCCGGGCCTGGCCTACTGTTCGGGTGCCTCTAATAGTCTCATCTGTGCACTCACTTTCGGGTTGTTGGGTTCTGTTTTCCGGCAGAAGTCCTGGGACACATGTGCCGCACCCTCAGCCCCTTGCTGGCCCAGCAAAGGCGTGGGCAGCCCTGGTTTAAGGATAACACATGCTGACTGCAGGAATATAATAAAATCCTTATATACAGGCTCCATCTCAAGTGCCTTTCTTACCGCACACCCTTCAGAACCAGTTTGGATCAACCACATGACTTGTGGAGACAAGTTTCACCAACGCGGCATGAAGGGAGCAGACCCCCTCTGCTCTAGACTGTGTTCAGCCATGTGGTTGTCACAGGTCTGTAAGAGATCCCATAGCCCTGCCTACGCTCGCAGGGTGCCCGTTACAAAGACTGAGCATGCCTGCCAAGTCGTGTCTGACTCTATGAGACCCCATGGACTGTAGCCCATCAGGCTCCTCTGCTCATGGGATTTCCCAGGCAAGAATACTGGAGTGGGTTGCCATTTCCTCCTCCAGGGGATCTCCTGATCCAGGGATCAAACCCGGGTGTCTTGTGTCTCCCGCACTGGCTGGAAGATTCTTTACCACTGTGCCCCCTGTAACCGAGTAAATACGTGAGGGGCCAGAGACCACGGTGCCAGGAGCCGACACGACCCAGAAAAGGGCTTTGTGCGGTTCCCAGATCCTGGCACATCCTCTTTATCATGTGTGCAAATAAACAACCTCAACATCGTGGGGTTTATACCAGTGTACATGTAACACATACAACAGCTGTAGTGTTAAGTAGGGTTGGGAAAACAGGCTTTTTATACAGTTGCAATTTTTTACATTTATGTGAGGTAATACGACATTAACTCTAAAGAGACAGGGACCACCAGGGAATGTACATTATAACCCCTCGAGCAACACTCGTTCAGTCACTTTGTGACTCTTTGCGACCCCACAGACTGTAGCCCACCAGGCTCCTCTGTCCATGGGATTCTCCAGGCAAGAATACTGGAGTGGGTTGCCATGCCCTCCTCCAGGGGATCTTCCTGGATCAGAGATTGAACCCGGGTCTCCTACACTGGCAGGTGGATTCTTTTAACACTGAGCTACCAGCAAAGCAACCACTAAGAAAATGCAAGCAAGGATAACAGATACATTTAAAGGGAATTCTAAAACTCAACCACCTTTTAAACAAGGACAATCAGGCTACAAATAGCAAAATGATGGACATCATATCACATCACTAATTACAATAAACGTAGAGGATCAGACTCTCCAAAGAAAAGACAGAGATATTCAGAGTGCATTTTAAGAAGCGAGACCTAGTTGATACGCTGTTTATAAGAGACGTACTTTTAATACACAGATAAGCTGAAAGTACAGGGTGGGGAAAGGCACGTACTGTCAGTAACTATGTCAACATCAGATCAAAGACACTTGAAGACGGAGTGTCCCCAGGAGTAAAGAGGGGCATTTCATGATAACAAAAGGGTCAATTTGTCACAAAGTCCTAACAGACACAAAGGTTTATGCGCTTCATAACAGAGCTTCGAGCTACATGTGGCAAGACTGGGCAGACGGAAGGGAGAGGCGGACAGAGGCCCAGGGAGCCTGCATTCGTGCGGGTCAGCATACAGACACAGGCCCCAGGCCAGCAGCCCCAGGCGTGCTCTGCACAAACCACCTACCGATCAAGAGAAAAACCCTGCCCCTCCGGAGCCGAGAGCTCCCGATGCTATCAGGTGAATGCGGGCAGCCGGGGAAGTCCCCTGCTCCTCGCTGCCTGCCGGGGGGTTCTCGGTGGTGAGTTTGGCTGCAAGAGGCATGTTGTTTCCAGCTGCTGATGGGTGACTAGGTAAGCTGAAACCGACCCTGGGCGTGTCAGGGGGCCGCTCTGGAGGTGGTCCCATCTCCCTCTGAGGTGGAGGTCATCTGCTCCCTAGGTGAGGTCACAGGGCGTCCGCACACCCGGACTCCTCCTGGCTGGTCCCGCGTGGGGCAACCCTCTGATCAGAGCATAGCAATGACCTTGAGTGTGGGAAGGCGGGGACTCACCTCTTTTCTCAGCTCGGAATACAGAGAAAATTTACACCCAGGAAACAAGTCCAATACACAGTGATAATCACTGAATTACAATTCCCCAAACTTTACCTGGGATTCCCTGGTAGCTCAACTGGTAAAGAATCTGCCTGCAATGCAGGAGACCCCAGTTTGATTCCTGGGTTGGGAAGGTCTCCTGCAGAAGGGAATGGCTACACACTCCAGTATTCTTGGGCTTCCCTGGTGGCTCAGCTGATAAAGAATCCACGTGCAATTCAGGAGACCTGGGTTCAATCCCTGGGATGGGAAGATCCCTTAGAGAAGGGAACGGCAACCCACTATATAGTCCATGGGGTTGCAAAGAGTCAGACACGACTGAGCAACTTTCACTCATTCACTCAAACTTGACTTATTGCAAAGGGAAGAAGTCCACTAGCAGATTAAATTGCTTTCCAGCAAAATTAAACATGTAACGAGAACAAACTAAATCTAGCCCCAGTGAAGTGTGCCTGCCTTGTTCATGCATAGCCACAAGTCTTATACACTCATTTTAAAACAGCAACCCAAGGTCTAAAAGTGTAAGCAGTGGAAGGAGTTCCTATTAAACCGCAGTTCAGCTCTGGTTAAAAAAATAATAAGAATAACAGGGAACCAGGAAGTCACTGCGAATGAAAAGCAGAACAAGAGCCATTTGTCCCGGGAGGGACTGATGGAAGGTGAAGAGGAGAGGTGAGATTATCACTCATTATTTTTTGCTTCCACCTGAGGAGCCACAGCAGCACTGCACCAGAGAGGAGAGCAGGAGGAATGTCAATCCCACGCTCAGAAACCAGACTGGCTGGCAACACGCGATCAGGAACGGCACACATTCAGCAGGATGTGCAGGTCCTTATCCATTATTTCATGGATAAGTGTTGGAATGTATCCTGAGGAAACAAGGATGAAGATGCACCTAGGTATTCAGCGATGAAGATACTGGGCTCCCTGGTGCCTCGGTCAGTAAAGAATTCGCCTGCAGTGCAGGGGACTCAGGTTCAACCCCTGGGTCAGGAAGATCCCCTGGAGAAAGGAATGACAACCCAGTCTGGGGAGATGCCATGGGTGGAGGAGCCTGGAAGGCTACAGTGCATGGGGTTGCAAGAGTCGGACTCGACTTAGAGACTAAACCACCACTGCTATGAAGATACTGTTGAAGCTTTGTTTATGATACTAAAATGTATGAGGCTCTCTATAAATGTCCAGTGATAAGACATGATAAGAAATCCCACACACAGACACTCACACATACTCACACTCACACACACTCACACTCACACACACACACATCTATGCAGCAGGAAACTTGTTGCTGAAAAATGTGTACTTCTTACCCTGAATGATGTTTACCCTGGATTGTTGGAGGCGGGGCTAAGTTGAGAAACGAGACAGAATATTACATCCTGTAGAGTTCTAATAGTAAAATCTTTTTCCTTTTGGCCGTGCTGTTCGGCATGTGAGATCTAGCTCCCTGATCCGGGATCAAACCAGGGCCCCCTCCATTAGGAGTGCAGAGTCTTAACCACTGGACCACCAGGGAAGCACCATAGTTATGAGATCTTGTCCGTAAACTTACATGTGTACTTGTGCATATAAGATGCTATCCATGACTATTCCTGGGTTTAGGGATTATAGGTGATTTCTGTGTTCCAGTTTTTACTTCTGAGTTTCCTACAGGAATAAAACCTACTGCCCATAACTCTACTGTACCTAGTAACCAAGCCCAGTGAAAAGACAAGCACAAATTTGACCCTGCTTGGGGCTTTCCTGATATTACGGGATAGCTCTCCTCCTGTGATCCTAACCCCCCTAGCTCGGGGCACTCAGTGACCAGCCTTCCAGGGATCTGGGAGAAGTGGCCGTGTCCCTCATTCTCCTGGAAGCTGGAAGCCCCACAGCACCTGGTGGGCCTTGAAGATGGTTTTCAGAAGCATCGGTGTCATCGCTGGTAACCTGAGGCGAGGGCTAGCGGTCTTGCAGAGACTTCTGGAAGCCTCTTGCTGGGAGAAGAGGTGGTGGTGGTCCCACAGAGACCTAGTAGGACTCGGGTCTCCTGGGTCGGTTAAAGAAAGAAGCTTTGCTGAAAATACTCCCTGGAGGGGAGGCCAGGGTGAAGAAAACAAACAGGCGAGGGTGGGCGTCCACAGACCAGCCGTTGAAGGTGGCCGTTCCCACCCCAGAGCCGGTGGAGCTGGAGGGGCTACCGGGGGGCACGCATGGTCATGGGCAAGAAGGGAGCAGGAACTGGGCACCCCAGCCTCATGCCACCCACCCTCCCGTCTCTGGCCAGCACCTCCCGCTGGCCAGAGCCCACCCCAGGCAGGCAGCGAGGGCGGGGGGCTCAGGGAGATGCAGCCTGCAGGGCAGACCCGTCTGCGGGCTGAGAGCAGGTGGGCGGTGCTGGGGATGAGGGACTCAGAGGAGCCTCCCGAGAGGACCCAGCCAGGGGCGACCCCCAGGGACCCGAGAGCACTCTCGTAACCCAGCTGGCCTTTTGGCCAACGCTGGCGTTTGGTGTGCAAAGACCGTTGACATTCAGAAGTCAAGCACCGGGAGAGCAAGGAAGAGAGGTCATCGAGGACGAAGGAAAGAAAAAGAAGCTTAAAGGGCAGATGACTCGTAGCAAGGGCCTTGCAGCCCCACAGGTGGTGCTGAGCGCGGCAGCTGAGGAGCCGGGAGGAGGGCCCCTCGGTCTCTCTCTCTCGTCGCTGTAACCAGGGGCCCCAGAAGGCAGACTCTGCAGTCACCAGAGGCAGAACGGAAAACCAGGTCACGGTCAGGTGTGCCTGCTTCTTCTTTTTGCCCACATTTAAACAACTGCGGTCAAACATATATAAAATGTACCATTTCAACGGCTTTTAAGTGCACCATTCAGCAGTATGAAGCACATTTATGTCGTTCCGTAACCATCACCACCATCCATCTCCAGAACCTTCCTAAATTGTAACCCTGTCTCCATTAAACACCAGCCCCTGGTAACCACCATCTTAAGTGTGCTTAGTCGCTCAGTCGTGTCCGATTCTCTGTGACCCCGTGGACTGCAGCCCTCCAGGCTCCTCTGTCCATGGCATTGCCCAGGCAAGAACACTGGAGTAGGTTGCCATGCTCTTCTCCAGGGGAGCTTCCCCACCCAGGGATGGAACCCGTGTCTCCTGCATTGGCAGACAGATTTTTTACCACTGAGCCCCCCTGGGAAGCCCAACCACCACCTGCTTTCCACAAATGTGACTCCTCCTGGGACCTCATATAAGTGAATCTCAACTGTTCTTGTGGCTCTTCACTTCAGCATAACGTCCTCAAGGTCCATCCCTGATGGTGCAGGTGACAGGATATCCTCACAAGTCCTTGTGAGGACCACAGCTTGTTTGCCCATCATCCATCGCTGGGCACGTATGTCCCTTCCACCCCTTGCTATTGTGAAGAGCGCTGCCGTGAGCACAGAGAGCAGACATCTGTTCCAACTCCTGCTTTCCCTCTTTTTCAGATATAAATCCGGAAGTGGAATTGCTGAATTGTATGGTAATTCTGTATTTAATTTTTGACAAGTCACTCTTCTGTTTTCCATGACGATGGTACCCCTGTACGTTACCACCACCAAGGCACAGGGTTCCGAGTCTCCACATCCTCGCCAATACCGGTTCTCTGTCGTTGTTTTTAATCATAGCCAACCTCGTGGGCGTGAGCTGGCATGTCACGATGGGGTTGACTTGCGCTTCCCTGGTGATTAGTGGTGCTGAGCCTGTTTTCGTGGGCTCGTTGGCCAACGGTATGTCTCCTTTGCTTCCTCCATCTTGTATACACGATCCTGTTGAAATCTGCTTGGGTCCAGAAGCCCGCGTATCCAACTGCCTTCCCACTGTCAGCCACTTACTGCCCACGGCCCCCTAGACGTTCATGTTTGACAATAAATCCACTCCTCTCCCCGCCCCCGACCCCACAGCCTGAGCTCCTTCTTCTCCAGGATCCAGGGGCACGAGCTGGATGGAGGCACTGCCACCAGGACCCACGGGGAGCCTCTGCGTCCCCAGGAAATTCCAGGAAACCTTCCTGTTAGGCGCCCGGCAGCCTCTGTCCTCCCCGCGTTCCTACCATCACCCACTTTGTCCCCTGAGCTCCATGTCTCCTGTCCTCCAAGCTCAACCCAAGCCTGGCTGGAAAACACGAGGTAATTTTTTTACTTTTTCTCTTTCTTGTTCATCTTGAACAAGGGCGCATATGAATGCCCGTTTTTTTTGTTTAAAGATTTTGTTGCCGGAAAGTGACGAGGGATTAAAAGCAACAAGCAAAGCAAGCCCAAACAGTAGAGGCACTGTCCCCAGGCTATAACTGTTGCTCAGGCCTTTGCATCTTTGGCCCTGAGGCCCGGGGTCTCTGCCCCACCTCGTCTCCCGGCTGAGGCCAAACGTGAGACACGATGCCCCCTCCTCCCTCACAGACTCTGGCCTGAAAGGCCACGTGGCAGGGGTCATGGGCTCCGTGCTCCCTGAGACCTTTCAGCAGCTGGCTCACGCGGATGGGCCACAGCCTCGACCAGCTGCACCCTGGGGATCCGGGGCCTGGAGGGGAGGAAGGACACAGCAAACCCCACATTCTGCCCCAGGCTCCCAGACCGTGGCTCCCCTCCACCCCACCACGTGAGCCAGCGCCGTGCTGTGGCTTGTCTCCCCACACAGCTACTGCTGCACCTGGTCTGGGCCCACCCAGGTCTCCAGTCTGATCATCTCCTGGAGCAGACAATGTGAGCGTCACCTCCCCACCCCGGCCCCGAGCTCG
>NW_011495061.1:3039099-3047366 GCF_000754665.1 Bison bison bison | reverse complement strand
ATCTGGAGCGGCAGGCACCCTAGGGCCGCACCAAGTGTCTCCAAACAGAAATTCATTTCTGCTAACATTTACCAAACAGGTTGACAGGGGCACCTCTGCTCAGCCTGACCGTCAGGTGCGGGCCACACCTGAAGTGCTGTGTCCAGGCACACGTGCGCACACCACCGTGAGGAGCGTGACGGTGGCACCATCCGTTGTGTCCAGTCCAGAGCACTGCAGGCCCTGGCGTGGCTTATAGGTAACCCTAACCTATAGGTGTGCCTGTCTGCTGTTGCTTCCTGGGGCCTCTGGAACAAAGACAAACCTAGACAGCATGTTAAAGACCAGAGACATCACTTCGCTGACAAAGGTCTGTATAGTCAAAGGTATGGTTTTTCCAGTAGTCATGTATGGATGTGAGAGTTGGACTATAAAGAAACCTGAGCGCCGAAGAATTGGTGCTTCCGAACTGTGGTGCTGGAGAAGCCCCTTGAGGGTCCCTTGGACTGCAAGGAGATCCAACCAGTCCACTCTAAAGGAGATCAGTCCTGAATATTCACTGGAAGGAATGATGGTGAAGCTGAAGCTCCGATACTTTGGCAACATGATGCAAAGAGCAGACTCATTGGAAAAGACCCGATGCTGGAAAAGACTGAGGGCGGGAGGAGAAGGGGACGACAGAGGATGAGATGGTGGGATGGCATCACCCACTGGATGGACATGAGTGTGAGCAAGCTCTGGGAGATGGTGAAGGACAGGGAACCCTGGCGTGCTGCAGTCCATGGGGTTACAAAGAGTCAGACACGACTGAGCAACTGAACAGCAACCTATTCTCTCACAGTTCTGGAGGGCAGAAGTCTGAACTTGAGGTGCATCAGACCGTGCTCCCTCTGGAGGCCCTGGGGGAGGGTCCCTCTTGCCCCCTCCAGCTGGAGGGGCCCAGGGCCGCCCTCGGCTTCCTGGGCTCACAGCCGCACCCTCCCTCGGCTCTCTTCCATCACGGCCTGGCCTTCCCAGGCATCTCCTCTCTCCGTGGCTCTTCCCCTCTTATGAGGACACCATCGTGCTGGGTTAAGGGCCAGCCCTGCTCCGGGATGACCTCATCATGACTAATCACAGCTGCAGTGACCCAGTTTCCAAAGAAATCCTGTATTTGTCTTCTGAGGTCCCAAGAAGAACCTGAATGTAGGGGGACACTCTGGCCCGGGGCATCCTCTCAGCTACAAGCCCACCACCCCCCAAGTCACGGGGCCTCGAGGGTGGGCCCAGGCCTCCTGCACAGACCCTCTGGCCTAAGCAAGTCCACCTCAGAGGAGCCGACCCGCCCGGCCTCCGCCTCTCTGACCCCTGACCCCGTGGTCCGGGTGACTCCTCTGCACCACGGCCGCCGCCCAACCCCAGGGCCGCTCTGTGACTTGTGACCGTCTGCAGCTGCTGTCCCTCTGAATTTTCCTGTCTGCCTGGAGTCTCTCCTCCTCCAGACTCTCTATCCAGTAACGTGTGTGTAGGGGCCGGGTCATGCCAGTGGACAGAGCACAGATCCCCGCACGGAGGAGGGAACGCCGAGTTCTCTGCCTGACCCCCCGTCCTGGGAGGGCAGGGGGGTGGTCACTGTCCCTCCCTGAGCCCACTCAGCTTCCTCCTGGCCCTGTTTGGACTCTGAGAGCGCCACGAACCACTCCTCAATGTGCCACCCTTTCAGCCCTGGGGTTCTTCCTTTGTTCCACCCGGAAAAGCCCAGCTTCTCAAGCCTGGGATGCTGGCACAATGGACTCACCTCACCACCCTGCAGACCTTGTGGAGTCACGCCCTAAAAGGCGGAGGAGGCCCCCAGGCTGAAACCAGACTGCTCTCAGTCCAGCAGCTCCTCCTTCCTCCCCAACACCTCCCACACGCCTGAAACCCTGGCGGGCAGGCCCACCCGGTGGCCCACCCACCTGGCCCCAGGCCTCCCTTAGGGCACCCTCCTGGGGACAGCAAACATTCTCACCCAACCTCTGTCCAGCCTCTGCAGGCTCCTTGGGGGAATTGCCCACACTTTCTCCTCTTTCTTTCTCCCTTTGTCTACTGGACTCTTCCATCAGCGCCGAAAAACGGGTCTCTCTGAAGACCACGCTCTGCTCCAGCCTGGTTCTCCCCTCCTCATCCACACCTGCCTCCTCATGAAGCACCAGCGTGACTCTTTGCCGTGCCCCCAGCCCACATCGCTGCATCTTTCCGCCAGGAGCGAGCCTTTGTCCCTGCTGACTCCCCTTCCTGGAACACACCTCCTTGGATTTCTTCTTCTTCTTCTTTTTTTTTTTTTAACATGGAAGAGATGTCTGTAAATTTTGCGTGTAATCCTTGCTCAGGGGCCACGCTGATCTCTACATCCTCCCAGGTTAGTGGGCATGCTGCCAAAGGGAGTGCCTCCCTGGCTTTCTCAGCCATCCTTTCTTCCTACTGTGGGACCTTCCACCCCACTGCCCCCTGCCGCCTCTTGGCCTCCTCTCCACCCCCAGGCCGTCATGTTTTCATCCTTCGTCCCACACGCTCTGCCTTGGCCCATCCTTGCCAGTGGCTCCAGTCACCATAGGCAGTGGTTTCAGTGAGACTCACCAACAGCTTTCCACATCAAAGCCATTTGAAACAGGAGGGCAGGGGGCAGGGCACAACTTTTGAAGGAATGACACAGTCCAAGGCCACGACAGAAACTGATTAGAATCAAGTCCATCCAAGATGGAAGACAAGTCGACTAGACCTTGATCCTCAGTATAAGCTCCTTGTAACACATCAGCAAGCTAAACGACACACCCAGGGGTGCCATGACAGTTCCAAGGTCAACCATCAAAGATCAAAAGGGAGGTGGTGGCCCAATTCCTGGAAATCTCCACCCCATTCCCAAAATATTGCTGCTCTTGTTCAGTTGCTAAGTCAGGTCCAACTCTTTGTGACCCCATGCCCAAATTATTAATAGTTGGAATAATCTTCCTGCTCATTAGCCTATGAAATCACCCAGCCCATAAAAGCTAACTACAGCACATTTTGAGAAGTACCCACCCTCTGTGATGGCGCACACTGTGTCTGTGGAGTGGGTTTCTCTCTGAATAAACCCACTTCTTACCTCTCACTGTGTCTCTCGCTGAATTCTCTCTGCGATGAGACACCCAGAACCTGAACCACGTCTGTGATCTCAGGTGGAAGGCCATAGTTTTGGCTCAGCTTGAGTCCTGGAACATGGGTTCAGGGTTTCCCTGGTGGCGCTAGTGGTAAAGAACCAGCCTGCCAGTGAAGGATATAAGAGACTCGGGTTCCATCCCTGGGTCAGAAGATTCCCTGGAGGAGGGCATGGCAACCCACTCCAGTATTCTTGCCTGGAGAATCCCATGGACAGAGGAGCCTGGTGGGCTATTGCGCAGAGTCGGACACGACTGAGCGACTTAGCACACATGCTCACGGGTTCAAGTCCCAGTCTGAGGTAAAGGGCTTCCGGCATCTCTCCTGAATCTTCTGTTCCCTTTCTGAGTGACTCTGATCCGCCTGGACATACAGCAGCAGCCCTGGCCCCCTCCCACCACTGCCGAAACTGAGCTGTGCTCACTGTTGGCATGGACCCTGGCTGCCCAGTGGACACACGGGGGCGTTGAGTACCAGTCAGGACAGCAGAGGACACAGTGACTGCGAGGAAGAGGTGACCAGCCAGAGAAGGGAGTCAGAAGGCTAAAAGATACTCTTTCTTTTCTCCAAAAACATGTTTCTTTCTTGCAAAACATGTTTCTCCATAACCCATATGGGTGACATTGTTGGCATGACCAGCCCAGGGGATGGGTTTTTCTTGGGCTCCAAAAATCACTGCAAATGGTGACTGCACCCATGAAAATAAAAGATGCTTGCTCCTTGGGAGAAAAGCTATGACAACAACAAACCTAGACAACATATTAAAAAGCAAAGATATTACTTTACCAATAAAAGTCTATCTAGTCAAAGCTATGGTTTTTCCAGTAGTAAAGTATGGATGTGAGAGTTGGACTGTAAAGAAAGCTGAGCACCAAAGAACCAATGCTTTTGAACTGTGGTGCTGGAGAAGACTCTTGAGAGTCCCTTGAACTGCAAGGAGATCCAACCAGTCCATCCTAAAGGAAATCAGTCCTGAATATTCATTGGAAGGACTGATGATGAACCTGAAGCTCCAATACTTTGGCCACCTGATGCGAAGTACTGACTCACTGGAAAAGACCCTGATGCTGGAAAAGATTGAAGGCAGGAGGAGAAGGGGACGACAGAGGATGAGATGGTTGGATGGCATCATCGACTCGATGGATATGAGTTTGGGTAAGCTCCGGGAGTTGGTGATGGACAGGGAAGTCTGGCGTGCTGCAGTCCATGGGGTGGCAAAGAGTCAGACACAAGTGACTGAACTGAACTGAACTGAGGGCTGGGGAGTGGAGGCTGGCAGGGTGGGGTGAAGAAGGATAAAGGGAATGATGTCTAGGCACAGTTTCTTTTTGGGTTGATGAAATGTTCTCAAATTGACTGGGGCTTCCCTGGTGGCTCAGATGGTAAAGAATCTGCCTGCAATGCAAGAGAGCCGGGTTTGATCCCTGGGTCAGGAAGATCCCCTGGAGAAGGGAATGGCTACACACTCCAGTATTCTTGCCTGGAGAATCCCATGGACAGAGGAGTCTGGTGGGCTACAGTCCATGGGATCACAAAAAGTCAGACACAACTGAACGACTTTCACTTTCTTCTCAAATTGATTGTGGTGATGGTTTCACAATTCTGTGGATTTACTAAATGCTATTGAATTGTACAGTTTAAATGGGTGAATTACATGGTTTGTGAATTTTATCTCAATAAAGCTGTTAAAGAGTGATGATGTAGTCAATGCTGACTCAAAGATACTCACAAGCTCCAAAGAACTAATTCCACTGTATATGAAGTATTATTCTCCTTGTGTTTTGTTTTAAACACTCATACGTGAATAGGAAAAATATCTGGAAATACCCCCAAGAAGTTACAGTGAGTATCTCTAGGTGATGGCATTATGGATTTAAATATATATTTTCATATACTTTCTGTATGTCTTATAATAGGCACGTAATCTCTATTGAAAAATACTATACTTAATCATCTACCCTATTTTAAAAAATAGATTATTTAAATAGGTTATTTTTAAATGGCTATTAATGTTATCAAAAGTATATCATGAATAGAGACTAAAGTCCATAGATTGCTCACTGCATACACAACATCTCAAAGTCCTTAGAACACGTCCCCCTGCCCCCCCAATACACACCCCCATGATCCCACGATTTGTCTGTGTTCAGAAGACCTACTCAGCATCATGCCCTCAGTGGCTAATCTGGGGAGACAGCACAGCACTGGGCTTAGTTCGTAAGCGAAGGTAAACTCCTCTTGTGTAACAGCACATCTATAATTGAGAACTGTAATAAATGGTATTCTCATGAGCACATTTCCTCCGATACTCTACTCCGAGTCACTGGCTGGGGCTGGAGAGAACAGATCCCATTATGCTCAACAGAAAGACTCCATCGGTAACAGCCTCACTGCAGATGTTGGCATTTCAAACCATCAAAATACCTGGATATGGTTTCTGGTAGCAAGGCTCCAGTCTCCAAGGCAGTAAACTCAGCTCCTTCCATTGTCGTTCCCTGGACTGACTTCTTCATTCATGGGCCCAGACTCCACAGGCATTTAGCTTATCCAAACTCATCACTGGGGGTGCAGTGATGAATACCAGGTGAAGGCGAGGCCACACTGACAGCCCTAGCTGCTGCTGCTGCTGCTAAGTCGCTCAGCCGTGTCCAACTCTTAGCGACCCCATGAACTACAGCCTACCAGGCTCCTCCATCCACGGGATTTTCCAGGCAAGAGTACTGGAGTGGGTTGCCATTGCCTTCTCCAGACAGCCCTAGCAAGATCTGGCAAAACGCAACCCATGGGCACCCCTCCTGCCTTCTCCCATATCCGAGGGGTCTCTGTGTGACTCCAGGAGGACCCTGGTTCAGAGTGTCACACGGAGAGGGGATGGAGAGGCAGAGGAAGGGCTGTATTAACATCGGCTTGGGTGGAGAGAGGAAGGCAACTGAGTGAACAGACCTTGATATGCCAATTACCTAGCGGAAGTGACAGCAGTCTCCCAGACAGCAGAGAGACAATGCAGGAGCCCATACCATGTTTATAAGGCATGTACTTGGTATTAAAACAAAGATACTGGGATGGTCTGGATGGCCAGGCAGAATGGCAGAGGGAAGAAAGATGAAGAAAACAACCTCAGATCCCGCAAGACAGGCACACTGCAATCTGCGCTGTCGGGAACGCCTGGGAACAGCAACTTGGTAGCTAAACACTGACCTGTCACCTCGTTGTCTTAAGCCTCACACATCTGAAAATTCCAGGTTTTGAAAGCGGATGTGCGAAAGAGAAGCTTCCTGCATTTTCTGGGGTTTCCCAGTTGAATCCATGGCACGCCTACATTTCAGAGTCATGGCCTGAGGTTAAGAGCTTGATTTATGTCAGTGCTTCCTGACCTATGTGCATGGGACTTGAGCCAGACGGTGGAGTAGGGGAAACCCAGCATAGGCTTCTGATGGTTGAAGAAGGAATGACTCTCAGTTACACAGCATCCCATCATATTAGTGTGCCATCATTTATCGAGCCAGTTTCCCGTCAGTTGATAACTGGGCCAGCTTTTTGGAACTTTGTGGGTCCCAATGTTACTGTAATGGTATGTATGTGTGTGTGTGTGTGTGTGTGTGTGTGTGTGTATATACACACACACATATATATTACATGCATATATGTGTATATATACATGTACTCTTTGTGACCCCGTGGGGTGTAGCCCACCTGGATCCTCTGTCCATGGGATTTCCCAGGCAAGAATACTGCACAGATGGCTGTTGCGTTTTCCAGGGGATCTTCCTGACCCAGGGACAGAACTTGAGTCTCCTGCAATGGCAGGAGGATTCTTTACCACTGAGCCACCTGGGAGGCCCACAGACATCCTCGCTGTTGTTGTGAACAGCAATGGACTGCTGTTCGGTCACTAAGTTGTGTCTGACTCTTTGCGACCACATAGACTGTAGCACGCCAGGCTTCCCTGTTCTTCACTATCTGCCAGCGCTTGCTCAAACTCACACCCATTGAGTCGGTGATGCCATCCAACCACCTTATCCTCTGTCACCTCATCCTTCTCCTGCCTTCAATCTTCCCCAGCATCAGGGTCTTTTCCAATGAGTCAGCTCTTTGCATCAGGTGGCTAAAGTATTGGAGCTTCAGCATCAGTCTTTCCAATGAATATTCAGGGCTGATTTCCTTTAGGATTGACTGGTTTGACCTCCTTGCAGTCCAAGGACTCTCAAGAGTCTTCTCCAACACCACAGTTCTAAAGCATCAGTTCTTCGGCGCTTAGCCTTCTCTACAGTCCAATTCTCATATCCATACATGACTACTGGAAAAACCACAGCTTTGACTATACATCCCTTTATTTACAAAGTGACGTCTCTGCCTTTTAATATGCTGTCTACGTTTGTCATAGCTTTCCTTCCAAGGAGCATCTTCTAATTTCATGCCTGCAGTCACTGTCCACAGTGATTTTGGAGCCCAAGAAAATAAAATCTGTCACTGTTTCCACTTTTTCCCCCATCTATTTGTCATATGATAATATATATTATATGTGTGTGTAGTGGCTCAGCAGTAAAAAAATCCTCCTTCAATGCAGGAGACACAAGTTCAATGCCTGGGTTGGGAAGACCCCTTGGAGGAAGGCATGGCAACCCACTTCAGTATTCTTGCCTGGAGAATCCCACGACTGAGGGGCCTGGCAGGCTACAGTCCACGGTGTTCCAAAGAGTCGGACATGACTGAATTGACTGAGCATACACGATGGTATGATCACTCATCTAGAGCCAGACATCCTGGAATGTGAAGTGGGCCTTAGAAAGCATCACTACAAACAAAGCTAGTGGAGGTGATGGAATTCCAGTTGAGCTATTCCAAATCCTGAAAGATGATGCTATAAAAGTGCTGCACTCAATACGCCAGCAAATTTGGAAAACTCAGCAGTGGCCACGGGACTGGAAAAGGTCAGTTTTCATTCCAATCCCAAAGAAAGGCAATGCCAAAGAATGCTCAAACTACCACACAATTGCACTCATCTCACAAGCTAGTAAAGTAATGCTCAAAATTCTCCAAGCCAGGCTTCAGCAATATGTAAACCGTGAACTTCCTGATGTTCAAGCTGGTTTTAGAATAGGCAGAGGAACCAGAGATCAAATTGCCAACAT
>NW_011495061.1:3036446-3038999 GCF_000754665.1 Bison bison bison | reverse complement strand
CAGCCACCTGACCTGCCTCTTGAGAAACCTATATGCAGGTCAGGAAGCAACAGTTAGAACTAGACATGGAACAACAGACTGGTTCCAAATAGGAAAAGGAGTACGTCAAGGCTGTATATTGTCATCCTGCTTATTTAACTTTTATGCAGAGTACATCATGAGAAACGCTGGACTGGACGAAACACAAGCTGGAATCAAGATTGCCGGGAGAAATATCAATAACCTCAGATATGCAGATGACACCACCCTTATGGCAGAAAGTGAAGAGGAACTAAAGAGCCTCTTGATGAAAGTGAAAAAGGAGAGTGAAAAAGTTGGCTTAAAGCTCAACATTCAGAAAACGAAGATCATGGCATCGGGTCCCATCACTTCATGGGAAATAGATGAGTTAACAGTGGAAACAGTGTCAGACTTTATTTTTTGAGGCTCCAAAATCACTGCAGATGGTGACTGCAGCCATGAAATTAAAAGACGCTTACTGCTTGGAAGGAAAGTTATGACCAATCTAGATAGCATATCGAAAAGCAGAGACATTACTTTGCCAACAAAGGTCCATCTAGTCAAGGCTATGGTTTTTCCTGTGGTCATGTATGGATGTGAGAGTTGGACTTTGAAGAAAGCTGAGTGCCAAAGAATTGATGCTTTTGAACTGTGGTGTTGGAGAAGACTCCTGAGAGTCCCTTGGACTGCAAGGAGATCCAACCAGTCCATTCTGAAGGAGATCAGCCCTGGGTGTTCTTCGGAGGGAATGATGCTAAAGCTGAAGTTCCAGTACTTTGGCCACCTCGTGTGAAGAGTTGACTGATTGGAAAGGACTCTGATGCTGGGAGGGATTGGGGGCAGGAGGAAAAGGGGACGACAGAGGATGAGATGGCTGGATGGCATCACTGACTCGATGGACGTGAGTCTGAGTGAACTCCAGGAGTTGGTGATGGACAGGGAGGCCTGGCGTGCTGCAATTCATGGGGTCGCAAAGAGTCGGACACGACTGAGCAACTGAACTGAACTGAACTGATATATACCTACAGGAAAACATATCTCCATGGACTTATGCAGGAAATGGAAAGAATGGCCAGGATCCCAATTCCCTTGAGTCAAAAAAGCTTTGAACTTTTGGGAACAAAGTACATAGTGGTGACCAGGGCAGAGAGGGGAAAACCTGTCCTGCCCACCCAACAGGCAGAGCAGAAGATGGAAGACTCTTCTGCGCACACTCCTGCTTTGGCTGGGCCAGGCTCAAGCAATGGAAAATAAGTCACATTATTAGCAAATGCTGTCTTGATTGAACATAAGCATTCAAAAGCAGTTTTGGTTATAATCCAGTGTCAACAAGTCTTTTACGCTTTTATAGAAGTAGATTAGGTGAGGTTCATGCCAGGTTGGCACCTTGGACCGGGGTAGTGGGGGGGAGTAAGCAGGGAGGCGGCGGTGTATGACATCCACACAACCAGGCTGTGTCTAGCCAGTCAGGCAGAAGAGATTTAGAGAAACCAGTTCTGACCCTGGGATAACAGGAAATGTCTACTGAGCACTTCTCAAGTTACCTAGTGAAACATCCTTATGGGCCAGGAGAGTAAGCACACCCCCTGAAAGCATTACTTTTCCTTGAAGTCTCTGGATTATCGTTCGTGTGAATCCCATCCTCACCTCCACCCCCAAAACGAAGTTTGAGAAATGTTGGTGCCTCAGGAAGGCTTTTTTAATCTTCTGGCATTAAGTCAGAAACCCCAGTGTTGAAGAGATCACACAATATGGCATTTCACATTGCCTAAGCCTGTAGGGTCTCTTGGCTGTGAGCGGATTTGCTATTTAGAGCACAAACTTCCTCTCAATCTCTGCTCACCCGCAGACAGTGGGAAAAGGCCGGAGTTTTTCTACTGTTGTTCAAGGACATTTTAAATAATACAATCTTGCTCAACGAGATGTGAGTTTTCAGTTGGCATGGGGCCTGCCCTCCTGTTTAGATGGCCAGACTCATGTGGCAAACAGGATATAAATATATGACATCAACAAGATAAAATAATCTCTTATTTTTATCCCAAGTGGTTTTGATGGTTTGTTTTCCACTGAGAGACAGTTAGAAACTAGAAGAAACTATTTTATGAGTGAAGATTTCATCATTTACCTTTTCATAAAAGGGCTCGTGTCAGAAAAGTTTTCTGAACCACTCTGGTGCCTGAGAAACACGGTTGAGCCCTTAGACGTGCCAGCACCTTCTGGTCATTACAGGCACTAACCCACTTTATATCAGCAGGTTTGGTGGCCGGTCAGGAGCCTCAGACAGCAGGGCACTGAACGGAAGTCAGAGCATCACCACGTGACACGCCGGGGCAGAGAGTGACCATCTGGAGGGGAGGCTTTTGAACGGGTCATGCCTGGGACTGGGTCCGAAGACTAAGGTCTTCCACCACCGGACGCCAGGCCCGCGGCTGCCAACTGCTGGGAAACCGCCCTCCCGCGGCCGCCGTCCACCCGAGGCCTCGGGCGCTCTAGGCCAACCCCGTCCGTCCGTCCGTCCGTCAGTCAGCGCTCCTTCCCCTCGGCCGGTCTATC
>NW_011495061.1:3029159-3035872 GCF_000754665.1 Bison bison bison | reverse complement strand
TCTGGGCCGGTACACTCCTCCGCGTCCCTCCTCCCTCGGCGAGCCCGCAGGCGGGCGCCCCTCGGCCAGGTACGCGGGGCGCGGCGAGGGCGGCGGGGTGGGGGCTCCGAGGCGGGCCGGACTGGGATGTCCGGGTGCCGACCCCTCCACTCCAGAGCCTCCCTTCTAGGCCGCTTTCCTTTGGGGGACTCTCGGGCCTGGGCCCCAGCCCTGACCCCAGCCCCGGTCCCTGCGCGGGGGCCCAGCACCCGCGACCCCCAGGTGCGCTCTGCCGATGCGCCTCCCGGATCGGGAGGACCCCAGCAACTTGTCCTGGGACAACCTGCCCCAGGTCCTGCCTGGCTGAGTCCATCTCCTGCAGACGGACGGGGTCTGGAAAACTTCTGGACTGGACGGGCCAGAACTTCAGGGCTTCTGTGGAGGGGCGTCGTGGCGGGAGCGCAACGCTCAGATGCACCTAACCTGCCTGCCTCGGAAAGCAGTCGGTGCATCTGCCTGGCCGGGGCTGTGGGCAGGATCCTTGGCAGCTGCTCCCAACCCCAGGGCACCTGCCCGGTGTGACTAAGTCCCGGAGGGCCTTGGGGGTTTTCCTGGACCTGCTGGTGGTGAACCAGAGCAGAGCCCTCCTTGAGTGGGCCTCCCTGGACCTGACCTCCTTTGGAAGTGAACTTGATCTGGGTTCCACCTCCACGCCCCCTTTTCGTTCTAGGAAAGCCTGCAGGCGGGTGGCTCATGCCCAGACTGGACGACCACCTCTGGAGAGGTTCCTGTGCCAAGGGCACGAAGCACAGAAGCCACCCGAGGGCCAGCGCCAGAGGGCTGGTGGCCAAAGCAGGAGAGATGATCAACTCCTCGGGGTCAGGCCCCTCTCTGCTGGCAGCCCATGGCGCCCTGGGCACTGACCCCGCTCACGGGCCTCAGAGCGCTGGTGTGGGGGGCCAGGGCAGCAGCGGCCACGTCAACAGCTGGCATCACCACTTGGTGCAGAGGAGCCTGGTGCTGTTCTCGGTGGGGGTGGTCCTGGCCTTGGTGCTCAACCTCCTGCAGGTCCAGAGGAACGTCACCCTGTTCCCGGACGAGGTCATCGCCACCATCTTCTCCTCCGCCTGGTGGGTTCCTCCATGCTGCGGGACAGCAGCGGGTGAGTAGACACTGGAGATGTCTGTTGGGTTAGGAAGTGTGTTGGGCCTCTGAGAACTGTTTATTTGAGAATGGAACCATCCACAGAGGGGCGGTGTGCCTCTCCAGTGAGCGTATCTAGAGGAGAAGGGGCGAGAGGCAGGAGCCCAGATGCCAGGACTCTGGATGCTGGTGATGGGGACCAGGCGGGGCAGTGATTGGCTGTTCCTCGCCCGTGCCAGGCTGACCGAGGTCCTTCCCTCTTTCTGATCTGGCCCTGAGGACAGTGTTGAGGGGCCCACAGCTGTTACCCCGAGCAAGCCGCGCCATTGGCCACCAGCGGAACTGGTGAGCCGAGGAACTGCCACGTGATTGGCTGGCCCTGGGAACATGCTACCAGCCGGGCAACCGAAAACAAACCGTCACGTGGGCGAGTGGGCAGAGCTGCCCCAGTGGCTTCTTGCACTTCCTTTTTCAGGATGGCCCTGTGAACGTGCCAAAGCCAGGCCTTTCCCCTGCCCCCCTCCAAAAAAAAACACCGGGGTCCCTGGATGAAGGAAAACAAATGTCTTATTCAGAGTTTAGCTTTTACTGCACCTGCCCAGCCACAAAACCTGACCCAGAGTCTGCAGTCTTAACAGACTAGACAGATGGACTATACCTCTGAGTAAAATTTCTTGGTCGTCTGGCTGGTTTTAGGTAAAAACACTGAATTGATCTCAGCCCAGTAGGGCGCTTAGGACTTCTCTGGTCACCCAGCGTTTGCTGTGGCCTAAGGTCTGCCGGTGGTTGAAGTGCAGTGAGCAGCCTGCCCCTGGCGGGCGTCCTGGGCTAGGGGGCAGGACAGGTGTGGACCTGGGTGACCAGGCCGGCTCCTGGCTGCTCCGTGGTTGGCGTTTATGGACTGTTTGATATCTTTCGCTTCCCCTGGTCCTTACGAGACTCTGCTGCAGCTCCATTTCACAGCCGTGGGAACCACAAGGGGCCACGCCGAGTGGCAGGCCCGCCGTCCATAGCTGGGTGTGTCCCCTGCACTGGGAACGGTGCCTCGTCAGCAGCCTCCCTTAGAGCAGGGGCAGGCCCCAGGCTGGAGTGGTGACCCTCAGGGGAGGGGTGCTGTGGGGAGAAGGTTCGCACCGTTCTCAGGAAGGTGGGCTCCTGCTCTGTTTTCTAAGCCCTGCCAGCATGCCCTTTTGGGCACTAGGCCCAGATGTGCACTTCCGTCTTCATTCTCATATGATACAGTAGTTTTTTTGACTGAAACAGTTGATCTCAAAACCGTCGAACCATTTGGTTTAGGCTTTATTTGTAACAGAAGCTTCAAGGAATTCCAGGGATATCTGTACGTGATGTCTGGTACTCTAGCTGCTTTTTTTAAGCCATCAGTCAGGAGCATAAAGGGAAGATTCCATAGTACATTTTCACCTACTTGAATCTGAAAGGTTAAGGTTAAGATATAGTGACTTAAGTGATAGAACTGTTTGGGTTCCATTTTTCAAGACTCCAGAATTACGGGAATTCCCTGGCAGTCTAGTGGTTAGGACTCAGTGCTTTCACTGTGGTTGTCCAGGTTCAATCCCTGGTCAGGGAACTAAGATCCCACAATCTATGCCATGTGGGTCCCCACCCCCCTCAAAAAAAAGTCCAAAATCAGAACTGGATAAAATGTATTATGAAATTGGAACTATTTCATCAACTCTTGGCCTGAGGCTGTGTTGCTTGTTCCTCTGTTTGGGACCTGAACTGGGCCCTTCTCGTGGGACACCAGGGGCGCCGTGCATGACTCAAGCCTCAGTACCTGGCTGGCTCCACCTGGCCTGCCTCCCGGCCAGCCACCAGCAGAAGTGCGGGGGTGCTTCCCGTGTGGATAATTAAACCCCTGGCTCCATTCCTTCTGTAGGTCAAGCCAAACAGCCCCAGTTTTATTTAAAATTGTACAAAATGATGTGGGTCTTTTGGCTTGTATTCAAGGAGAACAAAGATGTAACATTAGTTTAAAAATAAAAGATGTAAAGTTAGTTTAAATACCTGATGGCTGGTAAATCTAGGAAAGGGAATGGTTTGAATATCGCGTTAATGATCCCCATGAGGCAGTCGCGTCGTCTCTGCTGGCGTGCTCAGACCCTGCCGTCTTGTCTTTCCCCGCAGCTGTGGTCGGCCTGCTGTACCCCTGCATCGACAGTCACCTTGGAGAGCCACACAAGTTCAAGCGCGAGTGGGCCAGCGTGATGCGCTGCGTGGCCGTCTTCGTTGGCATCAACCACGCTAGTGCTGTATCCTAAGACGTTACTGTTAATGGGTGTCTGTCACGTCCTGGGTCAGTTGAGCTGATCTCTTACAAGCATGATTTCAAACCACATTGCTCACTTTCCTCTCAGCAGAGCTTTCAAAATGATCCTGAAAAGTCCTTTCAGTTCATTTCAGGAGACAGTTAAAATGACCCTGGGAACAGAGTGGATATCTTTAGTCTGTCCCTTTCTTGGTCACTACCTGTTGGATCCTCCGAGTTGGTTTGGTAAATTCCCCGTCCATTTCTGCCTCCCATCCTTCCAAGGTGCAGACCTGGTTCCTGTGGTGCAGTGAGACGTTGCGGGAGCTTCACTCTTCTTGGCTGACCCTTCCAGAAGGCAGAGCAGAAGCCCGTCTGCTTCTCCGCCCTCCCCGGTCATGACCAGGGAAGGCCCAGCGCTGATCAGAGGAGGTGGCCTCAGGAATAGGGTTCCCAGTGGAGGTCACATTCAAGGTCAGGTTCTGGCGTCCACCAGTGGGCTGCCTGGCAAAACACGGTGCAGTTTTCAGGAAGACGGGCCATGGTTTACCAGGCGTCAAGACATTTATAGTTTCTTTCTGACAGCGAGATTATATTTTTAAATTCTGGAGAAAGCTGTTTTTAGAGTTTCTGCTGCTTAAATCTGCTTTACCCTGATTTTAATGATAAGAATGTCAAGAAAAGGTATTACAAGAGAGCCTGGCTCTGACACATTTGTTTTGTCCCCTGTTGGTAAAGTGGTGTTGTGAAGGAGGCCAGCTGTGTCCCCATCAGCTGTGACCGTGTCGTGTTGAATGCCATTCCAATGAGGTGTCTCCTTGCAGACACAGAGTAAAGACTGTGCTTGCTCAGTTCAAACTGCTAATAAGAACAGGAAATAAAAGTGGGACTGTGGATGACTTACTAGAATATAGTTGTTTCGTGGTTGAAATGAATCCAAGCAGGGTTTTATGCATAGTTTTTAATACATTGACTGGTAAAGTCAAGTTTTCGACGCAGGGATCCCAGAGATGCCCCAGGTCATCCTGATCAAGTAGCCTTGTATCCAGCACATGCTCTCTGCAGCTCACCGGGCAGCATCTGAGGCTGGAGAATTAGGTGGTGCACACGTGTAGGCCCCGGGGCTCGCTTGTGTGTCTTTGACCGTGTTAGAAATTGTTGCACTTTTCCTTAACTTTGCGTCACCAGAAACTGGACTTTGCCAATAACGTTCAGCTCTCCTTGACATTAGCAGCGCTGTCTCTGGGCCTCTGGTGGACATTTGACCGTTCAAGAAGTGGCCTGGGGCTGGGCATCACCATCGCCTTCCTCGCCACCCTGATCACGCAGCTGCTGGTGTACAACGGAGTCTATCAGTAAGCACGTGCCCCCAAGTGTCACCTCTGCCTGGGAGCTGTCACTCCAGTTTTGCTCAGAATACCCACGAAGCTGAGATGCCGTGTTGTTTGTAATTACATGGCATGAGCTTAGACGTGAAATCTTTAAAAGCACTTCTTATTGTTGATTCACATAAAAATGCACCATCTGTAATTTAAGGACAGCCAAGCCACGGTGGAGAGCTTTGCATTGTCCTTCAGCCTCTTAAGCTGTGTCCAGGTCCTTGTGACCCACGCTGGGCTGCAGCACACCGGGCTTCCTTGTCCTCCACCATCTCCTGGAGCTCGCTCAAACTCATGTGCGTCGAGTTGGTGATGCCATCCAGCCATCTCATCCTCTGCAGCCCCCTTTTCCTCCTGCCCTCAGTCTTTCCCAGCATCAGGGTCTTTTCCAAAGCGTTGGCTTCCTGCGCCAGGGGGCCACGGTGGGCGGCGAGCGTGGGTGTCACGTGCTCACGTGGCTCGTGTGCTGTGTGCCTGCCCGCCGCGCAGGGCTCATGCCTCCCTCTCCCTGCAGGTACACGTCCCCAGACTTCCTCTACATCCGCTCCTGGCTGCCCTGCATCTTCTTCTCGGGAGGCGTGACGGTGGGGAACATAGGACGACAGCTGGCCATGGTGCGTAGTCCCACGGGCGCCTGATGCTGGCTTTCAGCTGGGCCAGCTTGGTTTGCCTGGGACGTTATCATTTGTGTCAATACGTGTATAGCCAGGAGCAGCAGTTACTCAGACAAGCATACACTTTAAAAAGGCGCATCCCAGGTCATTCTCGGCTAACTTGTAAAGGTTCAGGGATTTGTAAGCTCACAGTGAGAGCTGCTGAGGAACCAGAGCTCCCCTCACATGACGGATGCTGTCAGCGGCTTTTCTGAACTGCTTCTCCTGTAGTAACTGGCAGAGACAAGTTACAGAAATGGCTAACTGAATGATTTATGATGAGTTTCCTCCCCGGCTTCACGACTCGGGTACAGACTATGCCATGCTAGGGGAAGGGAGACACGCCAGGCCCATGAGAGTGCGGGCGGGGCTGGGGGGCCGCTGAGTGTCCCTGGGTGGGTGGACTCCGGCCTGGACCTTGTCTAAGGACTAAAGGGAGAGACACTGAGTCCCAGACGGAGCCGTTTCCCAAGACCCAGAAAGGCAGACACAGTCAGGATACCTTGGCAATTCTGTTTGGGAGTGAAAGATCGCGACACTTGAGCACTTTGATGAAGGAGCGTGCAACATGGACATTTAACTGTTTTGAATGGACTTCAACTCAAAGGCTTAAATAAAATGAATTTTAAAAAGAAAAGGAAACTAGAGTCTTATAAGGGCCATTTCTCTCAGAGACACACTCTGGGACTTCCTTAGAAACTTGTCTTGGTCCCTCATGCTTTTATTTTAAAAAGAGGACATTTATTTGTGCCCCCTGAGCCTGGCTTGGGAGCCGCCTCCTTGGCTGTTTGACAAGAATGGAAGTAGTTTAGAAAGGGAAATTTGTGATGCGTCCCACTGGCTCCTGCGTCCACGCCGTCATTCCCCCACCCCGACCCTTGTGATGGTCTGGACCCGCCGCCAAAACCAGAACGGACCACGGTTTGTCTCAGGACCCCTTGTGAGCATGTGCGCGGCCCTGCCCTGTGACCACAGCCTCGCAACACCCCTGTGCTGATCCCGCGGCTCTGGGGATTCCGGGGAGAATGAGGCAGCTGCATGCTCGCCGTCCGCCTTGATGTTCATTTCGGTAGTATTTAGTTAGGATTCTTAATAAGGCTTTTGAGATGAGGTTGTCTTCAGCTCCTGTGACTCTTCATGGAGTTAAAGTTGACAAAATTCAGCCAACTGGTTATTACTTCGGGAGGAGGGGTGGTTGCTCTCATAGGTTTATGATGAAGGTCTTCTGAACAAATTTTGTAAAGAAGCGTCCTTCCGATAGAGGTAGACGCTGCACACCAGGCACAGGCTCGT
>NW_011495061.1:3008590-3029059 GCF_000754665.1 Bison bison bison | reverse complement strand
CAGGCTCGTAGCGCCAGGAGTGGTTGGAGGAGACGCACAGGAGCCACACGGCCATGCCTTTGGCAGCAGCACTAACTGAAGGTGCTTTTAGCAGCTGTCTTTCCATCTTGTCTTACTGCTGCTGTTCAGTTGCTCAGTTGTGTCTGACTCTTTGCGACCCATGAACTGCAGCACACCAGGCTTCCCTGTCCTTCACCATCTCCCAGAGCTCGCTCAGACTCATATCTATTGAGTCAGTGATGCCATCCAACCATCTCATCCTCTGTCACCCCCTTCTCCTGCTACCTTCAGTCTTCCCCAGCATCAGGGTCTTCTCCAATGAGTTGGCTTTTCACATCAGGTGGCCAAAGTATTGGAGTTTCGGCTTCAGCTTCAGCAACAGTCCTTCCAATGAATATTCAGGGTTGATTTCCTTTAGGATGGACTGGTTTTTTGTAGACACTTTCATTTTTTTTGAAAAGATGAGTGAAAGTTTTTAACAGAACTTAAGATAACTGGCATAATTGTAATTCCCCTTTATTAAAGATGTTTCTTTTTTTTACTCTTCAAAATTGGGGACAGTCTTATCTTTGGATGTTACTGTTGTGTCTTGAAACTGGAAGAGGCTGGTGAGCATTGCAGTCATCAAAGGGAAAGAGCCCCCACCCCGGTCTCTGAGTCCAGCCTCCTGCTGTCTTTCCATCCGTGCACATTTATTTATGTGTGTATTTGGCCACGCCTCGTGGCTTGTGGTATGTTAGTCCCCAACCAGGGCCTGGACCCCGGCCCCAGCAGGGTGAGCTGCTGATGGGGAGACCGGTAGACTCCTCAAACGTGTGAAGCCAGAGGGGCAGTCACAGCTGGTTTTACAGATGCCCCCTCTGCTGCATCTTGAGGAAGGGCAAGAGCAAAGCGCCTTTGCCCGAGTCCCCAGACCCCAGCAGAGGACACGGTCTGCATGATCACAGGCAGGGTGGTCACAGCTTGGGTCGCAGCTGTGTTTCTGGCACAGTCAGGGAGAGGATGAGGGAGAGTTACTTCTGTTACAGCTACTCAGGGCCCAGGAGTGAGGCACGGGGTTCAGATGGTCTGAAGGGGTCAGCCAGTTGGACTGGCAGAGGCGTGCAGTAGTGAGGAGCCGTATTGGTGGGGGTGGGCAGGGGAGCGCTCTGCAGGAAAGAAGTGGCCACTTCTGACAAGTAGGTGGTTGGGGTTGTTCTTTTCTCTTTTGTAATTTTAAAGTTTACCATTGTTCTGCAGTTGACCCTTGAAGAACAGGTGGATTAGGGGCACCAACCCTCCTAGAAATTGAAAACCTGAGTGTATTGGATGAATCCTGTATTGACGGATACAACCAACCAGGGACCATGTTGAAAAGATGCGTCTAAGTGAAGCCTTGTTCTCAAAGCCTTGTTCAGGGGCCAGCTGTACTTGTAACTGCAGCACTGGCGTGTGTACAGGAGCCCGTGGCTGTGGTCTCTGCCTACAAGGCTCCTCTGTCCATGGAATTTTCCAGGCCAGAATACTGGAGTAGGCTACCTTTCCCTTCTCCAGGGGATCTTCCCAAGCCAGGGATCAAACCCAGGTCTTCCGCATTGCAGATGGATTCTTTACCAGCTGAGCCACAAGGGAAGCCCAGCAATACTGGAATGGGTAGCCTGTCCCTTCTCCGAGGGATCTTCCCGACCCAGGAATCGAACCAGGGTCTCCTGCATTGCAGGCTGATTCTTTACCATCTGAGCTATGAGGGAAACCCCTCTTAAATGACTCTTTCCTGAAAGCAGTAGGGAATCTTAAAAAGCCCCCCTTTGTCTGGCAGGAATTACACAGCCTTCACGGCATATCAGTTGACCTCTGAACCTGACACCGACCCCTCCTCTTCACAAACCCTCCATGCACTTCAGCCTTTCCTGCCGTCTCCGTGGGATGGCAGGCCACCTTCCCACAAGGCGCTGTTGTTGCAGGAGCAAAAAGTATGTGAAGCCAAAATTGTATTTTTCATGAGACTAGAATTGGAAGTGTAGGAAGTTATATTTGGTTCAGATTGCATCAGGGCTGAAGAACGAAAAATATATTTATAATAAGGTTTGTCTTAGAAACCCGTAACCACCCATGACTTGACCGTCCCTGCCGGAAGGACCTTCTGCTCTTCCCCACCACCCAGCAGCCAACAGCTGTGATGGGCTGGAGCAGGGGCGTGGCCTCTGCCCTCTGCCCCTGCTTGACCACCCACCACCCAGTCCCGGTCCCCCGGAGAAGTACCCAGGGCCGGGCACGGAGGCTCGTGCCCCCCAGCGCGCTGGGGTGTGCGCCCTGATGGCTTGGGTTTGTGTCTCTGTGGGGTCTCAGAGCTCAGCCTGGACAGCGCGGCACCTTGCTAGACTCTCTTGAGCAAGTTAAACATTTTTTTTAAAGAAAGAGTTCGAATACTTTAGCCAGGTTTTTAATTTTTTTCTTCTAAGAAAGGGAAAAAGCTAGTAGTTGCTATGTGAAGGTGAGCTTACTCATCACTTAGAATTGGAAAGGACTCGGGGCCTTAAAAATGGGGTCGCTTGGCACCTGGCTGACGGGCCTGTTTGCTCGTCCGTGGCCACTGTCCTCGCTTTCAGAGCAGCCACCCTGCAGCCCTCGGACAGAGGACACTTCTGAGACGTATTCTCGCAGCAGCGTTTCAGGATGAATTTTTGGTTTGAAACGTCTCCAAGTGAGACTTTGTAGTGGAACATGATCTGAGCGCAGAAGAGAAAGGGCTGCAGCCATGGACCCAAGGTGGGCGCCTATCAGTCCGCTCGGGGCCAGAGTGTCCCGTGTGACGCGCCTGCAGCCCGCCCCCTCCCATCTGCTCAGTTCTGCCTATAAACGTGCTTCCTGGCCCGGGCAGGCGTGCCCCAGAGCCCCAGGCTGGCTCTGCTTGAGTGTTCAATGGTTCACGTAGCTTTTTCTGTGTGGTATTTGTCGTCCGCCTGTAGGTTTAAACGGGAGTCTGTAGCATCATTTTATCGAGTTCGTGTCTGTTGTCTGCAGATGAAAGTCTCTTCTCAGAAAAAGTAAGGCTTCGCACTGCCGCATGAGGAGTGTGGCCCTGTTCCCAGAGCCCAGGCCCCGGACGCCGCGTCTCCAGCATCCCTCTCCCACTGCGGTGCGGCGGCTCCTGGCCGTCATGGCCGTGGTGTCGTTGGGCTGACGTCCACTGGCACTTGGTTGAGTCCTGCAGTGGCAGTATGGGGGCAGGACTGTCAGCCCGCTTTGGAGATGGGGGTTGGAGCCCAGGAGGCTGAGCGCCTGGCGTCTGGTGCAGAGCGGGCTGGCCCTTGTGGCTCGCTCAGCCTCTCAGCACGGGTCAGGGTGGACACGCAGGGACCCCGGCTCTGGCAGGAGGCAGGGGGCTCTCCTCACACAGAGCCCCGTGACCTCAGGAAGGTCAGCCTCTGGTCTCGGACCTGCTGCTCCAGTGGGGTGTCCATCCTCGGTTGAGGGCCACCAGGCCAGGCCCAGACACCGGCCACAAGTGTGGGGTGCCCTCTCTGGGTGTCTGCGCTGTTCGGCGACGAGACATGCATAGACACAGCTTCTGGGCAGCAGTACCACCTCCTGTCCTGCCTGCTACACCCCCGCCCTGCCTGAGCGGGACAGACCAGGTCTGCTGAGATGTGGGCTCCCAGCTCAGGGCCCCGAGGGCATCACTGTGGGGCCGGGGGAGCCTGTCTGCTGCTCCGTGATTCTGGTCTCCACCCTCGCCTCTGGCGCAAAGGGATTCTTCATCTCTCACTTTGTAGGGTCCGCTTAAATTGCTAAGTAAAACACGCACACATACAGCGCTAACATCCTTTTTTTTCTCTCTTTCTCCACATAGGGTGTCCCCGAAAAGCCACACAGTGATTGAATCCTCAGGCGCACGGATCCTGAAGAGTGGCAAGGTTTGGGGAGAAAGTCCGCGATACTGGGTAGTGACGAGACTATCTCTTTTCCTCAGTAACCTCTTCAGATGGGGCTGGCTGTACCAGTGACTCCTGGAAAACACTTCACCTGTTTCAGAGCAGCCGAGCGGTGGATGGCCGCTGGTGGTGGGACGGTGCCCCTGCCCGCGTCCGCTGGGGGCACCACGAGCAGGCCGGCTGGGCACCGGGCCCCGAGGACTCAGTTTCTCGTGTTATTAAATGCCAAGTTGCCATATTTGCTAGCCTCGAACTAAAGCCTGACTGCCAGCTCTGGTTCCGTGTCAGCGCCCCGGGGACGGCTTGGTGGTGCTTACAAAGATGAAGTGTGGTGAGACAGGAATATCACTCATCCAAAAGATTTTAAAAATAGGGCTGTGTTATGAAAAAAGAGAAGGCAGGGGTGGCAGCAAGCGCAGGGTGGCCGTGCCGGGCAGGCGGGCACGGCGTGCCCTCGGTGCCCGTGTAGGGTGCTACGCAGACAATGCTGCAGAGGAGGCAGTGAGTGGGAGGTTGTGGCTCTGCGCTGCAATGGGTTGGACTTTCCACCCTGGTGTTCACGGAATCCGCACCGTCTCGAATGGGGCGCCCGTCGGCCACACGTCTCCGTCTTGGCCCAAACCTTGCGTTTTCTTTGCTACTCGGGAAGAAGAGACGGCTTTTTCCCCACAGCCCTATGGGATCTGCAATCTGTGATTGCCTTGTAAAAAGAAGAGTGCGCACGTCACTGCATCACATTCGGTGTCTCTAAACCCTCAAAGGACGCGGTGAGCACAGTGTACTCACTCAATGGCACAGCCCACGTTGGGCCCGGTGTGCAGGTCCTGGGCCTTCGACTTCAAGTGCAATGTATAGGAAAACCAATCTGAGCCTTGTATTCTCTTTAAATATTTATTATTATTTTTTTAAACGTGTGAGATGCTAAAGAGGGTTCTCCATTTCAGTGCTGCATGGAGGCAAAATTCAGCAATAATTTCTTTTCAGCTGTGAAGTTACTTTGTTGTGCCCTCCCGCCGAGCCCCAGTCCTTTGAAATACTCCCAGTTTGGGGGTTTAGTAAACTTGTAATTTTTACTTACAAATTCACCCTTTCTGTATTTTGCAATTTAAAACATTTTGGTTGTTTTGAATCCTGTGAATGTGGCTTGATGGTAAGATTCCTCTGGCAGCTGGCAGTCGGGGGGCTGGCGACACGGGAGCCCCTGCCGGCAGCCGTGGACTCTGCGAGTCCCCGGCTCCTCTCACCCGATGGTCCCCGTCTCAGTTTGCTTTTGTTTTAAGGAGGATATCCTGGAGTAAATTTTAGGTTACTGTAGCGACTTTGTTTTAGAGGAATTTTGTTTAAAAGAAAATAGTACCATTCTGAACTTTGCGATGACCCCCTTATGACATTTTCTGAAAATGAAAACCATCAGCTATGCGAAAAGATTTTTCAATGAAGATGTCAGCGTTTGTGAAAAAACCAGAAGTTATTAGATGAAAGCAGTCATTGAATCTTTCCAACGTACTTGATCATGCACAATGAGTATTTTTCTCTCTTAAACTGGAAATAAATCTATGTCTGTTAGAAGCAGTATAGCCAAAAGATGTGAATCTGAAGAATTTTATTGCCAATATTTTCTAGCAAGTATGTGAACCAAAGTCATTTGAGTTTGTGAAAATGTTAAATAGTATGAGCAAAATTTGCACTATACCAGATTGGAACATCTAGTGAGATTCACATTCATACTAAGTTTTCAGCATTGTGTTCTTTTGAATTCATTTTTTTTACTTTTATTAAAGGTTCAAAACCAAGCATTGGATTTATGGGTTTTTCTTTTAAAGGGAGGAGGGGGAATTCCCTCTGTAGGATAGTCACATTTGGAATAGAAGAATATTTTATAGCTTTCCAAAATTTACTAAGTTGCCACACAATCTCTTGGGAAAAATATTTTTTCCTCATGGTGGAAACGGAGGTGTTTAACCTCCCGCGCCACCCACTGATTCTGGGAATTGGGACGTCTTCTCCGGCCTGCCCGCCCCCAGGAGTGCTATCCTCCATCTTGAAGTGAGAGGGCCCTTCTCCTCATCCTAGGACACGGGGTGTCTGGGCACCCAGGAAAAGGGCAGAGGGAGCCTCCAGGCTGTTGACAGCCAGTGCGTCCACGGGCCCTGAGCGAGGGCCCACGTGGCAGAGGTCCGCTGTCCCTGGTGCCTGCTGGACGGGGTCACCCCAGGTGACGAAGTTGTCGCAGATGTGCTGTGTGCACACACACCGCCTGGTGTGAACGCCCGCGCTGCCAGGGCTGGGTGCTGGTTGGACAAGAATCAGAACTGGCCTCACAGGCTCTCATCCCAGGGTGAGAAACACAGACCCCTGGGCCAGGCTGGGGAGGGAGGTGGGTGTGATGGAAACGACTGAGTCAGGTCGCTTTCACTTTCGCTGTGAGACCCCCAGCACAGACAGCAAGCCCCCTACCCAACAGCGAGTGGTGTTCCAAGAGCGAGGTTGTGAAGGCCAGTTTGTTCTGAAGTCCCGCAGGGCTAGCCTAGGTCCCAACTAACACAGGCAACTGTGTAGTACTGTGATAGGTTTGTAATGCTTTCCACTCAAATAAGACATAAAAAACAAAAAGTAAAACATTTTAAATCTTACGATACCTTGAAAAGTACAGTAGTACAGTACATCGGGGGCTTCCCGGGTAGCGCTGGTGGTAAAGAAGCCACCTGCCAATGCAGGAGATGCAAGAGACTCGAGTTCAATCCCTGGGTCGGGAAGATCCCCTGGAGGATGGCACAGCAACCCCCTCCAGTATTCTTGCCTGGAGAATCCCATGGACAGAGGTGCCTGCTGGGCTATGGTCCATAGGGTCGCAAAGAGCTGGAAACGACTGAAGCGACTTAGCATGCGCGCACACTACGGCAGCTGGCGTCGAGTGAACAAGAAGAGTGTTCGCGTCTTTGAAAATTTGCACTTAAAGGTTCGTATGTAGGGGACTTACTGTGATGCCTGCACTGAACTAGTCTAACCCTGTGTTTCAGAGTAAAGTTTGGGGAGGGAAATGTTTTCTGGAATTTCTGGTTTGTGAGCAGGTGGTTGAATTACCTCAGTTCATGAAAGGTCATTCTGTGAGGCAGCAAGGATTTCCGTGTCCTGTCTACAGCTGCAGATGCACGGCTGAGCAAACAGGAGCTCACAATGGGGATACAGGTATTGTGTTTGTTTAGCCAGTTTCCTGAGTCTCCTGAGATCCTACCCAAGGAGTGCTTCTGGAAGTTCATCTAAAGAACAGGATTAGACATAATCAAGTCATGTAGATTATAGACAATGCCTTTATCTTGGTGGTGAAAAGACAGGAGGGAAAGGAGCCAATTTAAATCTAAGCTTGCCTTTTCTACTCCATGTTTAAAAATAGACCTTTTGCTAAGAAAATTCACCTGAGAGTTTCAGATGATCTATTTGTAAACTGTAACTAGCAGATAAAGTCTTAGAGTTGGAATATACCTTTGAAAAGTATTAATATTGTTGTTGTTCAGTCAGTAAGTCATGTCCAACTCTTTGTGACCCAGACTGCAGCACGCCAGGCTTCCCTGTCCTTCATTATCTCCAGAGTTTGCTCAAATACGTATCCATTGAGTCAGTGATGCCATCCAACCATCTCAAACTCAGTCGCCCCCTTCTTCTCCTACCCTTCATCTTTCCCAGCATCAAGGTCTTTTCCAATGGGCTGGCTCTTTGCACCATGTGCCCAATATCATAAAGTATTAATAAAGATATTCAAACTCAACTCTAACGCATCATATCTTACACAGAAGCTGGCCAACTACCCAGTTACCTACTTACTAGATCCCAGTTACTTCACGCTTACTCTTGAAGAGGCAGCAGACTAACAACAAACTGGCCACGGGGAATTTCACATCGATCCCTGAACACAGCCGAACTGTGCAAAGAAGGATGCGTGAAACGTGCTTCCAAGTCGTAGGACCCACTTGGTCCTCTGTCGGTTTTCTGCATAAATCTTCAGAGACACTAATGGGAAGAATCTCGTCCTGAGCAATTTTAACACCGAGTGTCTGGCTCAAGGCTGCTGGCTCTGGGAAGAACAGAGCTGCTGAGACAGTGTCCTGGGTGTGGGGGTTCCTGCCTAGGTCTGTGACTTAGAGACGGTGGCATGTGAAAGGCAGTTACCACGTTTTCATTCATCAGCCACCATTTTTCCAGTGCTTCGGCTCCGTCTAATGAATTCTGTACATAAGAGAGACCATGTTGTCCCCTGTGATATGCCTCCTGCAGTTCAGGGTATACGACAGTCAAGGGCGATGAGTTGAAAGTTCACTAATTTTCTCATCAGGATCTAGCTCCTTGTGTTTTTTCTGTCTTCTCTCAGGTAGGTTCTCTATTGAAAATCTTAGAGTTTAGCTTTGGTGGAAAGTGGCCTCAGGTCAGTTCCATCGCTCAGTCGTGTCCGACTCTGCAACCCCATGGACTGCAGCACGCCAGGCCTCCCTGTCCATCACAAACTCCTGGAGTTTACTCAAACTCATGTCTGTTGAGTGGGTGACGCCATCCAACCATCTTATCCTCTGTCGTCCCCTTCTCCTCCCACCTTCAATCTTTCCCAGCATCAGGGTCTTTTCAAATGAGTCAGTTTCACATCAGGTGGTGAAAGGATTGGAGTTTCAACTTCAGCATCAGTCCTTCCAATGAACACTGATTTCCTTTAGGATGGACTGGTTTGATCTCCTTGCAGTGCAAGGGTCTCTCAAGCATCTTCTCCAACACCACAGTTCAAAAGCGTCAATTCTTTGGCGCTCCGCTTTCTTTATAGTCCAACTCTCACATCCATACATGACCACTGTAAAAACCATAGCCTTGACTAGACGGACCTTTGTTGGCAAAGTAATGTCTCTGCTTTTTAATATGCTGTCTAGGTTGATCATAGTTTTTCTTCCAAGGAGCAAGCGTCTTTTAATTTCGAGGCCTCTAAAAACAGTTCGCATTCACTTGACCCAGAAAACCCCACGAAATCATGCAAGTCAAGAGGTTCAAGCTCCGTGTTTACTTTAGGAATCGTCGTGACGTTGCCCAGGGCCGTGAAGGGTGCGTGGAGACTGTCCCTGGGCCCGAGGCGCCCCAGCTGCTTGCCGTCCTCCTCGTGTGCTGGGTCACGTGACTGCTGTCCTGCCGCCCTTCAGACTGCATCTCATGTGCCATCTGATGGCTCCCAGGCCCATCGTGACCCTCCTTCCTGCCCGGGGCCCTGTGACCATGCCAGTGGGAACCGCTGGGATCACCCTTTCCCCTAATTCAATCTTGTTAGTTGCAAAAGGACCCAACTAGGACGGGGCAGTGGCGGTGGGGTGGGCGTGAGCAGATAAGCTCTGAGGGAGTCTGAAATGAGGGGGCAGCTTGACAGGAGCCCCTCCAGCCTACCCCTAACGATCTGCTCTGCGGCCAAAGCACGTGCGGGCAGACCTCCAGCCTGCCATGTGACCGACTGTGGGCCAGTTCCGCGGCGGGCGGGGGAGCCCACCGACGGAAGGTCAACATGCCAACAGACCCCTGGAAAGATCATTTCCAAGCTCCCTGGGTCCGAGGCGGGAGTGTGCACTTCACTGCCCTCATGGGATCAGAAACGGCCCTCGGGTCCTCTCAGAAACCTGGGGTACACGGGGAAGCCCTGTCTGGGGGCTTCTCACAAAGGAAACCCTTGTTTCCCAACATCCACAGACAGCTCTTTGCACCTGTTTAAATGGTCATCGAGAAACAGATGAAATGTTCCTGAACCCTTGACCGACGTGCACCAGCAGGTACAGCGCGTGCTCTGGGGGCGGTCAGATTCCTGCCCTGACGCCACGGCCCAGCTCTTCACCCAGGAGGCCCAGTTTATGCTTCCAGAGACACAAAGCTCTTTGGGGACCCTGTTTCTGCTTAGCAACCCTAATCCTTCTCCGTAACAGGTTTGTGAAAGGAATCTGGGAAGGAGGAAGGCCGGTAGGTAGGTAGGGTGTCAAACACTCAGCTGCCGGTCATCCTGAAACCAACTTTTAACTGAAAATAGCCCAGAGTTTTAAATCCAGCATCTGGACCTAGCACTTGGCTGTTGGATAAAGGCATTGGAGGACCTTGGCTCTCCACTGAGCAAGAAGAAAGTCAGGAAAAGCTTTCTTTTTTGAAATAGTGTTGCCTCGTCTTCAACCCAAAGGCTGCTTCCTCACAGACTCGGGCTTGCCGTCCTTCCCCCTGTGTGTCATGGGAGCCGACCCCCGACCTCGATGGGACCTTACCTGGGACGAGCCTTGGAGGATTTAAGCTGACCCAGCGGGATGAGGGGAGCTTTGAGGGACTTCCCTGGTGGTCCCGTGGCTGGGACTGGGCGCTTTCACGGCTGGGCCCCGGGGTCAAGCCCTGGCTGGGGACGGTGGACACAGACCAGGTGGAGGGGACAGGGAGGACTCCTCTGAGGACAAAGGATTGCCCCGAGGAACGCCGGAGGCTGTCCCAAGCACAGGAGCCCTGGGCCTTCGGAGGGAGGATGGTCCTACACCTGGACGTGAGATTTCTGGCCTCCAGAACCGGAAACAACAAATCTCTGCTGTTTTCTTTGGTTTTCTACAGCTCTTACTTCTCCAGAGGCATAAATGGATGTCCTATGTATTCAATCATTTCATCTGAACTTGGAGAGCTGCTTCTTCTGTATACTTTGTTGAAACCTGGGAGTCTGTTGTGGCTCAGCGGTGAAGAATCCACCTGCAATACAGGAGACATGGGTTCAATCCTGGATCAGGAAGATCCCCCGGAGAAGGAAATAGCAATGCATTCCAGTATCCTTGCCTGGAGAATCCCATGGACAGAGGAGCCTGGCGGGCTATGGTCCTTAGGTTCACAAAGAGTCGGACACGACTGAGCAACTAAACCACCAACCCCCACCATGTTGAAGTCTGATTCAAGCCATCCACCCCGCCCTAAGGTGGGCTATCCAGGCTGCACTACAGACAGCGGAACACAACAGAAGGATTTGCCACAGAGTTGACTGCCGGATTTCTTATTTGGAAGTCTCTCTTGTGTGGGCCCACTCTATTTCTCAGGGAGGGAAGAGAGCCAGGTGGGAGAATGCCACCCGGTAAACCAAGTGGAACTAAGCGGCTCTACTTAGTCAACAAGGAAGAGTTTGCTGGTCTTTGAAAACTTAATTGGTTGAGATTAAACTCAGCACTAACCAGGTAGGATTTCAACACCCAGGGTCGAATTCTCCTGCTGAGAAGCTCAGTTAATCTCCTCTGTGCAACTGGGCCTTAGGCAGCTGACTTGAACAAGTAAAATGGGGAAAACAGAGGCCAGGGCTCCCTCCCCTGGGGGCCCTCAGCCCAGGCTCAGTCCAGACTTGGCAGCCAATCCCTCTCCTCCTGCCCCACAGCTGCCCAGGGACCCACAGACGTTCCACCCGACCATGGGGACACAGGGCTGGAATGCTCCTTTATCACTGGGCACATGATCACAGTCGAGGGGAATATCTCAGGAACCGCCCACAACCTCCCCTTCCCCACTTCCACATCACAGCTGAGGAGGTGACTGCCCAACAGGAGACTGGGCAAGCCGAGCCTGTCTAGCCAAGATCCCCGGGACCTTCTCAACCCAGGGACTGAACCCGAGTCTCCTGGGTCTCCCGAGTGGGCAGGCGGGTTCTTTACCGCCGTGCCACCTGCTTTCCCCGGTTGTTTGATCTTTGTGCTGAGTCACTCAGTCACGTCCGCTGCGCCCCCGTGGCCTGGCCCGCCAGGCTCCTCTGTCTCTGGGGACTCTCCAGGCAACAATACTGGAGCGGGTGCCCGCCCTCCTCTGGAGGACCTTCGTGTGTTCTTCGGTTGTGGCTGTTTCTCACTTGTAGGGCCTGCTTGTGTATTAAGAGGCTCCCTCTGTCTTTCTGTTCAGGGGACTGTATGTTCTGGCTTCCTGGGACAGTCCCAGCTCCTGCCTGTTTTCTCAGCATAATTGCTAGTATCTCTCCCTTCATGCCCTGAAGTGTCTGAGTTGGAGGGATAAACAATATCTAACCTAGCACCCCAGTTCTGTATGTCTCTCTCTGGGTCCCCAAGTCTTATGTACAAAGGCCGAGTATTAATACGCAGTAGATTGTCTATAAGCTGATGAAGCTGTCTGTCACTGGAGGTAAACATTTCAGTTCTTCTTTGGAGCAGCTCTTAGTGTTAAGAAAAAGCACCAGGACAGACCCTTCAGTGATATAAATACAGTACACGATGACAGTACTTAGAATAGATAACCAGTCTACATCTGCGGAATCAATGAGCCAATGGACGGAGGAATCGCAGTAGGGTGTTTCTGTTACATCTTTAGCTGAAAGTCAAACAGTGGGAACAGACCAAAGAAAAATCAGATCTAAACCAAGGGCTCTGGACGAAGCAGAATGAAGCACCTCTAACCTCCCCTCCTCCCAAGTGTTCTGAAGAACAGAACCTGCCTGCAACCATGCTACCAGCCACACGCTCTGTTATGCAATCAACAATCTCAGAGAAAGCGGAGAAGCCACACAGTGCATGAAAAACTTGGTGGGTGGAGAGCCAGGGCCTCCTCACCCCTGAGCACCCAGGGACACACGGGTGTTTGCTCTGGAGCCTGACAGATCCGCACACTCATGCTGATGATGCAGCCCTCACCTAAAGCCATGGGTCACTCCAAGTGACCATGGAGTGGCCAGCACAGAGGTCATAATGACCAGCACACTCATAGAGGATCTACTGGGGCCTGGATGTGTGCCGGCCACTGTTAGCACTTGGTCTGCATCATCTCGTTTAACCCTCACAATAACCTGATGCTTTTGAACTGTGGCATTGGAGAAGACTCTAGAGAGAAACTTGGACTGCAAGGAGATCCAACCAGTCCATCCTAAAGGAAATCAGTCCTGTATATACATTGGAAGGACTGATGCTGAGGCTGAAACTCCAATCCTTCGGCCACCGGATGCAAAGAGCCGACTCATTAGAAAAACCCTGATGCTGGGAAAGATTGAGGGCAGGAGGAGAAGGGGACCACAGAGGATGAGATGGTGGGATGGCATCACCAACTCACTGGATATGAGTTTGAGCAAGCTCTGGGAGATGGTGAAGGACAGGGAAGCCTGGCGTGCTGCAGTCCACGGGGTCACAAAGAATCGGACATGCCTGAGTGACTGAACAGCACACCTGATAAAGTGGAGCCTGGTCACATTTCAAGATTAGGAAACAGGGCACAGGGCAGACAGGTAACTTGCCTAAGGAAGCACAGCGAAGGGCAGAGCCAGGGTTAGAATCCCGACAGTCTAAGTGGTGACCACAGGTCCAAAGGAGAGCAGTGAGAGCAGCTCAACAGATTCTGAGCGTAGATGAAAACCTGGGAGCCAACAGCGGACAGAACGAAGAACACAGCGAGCGCCTGGACTACAAGCTTAAAAGGACTGACGCATGGCCCGGTTTCATGGAAACGCCTCTACAGATCGCATCTGCTCAGTCATATTAACTTTAAAACAGTCTTCAGAGCCCAGGCCAACCTACGTCAAGGAGTCCTTAAGCCCCAGAGCTCAGGGACCAGTAATCAAGATGAACGCCTGGCCAACTTAAGCACTTACATTAAGGGAGAAAAAGTGTGAGACTCAGGAACATGCGCTGTCAGCTGCTCACGTGGTGCCCTCTGGCCGTCCAGGGCGGGGGCTGGTATTTCCAGCCACTTGGCTACAGTCAGTGACTAAAGTCAACCCCGTAATCCTTGGCTCATTCAGAATTATACCCAGGCGTGGTTTGGGATTTTTTGTTTTGTTTGTTTTTAAGGTACTGGGGTTGGCCAAACGCTCATTTGGGTTCTTCCGTAAGGCGACTCCAGCAGCCCTTGGTTGTCTTTAACTTCGTCCGAAACAATTTTGTTAGATTGTATTGTGACAGCTGTCATATCAGCATTTAAAAAACCTATCAGAAGTGGTGAATTTTTGTGTGGCCATTTTAATTTAAAGACGGAAGGAAAAAAGCAACATTTTCAGCATATTATGCTTTATTATTTCACTAAAGGTAAAAACGCAACTGAAATGCAGAAAAAGCAGCTCTGTGCAGTGTATGGAGAAGGCACTGTGACTGGTGGAACACGTCAAAAGCGGTTTGCAAAGCTTCGTGCTGGAGATGTCTCGCTGGACAATGCTCCAGGAGAGGGTAAACCAGCTGAAGTTGATAGCAACCAAATCAAGATATTGATTGAGAACAATCAACGTTATGCCATGTGGGAGATAGCCGACATACTCAGGAATATCCAGATCAAGCGCTGAAAATCACTCGTGCCAGCCTGGTCATTAATCACTCTGATGTTTGGCCTCCACATAAGTTAAATGAAAAAAGTCACCTTGATCGTATTTCTGCATGCAATTTTCATTACGGTTTTCCAACAAACTGTGACAGAGGCAGACCAGGAAGCCAGTTCTGTGTCCTCCCGAGTGGACCGTGCTTTATGGGGTACCCTCTGGAGAGAGCCCCAGCCTCTCCTGTAGCAGCGGAGATGTGTCGGTTCCAACGGGCTTCAGGCCGAGAAAGGGGGGCTTCTTCCAAAGGGGGAGCAAGACCCGTCCTCTGCCCGCTGACCCAGGGGGCCGTCTCCAGCCCCCACTGCCACTGGCCGGGCTCCATCCCACAGAGCAGGGCCAGCAGTGGGGCTGGCCAGCCTGGGTGATCAGCACTCAGACCTCTGGGGACAGGCTGCCCCAGCTCAAGAGAGCCCCACCCACTGTTCAGGACCTATAGCTGAGAACCCACACAACCAGGCTCCCAACACTGCCCTACAGCTCACACGCAGACCCCTCAGTCCTGGTCACTGCACCAGCAGTTCAGTTCAGTTCAGTCGCTCAGTCGTGTCTGGACTCTGCAACCCCATGGACTGCAGCACGCCAGGCCTCCCTGTCCATCACTGGCTCCTGGAGCTTGCTCAAACTCATGTCCATGAAGTCGGTGATGCCATCCAGCCATCTCATCCTCTATTGTCCCCTTCTCCTCCTGCCCTCAATCTTTCCCGGCATTCAGGGTCTTTTCAAATGAGTCAGTTCTTTGCATCAGGTGGCCAAAGTATTGGAATTTCAGCTTCAGTATCAGTCCTTCCAATGAATATTCAGGACTGATCTCCTTTAGACCGGACTGGTTGAATCTCCTTGCAGTCCAGGGGACTCTCAAGAGTCTTTTCCAACACCACAGTTCAAAAGCATCAATTTTTCTGTGCTCAGCTTTCTTTATAGTCCAACTCTCACATCCACACATGACTACTAGAAAAACTATAGCTTTGACTAGACAGACCTTTGTTGGTAAAGTAACGTCTCTGCTTTTTAACATGCTGTTTAGATTGGTCATAGCTTTTCTTCCAAGGAGCAAGTGTCTTTTAATTTCATGGCTGCAGTCCCATCTGCAGTGATTTTGGAGCCCAAAATAATAGTCTGTCACTGTTTGCACTGTTTTCCCATCTGCTTGCCATGAAGTCTCACTGGATGCCATGATCTTAGTTTTCTGAATTTTTAGTTTCAAGCCAACTTTTTCACTCTCCTCTTTCACTTTCATCAAGAGGCTCTTTAGTTCTTCTTCGCTTTAGGCCCAATGACTTCAACCAGTTCAGGGGCCACATGGTGGGCCGGAGGGGGGCTGTCCCAAAGATGTGGAGTCTGCTGGGAGTGCTCGTCCCCAGACAGGGAATAGCCTGTAGCCCTTTCCGCTGCAGGGGAGGGCAAGACAGGGCTTAGTGAGGGGGTGTGCAGTGGAGTGACAGAGCAAGGCGAGGGGAGAGACAGGCACAGTGACCACGAGGTTCTGACCCCTGTTTCCAGGCCGTGGGGACAGAGGCTCAGCCAGACCCTGTCTCAAACCTACTTCTTAGGCTCCAACTTGGAACCCTGCTCACTTCCCAGAGAGTGCTGAGGCAGAGACACCCATCCAGGGTGCCCCGGGCCAGCTCCCCCAGCCTGGTGGCCACACAGAGGGGCCTGCGGCTGATCCATTTGACCAGCTTTGTCCCAGGTCCTGCATGAGGGCCCGGGATCACAGACCCAGAGGGTCTCCGAGATGGAGGGACCTTCCCTCCGGAGGTCTGCATCCAACAGCCCAATTGTGTAGAATGCCTCATTTCCTGACAAGGACCCAGCAGGCACTCCTCTCGCCCAGCCTGGCACAGAGCAGGTGCCCATAGGTACCTGAGGGGCGAAGGCAGGGAGGGGTCCAGGTGGTGGTGCTGCTGCTGCTGCTAAGTCGCTTCAGTTGTGTCCGACTCTGTGCCATCCCATAGACGGCAGCCCACCAGGCTCCCCTATCCCTGGGATTCTCCAGGCAAGAACCCTGGAGTGGGTTGCCATTTCCTTCCCCAGTGCATGAAGGTGAAAAGTGAAAGTGAAGTCGCTCAGTCGTGTCCAACTCTTAGCGACTCCATGGACTGCAGCCTACCAGGCTCCTCTGTCCATGGGATTTTTCCAGGCAAGAGTACTGGAGTGGGGTGCCGTTGCCTTAAAGGGGCAAATCCAGTGCCCAGAGCCCAAGAGTGAGGGCACTGTGCCCCCTGCCCAGACGAGGGGTGTCTGGAACGCAGCCCCAGTGCCCGCCCAGCCCTGGGGACCCAATGTCAGGACATCCCCCCTGGATCAGGGCTCCCCAGCCTCAGCACTGGACATGGGGCCCAGGGACCCGTTAGCCGTGGGCCGCCCTGGGCCCTGCAGGGTACTGGCAAGCATCTCAGGCCTCTGCCTAGCTCCTCCTTTCCAATGAAGAATGTCCCCAGATGTGCCCAGTGTCCCCAGGGGTACAGCCTCAGGGACGGAAGCACAGATCCGCCACCTGTGTGCCCAGCAGTGCCGACCCCACACCGTGCCCGAACCCTAGGACTCCCCTGCCTGCCCCCCAGCACACACCTGGGGAAGAGAAGGGGACCCTGCTTCCTCAGACCCCGTGTTCCAGAAAGATCCGCCCTTCCTCCCTGTCTCCTACCAAGCCAATGTAGATTTCTGATGTCCCAAGACCCACCTCCCAGGAAATTACTTCCCACTGCTATAGACCCGTCTGGGCAGGGCCCGCCTCTGCTTCTCAGACCTGCCCGTGGCTGACCCCAGCAGTGACCCTGTTTTGTCCGTGGTCAGCGAGCTCCGTGGAGCGTGGGCTTTCCTGGACCCCTGGGGGGCTGCACTTGAGGAGAAAGGGGTTCCTGTCCAAGACCGCCTCCATCACTTCACACCCCTGCACCCCGCCTGGAACCTGATCACCTCCACAGACACATCCCCCAGGATCCCTGCTGACCCCCGGTCGCTGGCTGCAAGGCCCCGGGTGGAGGCGCAGGGCTCATTCCGGATAACGTGTAGATTCCCGCTGAGCGGCGCCAGGGCCCCCTAGTGGCCAGTGCGGCACCTGCGTCCTCCTCCGCATCCCCCGCACCCCCAACCCAGCCCACTCCTCATCAAAGACCAACTGGAGGCTTAGAGGTACTTTTTTAAAGGCAAATCTCAACGGGAATTTGATGCTGAAAAAAAAAAAATGTATGTATCCCATTCTGTGTCTTAATCTGCACACAAACTGGATGGAGCTCTTGGCAATTTATTCACTGAAGTTACAGGGGCTGGGGCTGGGGCTTGGCTTGCCAGATTGTTCAAAATGAGAGTTTGAGAAAGGGATGACACTTCAGTGGCCAAAACATAAACCAGCAGAAAGTCAAGTTCTCTATGCAGTGGAAAGAAACACCAGATCCACCCAGACTGCAATCGGGCCACCTCACAGCCTGCCTGGTTTCAACCAGCTGCTGCACCAGGCTGCAAACTGACTCCCTTCAGTGGGTTACCAGGGTCTGCAGGAGCGCCCGGGCACCCACGAGTCCCAGAAGGAAAGTGGGTTCTCCCCTAAGCCCGCATTGAGGACTCAGTCGGGAGGAATCAGTGCAGTGGACATCGTCAGGATTCAGTAATGAAGGGAAGGGGTACCAGGGCCCCCGCCAGGCGTGCACACCTGCCTTCAGGTGTCTTGGGCTGCCAAATCCGGCTGTTTGACCTGGCGGGGGAAGGGGGCCTCCGTTAATTCCCAGCAGCTCCTGCCTGCTGTCGACACCCGGGGAGGAGAGAGTAGACGCTTATGCACGACCCTCTGAAGCCGGCAAGGTAAGAACCTTTGCCCGTGGGGCCCAGGTAAAAACGGTAACAGATGCTGCAGCCTCTGCCAGAATGAATCCTAAAGGAGTCGCTCTGGAAGCAGGCACATTAATGAAGGAAAATGAACTTGTTTTTCCTTCATGGAGGCAAACAGCTGGAGATCATATTAGTAAGGGGAAAACACAGAGAAAAGGCTGGGAATTCTTCCCGCACACCAACGACTGGGGAGGGGCTCCCGCAGTGCCGGAGGGGAGGGGCTCGTGACGCCTGCCCGGTCCCCCCACACTGCAGCTTGCCTTTCTGCTCACGTCGCTGCCGTGTCACTGCACAGCTTTGCCCTTTCAGCCAAGGACAGACCCGGAGCAGGGGGATGACGGGACCTGGCCAAGCCTGACGGGTAACGGTGGCTCTCAGCCACTAGGGTCCATGGAAGCCCCTGAGAACACAGAGAGCTCTCTGGGAAAGGCACAGGGTCCGCAAATGCTGTCTACAGGCCCCAGGAACCTGTCCTGGGTGCCTCTCCTCCTGCCGGCAAAGGGTCAGTTGCCCATGGGCAGGGACAAGCTCCCTTCAGCCCTTTCCGATGGGACCCTGGTCTGAGGGAAGCTCAGCGAAGCCTGGTGTTGGGGTGTGACTGAGCAGGGGGGGACGTCCCCTCAGGAGTGGCTGTTAGACAGTAGCGGCTCCTCAGGGGCTGTGGCAGAGATCACTCCCTGCCCCCAGAGGCCTTTCCTCCTCTTAGAATCTTCTAGAACATGGGCTGCACCTGGGGCACACTGCAGACAGCCTCACTCTCCAGATCGCCTGCCATGGAGTGGACGCTGAGAGCTCTCCAGGGCTCGAGGGTGGACACCAAGCTTCTGGGCCAGTATTTCCAGGAGGCGGCTCCTCTGCTGTTCTCTGCAGGGACTCAGATGCCCCGCCAGACCCAAGGAGTGCCCTGACCCTGGGGATGGGGGAACCGTCTACACCGGGCCCACATCGCAAAGGCTGGGGAAGGAGAGGGGTTTTCTCTCTAACCTGAACAACTGTGATGAGCGCTTCCAACACAGCAGAAAGGCGAAGCCATTCATTGTTTTCTCATTAAGAGTCTAAATTGCAGATCGGAGCAGGTGCGATATTATCATTTAATTTGTCTCTATTCCATTTTTCAGGCTGCAAGGGCTCTCCTGGGCCCTGGGAGGTACCAGTCAGTTCAAATGCTTTTCACAATTTCAAAGCAGCAAAATAGCAGAGTCTCCCACCACCAAGACATCAGCGCGGTGCAGCCGCTGGACAAGACACTACAGGATGTTAGTTAAAAGAGCGCTTCATGTAAACGCAGGTCCCGTCTCAAAGGAAGCGACAAAAATGATTTTCCCCGGCGCACGGGCAGTCTTGCCTACACACGCTAGGTGTCCAGGTGCGGGTCTGAGTGCTGACCTTCGGGAAGGGCCCTGGGCGTCCAAGGCGCCTGTGCATTGGGTCCAGGCAGTAGACCGCAGGTGGGCCCCAGAGACCACCACCCAAACCGCCTGGTGGCCTGATGCGCCAGCCACTCACAGAGCAGAGGGGACCCGGGAAACGGGACCCCGTCCTGGGGCCCAGTACAGACCTCCCAAGTGAAGGGGCGCGCCAGGAGTCCTGACTCAAGGGATGGACCTGGGGGGTGGGCCGCATCGAGGAGAGGAGCACAGGGAGGCCCACGTGGGAGCCCCCCACTCCCGCCTCGGGTGACGCAGTGCCTGTCATATGTGGAAGGCGACCCCCACCTTTTATTGGATTTTAATCAAGAATGATCCTCTTAAATATTTCAGATTGCCTGCTGAGGATATATTTAAAGGACTACGTGATGAAGAGAAGAACACGGGAAGCATAAATTTTTAAAATTCATTCCCTCCATATAATAATCCACAGGGCGTTCGCGGCCGCTCCGCACAGGGAGAGCCAATGACTAGCGTCTTTCATGTGGCCAATTACTCCCATCCCTGCGGCCCGGTCCACCCGCCCACCCAGCTCTGCCAACATCCGCAAACCAACCCAGACTTTGTAAGAGAGCCTCTTTGCAGCCCCGCCGAATCCACGGCTTCTCTTGGGGAACTAAAGCTTCTCTCTGCTGATGCAGGAAGGCCCAGCCAGAACACATGCACGTGTACACACACACGTGTGCCCACATGAACACACACGGGCCTGTACACACAGCCTCCCTCATAAGCTTCGTCCTGCAGCTTCTTCACCAGCAGAGCCCATTATCAACGCCTGAGAGATAAATATAGAATCTGGGTAATAAAAAGAAATCTGTTTTTTTACATATATGTGTGTTTATATATAAACACAATTTTCTTCCTGGTGTTTCCTGTGATTCCACTTGCTCACAGCGGGCCGCATGCAGAGGCCTCGCCCCCCACCCCACCCTTCAGATCAGAGTCTCTCCTAAGAAAAGGCTGCGTCGGGCACCTCACTCAG
>NW_011495061.1:3007928-3008338 GCF_000754665.1 Bison bison bison | reverse complement strand
CCTGAAAGTGAAAGTGTTAGTCGCTCAGCTTTGCGACCCCACGGACTGTAGCCCACCAGGGTCCTCTGTCCACGGGATTCTCCAAGCACGAATGCTGGAGTGGGTTGCCACTCCCTTTTCCATGGCATCTTCCCGACCCAGGGATTGAACCCAGGTCTGCTGCATTACAAGCAGATACTTTACCGTCTGAGCCCCCAGGGGAGCCCTGAGCAGACCCGATAAGGCCGCTTGTCCGCTCCCTGGTGGGAGAGCGAGTGCCCTGGAGCCGGACTGGCACCTCCGGCCCTTCCATCAGAGGACGGAGCTCTCTTCCACTGCTGATTGAGCTCCCTCTCGTTCTACTGGCTCTAATGACACCGGGCAGGAGACCCTGGGCTGGGGACCAGCTCAGGAGGGTGGGTAACGAGAGC
>NW_011495061.1:3007313-3007828 GCF_000754665.1 Bison bison bison | reverse complement strand
CCACAGAGGGTCACTTGGTCCTGTCTGGGTGCCCAGGCTGGAACCCAGGGCCCCCCCACCCCAACCCTCCAGCTTCCTCTCCTACTGGGAAGGCAGGCCTCCGACACCCCCTTTATCCACCATCCTCGGCCACAGAGGCACAGACGCAAAGACACGCCACCCGAATTTAGGGACACCTGCGGTAGGCACCGCTCCTGCCCCCATCTTTCGTGCACCATCACCCTCCCCCTGCAAACACCACTGTTTACACTTCATTTTGCCCCCAGCTGGCAACCCTAAGCCCCCCACCAAGGTGTGACAGACACCCAGGACAGATAACCAGGATGTCAGCCATGCTGATTCAGGGGAGCATTCCCTGGATGCTCTCCTGAGGGTTTAGCTGGAGACTGTTTGTCTCCCAAGTGTGGTGGTGGGAGGCGGGGTGAGGGGCTGGTGGTTCTGCCCCTCGAGGTGCTCACAGCAGGTACCGCCCTGCTACATCCTAGGGTCACCGCCACCCCCAGTGCACAAGGCAC
>NW_011495061.1:3004234-3007213 GCF_000754665.1 Bison bison bison | reverse complement strand
CCCGGGGGCCCCCGCCCCCCCCAGTGCACAGGGCACACCCCAGCCACAGGAGGGTGGGAAGAGGGTAGGGCGCACCTGCTGCCCACCTGCCACACGGCCTCCTGCCCTCGCCCACCTGAGGGGGGACCAGAGCCGGGCCCCTGTGAGCGGCTGAGCCCCCGACAAACAGGAGAGCGAGTCCACCGTCCAAGGCAGAGAGGCTGTGTCCAGGGAGACAGTCCCTGTCTCCGCTACACCGAGTAAGAACGTGCACGGGCTGCTGGGTGATCGCCACACCGCGGGGAACAGCTGAGGAAAGAAAGACGAAGGCCCATCTGCACTTGAACTTGTGACTCAAGAAGGAAAGGCCTTCCTGCTCCCAAACTCCAGACGGTGGGCTCGGGAAGCTGCCTTGGAGACCCCAAGGGCAGCTGGGGAGAGGGAGGGAAGCTTGTAGGTGGACACACTAGAGCCCCACCCCCTCACCCCTCCTCCAGCGGCTGTGGCCTGTGGCTGAGACCCAGGTTGTACTACTGGGCTGGGTCGGACAATCTTTGGTGGCCCCAAGGCACAGGGGGGCAGGGAAGGGGAAAACAGGAGATGGTCCTCTGTTTCGAGGCAAACAGCCCGGGGCCTGTGGGTGGTGTGCACAAAGCCGCCTGACCACACCAAAGTTAAGCACTCTCAGTGGGCTAGTCATTTACACGTTAGTATAAACAAGCTTTCCATTCTGGTCATGAAAGGGGATTTTAGAGAGCGGAAAGATGGGCAGAATCACAGCACAGGGGATATGAGCAGGTCGGGGAGGGAAGAAGTCTTCCCACTGACAGGGAAGAAGTGGACAAAGAGTGAAGCCCACAGGCAGTGGAGACAAACCAACTCTGCTCCATCATTTCCCCTGGGATCGGCCCAGACGACAGCCCTCCAAACCTCCCGGTGGGCACAGCTGCTCAGTTACAAGGTCACAAAACAGAGATGATATGCCCGTCTGATTTGCTCAGACCATTTCCCATCCACGTTGCGAAACAGGATTCTCCCAGACAGTTGCAGACGCATAGGTTTCAGTATTGCTCCCTGGGGAAGGATACCGGGGAAGATGCCTGTCTGTTTACATAAAACCACAAGGGCATGTTCACCTCCAGCCTTCTCAGAGCCTTTACTCTGCGTACAGGAGGAGACCCTGACTGCTTCTTCCTCAGAAACCTCCCCCTTCCCTTCTTCAGGACAAATAGCATCAACACCTGGAGAAACTGGTGTTCCGAGGGACACTGTTTGGGAAACACTGACACAGATGTCCATTCTCTGCAGGAAGTTCCCAGGGACCCGAGGAGGCACCTCACTGCGAGGGTAATTGGGCACAGGGAAGCCTAAGTGAACATCGGCTCCGAGTGACAGTTTCAATCATTTTGATGGAGATGCTGCAGGCCTGGAGCCACACGGCAGACAAAGACGTGCATGCTTCGGGGGGAAAAAAGGAAGCAGACAGCCAGTCGTGACACGGGGGAGGAAGGAAGGAAGGAGGCTGAGGGGCGTGGCCGGAGCGGTGGGCCATCCTGAACATATCCTGGGCTTGTACACAGGCCCACCCTTCCCCTGGCCCTCATGTCCTGACCCCCGCAGCGCAGCAGTGGGGTACCGGGCCCTCTTTTCTGCCTAGACATTACGTGGTCTCATCCACACGTTTCCTAACAGACATGCGGCCAGATCCCACCTGCCCCCCCGAAGGGCGCCTGGCATGTCACAAAGCTGTGTCCCCCTTTCAAGGTCACATGGCCCCAGCTCCTGCCTGCTCTAAGCAAAAGCCCATGGAACGCTGTGGGGCTGGTGGGCAGTGGGCAGCAATGTCACGTCTCCTGCGGGCTCTGCCACACCACAACATAGCCAGGGACACCAAGGCAGGCCGGGCGGGAGCTTCAGGTGGGGCCTGGGGGCGGCCAGAAGGAAAAGGCAGAGGGCTTTCAGGGTGCTCAGATCACACCCTGGAGCCCCGAGGGCCTGGCTCACCCGTCACGGGCGCACAGGGCATCAATGGGTACCAGACCACAGTGCCGTCACAGCCAGTGAGAGGGACCCTGAGCCCCTGGCCTCACGGCCGCCCGCCAGCCACCTGCCTCGTCCTCTTCTGCAGGGCGTTTCAGCCTTACACGGGGTTTCCTGTAGCAAAGCCCCACAGGCCAGGCGCCTGAAACAGCAATAACGTTCTCTCCACGGCTGCAGGCTAGAAGTGCAGGGTCAAGGTGTGGGAGGGCCATGTGCCCTGAAACCTGCAGGCCTTCTCCAGCTCCTGGGGGTGCCATGTCGTCGGCTTCCTCAGCTTGGATGAGCCGCCCCAGTCTCTGCCCGCACGGTGCCCAGAGGCTGCGTCCTCTGGGGGTCTCCCTGTGTCCTCTCTTCTTCTTGTAAGGGCACCAGTTGGTGTATTTAGGGCGCACCTACCTAGTGGCATCTGCAAAGGCTCTCCTTCCAAGTGAGGTCACCTCTGAGGTTCGGGGCAGGACGTGACTGGGGGGGACATACCACTCACCCCAGGAAGAGCATGTTCAGGTCAAGCCCCCCACCCCACCAGGAGTCCTCGCCGGCTCCTGCCTGGGAGGCATGGTGAGAAGCCACAGAGTGGGGCAGAGCAGGACCGCTCTCCCCTTGGGCTTCCGGAAAAGGGAAAGCTGCAGAGAGAGAGAACCTCTCCACTCCCCCAGGCCCCAGGTTCCCACGGCACCACCGAGGGGAGGCAGGCGGCCGGGTCTCGGAAACTGCCAGCCTGCCCCGGCTCACAAGGTTGGCTGTGCCAGGGCATAGGCAAAACCCACGCCTGGCCCTGGGCCAGTGCAGGCTCATGGTGTGGGCCACCTTCCCTCCTGGCACCCCTGAGCCTGTCCCCAGCACCCCGAGCCTGTCCCAGCACCCAGGCCCCATCCCCAGCAGCCCAAGCCCGTGACCAGCACCCCGAGCCCGTCCCCAGCGCCCCGAGCTTGTCCCAGCACCCCGAGCCTGTCACCAGCA
>NW_011495061.1:2997309-3003872 GCF_000754665.1 Bison bison bison | reverse complement strand
TGTCCCCAGCACCCCTGAGCCTGTCCCCAGCACCCCGAGCCCGTCCCAGCACCCCAAGCTGGTCCCCTCCCAGTGCTCATCCCTCCTCTGTGATCCTCCACCTCGGATGCATTTCTAGTTTCTGGGTGTGGCCAGCAGTTCAGCTCCAGCCAGTGGGTGTTTGCAGAATGAAGACACAGCAGGAGGGGAGTGAGCCAGCCACTGCAGGGAGTCTGGTGGGCCTCCCCCGGCACCTCCCAACCTCCAGGGGCCAGGGCCCCACTGGATCATAACTGTCCGCGGACACTGTGGCAAAGCTGCCTGGCGTCCACTCACTGGACTCCCGACAGGACGGAATTACCCCACAGCCAGCAGCACCCACCCCTACGCCCATAGCAGCATTGCAGGAGAAAGAGGCCACCAGCTTCTGGAACCAGGGAGGCCGGCAGATGACCCGTTTCTCCCCCGCCTGTCTCTCTTCTGGTCTTTTCGGTTCACCCTCATGGTCTGTTTTCTCCGAGCGCCTTGGAACGGATTCAGCACCTACATCAGCAAGACGTGGATATTCACCGTCAAGGTCTCCAGTAGGCGAGGAGAGTCCTGCAGATGCGCCCCCACAGCCCTTCAGAAGCTCCAGATGCTGAAACAAGAGAAGGCGTGAGAGTTTCCAGCTAAGACTGCATCTACCGGAGCTGTCGCCACCGGTTACAAACAAGCACTCCACGTGCGGACGGCACAGGGGCTGACAGGTCACCTGTGCTTCTCCAGGGACGTGGGAGCTTCATGCCTTGTCGGCCCATCGTTGGACAAGACTGAGGGGGGCCCGGCCCTCAGGAAGCACAATTTCCCAGGCGTTGTGGGAAGTGTGGCGGCTGCGTGTGGGAACCTCCCAGGGGCACCTCTGAGACCTCAAGAGACACTCTGCGTGAATAGACTGTGTTTGGGTTTCCACAGCCTCGTGGGATGCTGAAGCAGTGCTCGGGGCTCCTGCTGCGGGGACGTCCCTGGGGGAGAGGGCAGAGGGGCGGGGCACTTCGGGGCTCAGGCTGTGTTCGTGGGGCAGGGGCAACACTGCCCCTGGGAAGCAGTCCTCCTGCCCCCGATGGCCAGACGTCAGTGTCTGCCCAGCTTCTCACGCTGGGCACCCTCTCGAGGGATTTGATTTTGTCTGAATGACAATCCATTTGTCCACTGCAAGGTGCACAAGTGCTCAGCCCCCAACTTCAAAGGCTCCGCCTCTACCCCGTCCCAACCCCCAGCCCCGCACAGCCTCCTCTGCACAGCGAGAGCCGAGCCCCTTTTAATTTAACTGTAATTTCCCATCTGGGTGCAGTTGCTGTCGTCAGGTTGTTTTTTTTTTTTTTTTCCAGCAAAGGTCGTGGGAGGATTGGTGAGCGTGACCGAGGGTTTTCATTTTTTTTACACGAAAGAGAAGACACAGGCTCCAGAGGCCGGAGCAGAGCCGTGGGAGCTGTTCCTTGGGCCCGCCCCCGCGCCCGGCCCGGCTGCGCCCCAAGTGCTGTGCTGCTCACCAGCGCCTCCTCCTGGGCTTCCAGAAAAAGGCCACGAAGGGGAAATCTGAGCCGGCCAGATTCCCCTCCAATCAGAGGTCCGGATTCTGGCCGGGCGGTTTCAGACACAGGAGGGTTCTTCCACCTTCGTGGACCGGGCTGAAGGAGAACTCAATAGCAATAGGTCCTCTTCCCGAGACTCACCAAGGTTCTTTCCATCTCCGGCAGCCTCTGACTTTGAAACCTGGAATCTGAATAGAAGTGCGGTTTTGTTTTCCAGGCAAATGGGATGCAGCTGTCCCGCCAGCAGGTAAAGGGGCCCATTGTGCGTCCTCCGCCCGCCCCCGCTCCGCCCAGGCCCACCTCTCCCTCCAGCCTCTCCTCCCCTGCCTGCACCAGGCCCTGGCATCCGGGCCTGCTGGATCACAAGGACTGGCAGAGGGCTTCCCTGATGGTCCAGTAGCCGAGGCGCGGGGGCGGGCCCAAGGAACAGCTCCCACGGCTCTCCTTGTCCCGGATTCGATTCCCCGTCAGGGAACTAGAGCCCACATGCCTCCACTAAGACCTTATATTCGGTGCAGCCGAATATAAGTAAAAACAATTTTTTTTTTAAAGAGTGGCCAAGAGGAAAGCGGTGATGACAGGCATCAAGCCCCAAGCCTTTCACAGCAACCCCTGATCATTGCTTCTGCCCCACTTAATTGCCGAGATGAGACTCAAGAGGGTGAGAGACTCAGGCAAGGCCACACAGCTAGTAAGTAGCAGGGCAGGTCTCTAAACCACATCTGCCGGGCCCCAGAGCTATGCAGGGAGCCACTGTCCTGGAAGCCTCCTAAGTCTTCACTGGTATTTTCAACTTTGGGGTTGAAAGCCTTGAAATGAACTAGAACAAAACGCTTTGTTTTCTAGGGGACCTAAGTTTTCTAGAGTGAGTGAGTGAGTGAAGTTGCTCAGTAGCCTGCCAGGTTCCTCCGTCCACGGGATTTGCCAGGCAAGGATACTGGAGTGGGTTGCCATTTCCTTCTCCAAGAGTCTCATAAAAAAGCACCTAACTTTTAATATTATTTTACTCACTTCAGAGGAAATCATCCAATCTGTTATTAAACACACTGCCTGGCTCCTCTCTGCTGTGTATTAAATATGCTTGACTTTTTCTTGACAGTTTAAGGGACATTTACTTGGGGAGGCGGGATCTGGGCCACCCTGTGGGAAGGGTGGGAAGGTGGGAGGTTTGGGGAACGAGAGTTGCCAGTGGGAACAGGTGTTCGGGCCAGAGAATCCCAAAGAGGCCAGCGCTGCTGCCTGGAGAGTGGACGGAAACAGATGGACAGAGGCCAGGTCATCAGCGGGGATTAAGACTCATCAGATCAAAGCCGAGGAAGAGAGGGAGTGGGAGCCGGGGTCGGCGTATGGAACCCCTCCCAGCGGGGGTGACCGGGCTTTGCGGCCAGCTGTGTCCCTTTGTCTGGGAAGACTCGAGGCATCCGCCCTCCTGGACAGCGTTGGGAGGCTCTGAGGGTGACAGGCTGGCTCCAGGTGGCCAAGGGCGTGTGCCCCTAACTTCTCCTGCCCCCTTCTGCTGCCCCTGCTCACCGATGGAGGTGGGGCTCCTCCAGGGGACAGGGGTCACTTGACAAGAGGAGACACTGCACAGGGCCAAGCTGGGCACAAACCTAGGCTCCACCACTTACCAGGCGGGGAGGCTCTGGGGCAAGTCAACAGACCTGGTGGTGCCTCGGTTTCCTTGCCTGTAAAATGGGAAGAATGAGCACAGGCCCTCTCTCCCGGGCTCGCTGAGGGGCTGCACCCATAAGTGCAAGGAGGATGAGGTGCATAAGGGAGCCATCCGGCCACCAGTCAGCGTTACGGTGGGGCTCTGCTCCTCCAGGCCCTCACTGGCCTCCTAAGAGTCGCTCGCTTCCTCTTTCCAGGACCCCGTCTCTCCATTTGTAAGATGGAGATGGGTGGACCCTTGCTTCTGCCCAAGGCAAAGCCCTGGCAGCGCTGGGCCTCCACCTCCGCTCCACTGCCCGATTTTCCACGGCTACCTCCGGCGTTCTCCATCCGCAGAGGGCGCACCTGTGTACCTGGAGCGGTGGGAGTGGGGACACGCTTGTCTCCCAGGCCCGACACAGGCTCTGCAGGTCCAGGGATGCAGTCCCCAAGGGTCAGGACTTCTCTGCGGAGTGGGTGGGGGAGGGGAGGTAAATCTGCCCTGGGGCCCTCTCCCTAGAGAGGCAGGACTCACTCCCTGGAGAGACTGCTCCTGGTGGCGCTAAGCTCAGACCCCGTGGGGATGGACCGGGTCTGTGTTCCCGGGAAGGCGGCAGAGTGATTGCTCTGTGCACATGGCTTGCTCATCTCCCAGAAACACCGGCCCCTCACTAGTCCCTCACTCACAGGTACGAGCAGGAAACACTGCAGCCCGACAGCTGCCGCTTCCCCGGACCAGACACGAAGGTGAGAAGAAGCCGCAGATGCGAGACGCAGGCAGGCCTGTTAGGCGGTTCTGGACGGACGGTGGGGGCCGTTCACGTCCAGTTGTGACTAGGAGGCTCGTGGGGTGGGGGAACACAGAGGCTGGAACAAGCACGGGGGCTTCCCCCATCACCCTGCACCCGCCTCCGCAGTGTGCCAACTGTAATGCTGGACCCATGGCCGGAACTTCATAAAACCTATTGGTCGTGGACACCAAAACCCGGGGGTCCAGATGGCTTCGCCCACAAGACCCCTGCTCACCCTCCCTCTAACCACCCCAGCTCTGAGACTCCCCAACGGAGATTCTCTGACGATGTCAATAATTGAAAGCTATCAAGGTGCAAACTGCTGTCTTGGGGAGGGCCCCCCACTGCTCCGAGGGGGAAGGTCAGGACCACTGCACTCACCCACATCCTGTCTGACCCACCCCTGGCGAACCTCATAGGCTAGGACGGTTCTGCTTCTGCAGAGTCTGGGCTTCATTCCACGATGAAGTCAGCAGGGTGGACAGGTCATGTCCCAGGCCGGCATGTGAGGGGTCCCTGAGGGCGTCAGCAGAGGAGCAATTCTGGAGGCCAAGTCTTGCTCAAGTTCAGCCCCTAACTGCATGGCCTGAGTTCCTTAGAGGTGCAGGAGAGACAGTCAAGTACCAGTCAGTGAGTGTCCGGAAAACTTTAATAAAATAAATCGGCTCGCCTTTCCCCACAGTCCCGGAAGAATGCGCACACGCCCAAGCACCGCGGATGGCCCTGTTTTGGGCGGGCTAGGTACTTTTTGCCAGGGTTCTGCAAGGGCTCTGGCAGGCTCAAGGGAACAGTTTGGGGCCCCAAACGAACTAGGTCGGGATCCGCGGAGATGTCCCTAACCCAGCAGCCCCTAAACCTGCAGAGGGGTGCGGGGAGTCCACTCGTCCTGGGCGCTCTTGGCAGGCGGGCGTCCAGGTCTTTGTCAGACGAACAAAGGCTTCTCCGCTCCTGTGCACCCGGGAACGCAGAGTTGCGAGGAGTAAATGAGTCGTAACCCGAACGGCGGTTGTTGGCGGAGAGTTGAACAAACTCCCCTTGGCGTCTTCTGGCTGCGTGATCGTGGATGATAGAGCGAGACGGCAGAACAGGAAAACCACCCCCCTCCTCCCCTCGCCGCTTATTCGCGGAAGGCGCTGCGCGAGTGCAGGCTGCGCGCGGGGTCCGCGCCCCTGACCCACCGAGGCCTGCGGCGGGGGTGGCGGGTGTCTCAGCCGGGGACCTGGGGTGCGACACTCCCCACGTGCGGGGAGCGCCACCTGGGCACCCAAACTGCCCTTTGCGGGGAGCCATCAAAGGCGCCAAGGCCTCGTCAAAGGCTCCGTGGTTCCCCCCTCTAGATTCTGGAAAATCTGCGCCCCTGCGTTCAGGCCTCCCCAAGCTGGAGGCGCCCTCTCTGGGGGGCCTGCCCAACTTTTGAGCAGGTTCAGGACAGGAAAGGTCAGGCTGGGTGGGACAGCGGCGCCAGGCCACGCAGGAGCCCATGGGTGCCCAGAGTGCCCTGCCTCCCGTCCTCCTCCAACCTGCCTTCCTCCGGCTTTACCGTGGAGGCCCAGGCTCCGGGGAATCGGGCTAGCTGTTCGGTTCGGATTTATTCCTAAACATTCTACAGAGGCCGCAGATCCTCCTCTAGATTTGGCCTGAGAGTTTATGTAAGGAGTTGCGGTAGGGATGTGTGAGTGCCACAGAATGTGTGTCTAGAAAGATCCACGGTGCGTGTTTTGGTGGGGCCCTAGACCTAGCACATTTTCTTGCCATCCTGGGACAGCAGGGCAAGGGAGCTGGGCTGCCCTGCGTGCAGCACTAGCTCGGTGTCAACTCCCAGGTCCTGCCCACTACTCCAGCCAGCCCACCTTCCCCACTGGGGTGAGCACTCCCTCTCCCAAATCTACGGGATGTGGCCCACCGGACAGGTGCCCATGCGGCTGGCAGAAGCACCCCCACCCCCAGACCAGGCCAACCTGTGGGAGAGAAGCTGGAGGCTCCCTACCCCAAGGGTGGCCAGTGGGGCTGGAGGCTGATCGAACACAGTGGGGGCATCGCCACCTGCCCTGGGGAGGCCTGATTCCAGCTGCAGAGAGGAGGAAAGTGCATCTGTTACCAAAGACTATTTAGTTTTGGAACAAAATCTCCTGAACTAAGAAAAACAAAAAACCAACCAGGTGGGAGTGAAGCACAGTCAGCGTTTCCCCTTACGTGTTGATGGGCCACGGGGGAAACGTTTGGCCGGGGGGGGGGGAACAGAACTCCTGCCCAGCCCGCCTCCCCCAGCAAAGCTGGAATCCTCTTGTGCTGGCCCACCCCACCCATCGCATCCCCCATAAATCAGGCCTCCCACTCAGTCTACCGCTCAGACAAGACTTTAGGACTCAGGGCATCTGTGAAGTGTGAAACTTCAGTAAATTGGAAAGCAGAAGCTGGGTTTCAAAGGCCACCTCGCCTCCAAACATCGGCCACACCAAAGGCCTGCTCCCTAAAAAGGGCTGGGCTGCTCAAGCAAACCGACTGGAATGCGTAACTTGGCTAGGACCGGTCCACAGCCAAGTTACGCATTCCAGTCGGTTTGCTTGAG
>NW_011495061.1:2996432-2997139 GCF_000754665.1 Bison bison bison | reverse complement strand
CCCCCCGCCCCCCAGGCCCTTTCCAGGGAATACTCTGCTCGGAATGCTTGCACTCAGGGGCCTCCTTCCGGGTCCTAAGTCCCCTGGAAGACTCCTGGGGCGCACATGGCCTCTGTCTGGTCTTGGAGGACGCTGAAAATCTCTCCGCCGCCGCCGAGTCCAGATGCTCAGGCTTCCTTGCAGCCCTTTCAACCCTCCGAACACAGATTCATTTATTTATGTTTTTCTAATGTAGTAAATGGACAGCTAAATGAATTGCAATTTGTAATTTTTATGGTTAATTTGAAATCTCGCTCATGTTGGCTAATCCTGTTAGTTGGTGGCAAAACAAGGGGAAAGTCGTGTAGCAGCAGCAGTAATTCTGATAGGCATTTTATGTTAAATTACGGCCACCGGCCAGAACAAAAGGCGCGGCCGGACTTTCGGGCGGAGCAACCTCGGCGGGTCCGCGCGGCCTGCGGCAGACAGAGCGGAGCGCTCTGAGCGCGGAGCTCGCGCGCTCCCAGCCACATCGGTCCTCCCCGACTTCGAAACGAAGAAGCCAAATTCGGCACCCGATTGTGTTTGTGAATAGCCTACGCGTCCCAGATCCGCAACCCCGCGATCTCAGAGCCTCCCCAGCCCCCCGAAGCGCGGGGCATTTGGGGCGCGGAGGCCCAAGGGCGGGACGCACCCCAAGGCCCTTCTCCCCTCCCTCGTCGCCACTC
>NW_011495061.1:2990884-2996097 GCF_000754665.1 Bison bison bison | reverse complement strand
CGGGGAACGCGGGTTGACGGGAGGGAGGGGCGGGCGAGGGGGCCCGGAGCGGCTCCGGAGGGCGGCGGCCGGTCACCGCCGCGCGGCGCTGCTCGGGGACTGCTATTTTGAAACCGGGCTGCTGTCCCCTCCAGGGCGCAGGATGCAAGGGTCAAGTGTCACTTCCTCTGGCAGTCAATCTCCAATATTCCTTGTAATGTTTCTAAATGGACGAATTCATTACGCGAGGACGGGTGAATGGGGGAGAGGCCGCCAGCGCGCTCGGTCAATAGCGTCCGCTAATGGTTCATTTTGCACAGCGGAGCGCGGCCCCGTGGAACCCAAGGAAGAACCTGATCAATATTGTTTACTTCCTCGCCGCCACGGGCGTAAAGGTCACTTAGAGAAGGCGGGAGGGTGCAGGCACCCCGACAGGTCCTAATTGTCTCTCTTCTTTCCCCTGGACCCGCTGCCCCTTCGACCTCTTGCACCCTCGTACGCCGTTCAAACGCAGCCCGCTGCTGCTGCGCCTGGAGGAGCCGGTCTGAACCGCGGACGCCTCGCACGGTGCCCGTGCACACGCCTCCCCGTGCACACGCGTCCCCGTGCACGCACAACGCGCCCACGCCCGGACCCACGTGCTGGCAGCCAATGCAGCTTGATTCAGCCAAATCTCACAGCCGTGTTTCAAGCAGTGTAGGGAACAGGGTCGCTTTTTACAGTACAGGGGCAGCTCTTAGCTGAGGCGAAGGCAGCGGGGATGGAGCGCTAATAGGGGAGCTCTCTGTCTACCCTCGCCCTGCTGTGTTTAACAGGCAGCATCCAGCAGAAGTGAGATAGCCCCTTGTCCCTTCCTTTGCCACCCCTTTCCATCACCAGCCCCACCAGGACAGGAGCGAGCCAGGAGTGGGCGCGCACAGGACTTGATGAGTCTCCCGTAAGATCCCGGGAAGGGGAAGTCTGCCTTCTTCGCTGTGTGCCAGCAAGGGCTCCCCCAAGGCGGTCCTAGATCTCAGGGACAGGGAAGCTTCTCTTGGTACATTTAAAATGGTGTTGGCTACAGAGTACGTTCTTGAACGAATTACCTGATGACCTGCTAAATCCCTGAGTTTAATGAAAAGAAACGACCCCTAGAAGCCCTGCCATCCCTGTGCACCTCGGAAACCTGAAAGCCGTGTCTCCCTTTCCTTTCCGCTCTGGGGTGGAGGGGGCTTCGTGGACTCAAGCTGCCAGGAGACCACAGACCGGCTAGAACCTACGTAGCTCTGGTTATACACGGCCACCTTCTTCACCTGTGTGTCATGCAGGGGACACGTGGATGCCGTAAAGGGCAGACTCCGTGTGAACCCTGCTTGGCCGAAAAGCGAGGTAGGCAGTTCAGGTCACTCTAGGAGGTGCAGGGGGCATTAATCAGGAGAGTTAACACCTGGTCTAGGGCAAGAGAGGGCCCTTAGTGTGTGTTCCACAAGAAAGGAAAACGAGCTTCCCCTCACAGAGGTGGGCAGGCGGCATCTTTGTTTCCTTAAGAATTGGAGGATAAAGCAGAGACCAAGTAAATAGCTCGCCGATCAAGGCTGTTACTACGTGACTGGTGTGTGCCTAACACTCATCTCCCTGAGCATTAGATGCATGTTTCCCAAAAGGGCCCTTTAAAAAAAGTCAGATATGAAGATGTGGGAACACTGATTCTTTATGATGGGTCCTGCCTTGGTTTACGGTCAGACGGCACCTCTTCCATCAGACACGGATGTTAGTTTGAGCAGGATTTTTAAACTGTTTGCAGTTTGATTAGCCTGGAAACACCCCTCCGCAGAGAAGACAGTTCTCTGTGGTTCCATTCCCAACGATGTCCAGGTCAGGTGTGAGGTTATTTCCAAACCTATTCATATTCTCTATCAGTTAGTTACACTCAGTGAAGAGCGATTTGCTAATTCAAGAAAGTGACATGTATAAATAGGTAAATGAAAAAAATGCAACACAGCTAAAATATTTGGCAAATTAAACCCTGAAATTCTTTACAAAATTCCAAATTTACTTATCCAATCTTCTATTATAATATTGAAAAGGACAACTGTTAACAGGACTTGGGTGCCAATATTTTCTGGGAAGTAAGCCCTTTTACAATTTCCCACAAAATACATTCTTTTACTAAAACTGCTCTATAATCAAGCTACTCAAATAATAACAGGAATGCTGTGTCCTCTGCGTCCTGCTTCCTGGACCAAAGTACCCTGAGGTCAAGCACTTGCTCTTTATTTGTACATATTAAAATTTCTTCTAAGAATGGAGTTTTCAAGCACAATGCGTCAGGGCAGGAAGCAAATGCTGTTTTAAGGGAGGGTTCTAATAACAAGTCTATTTATGCATGCATATTAGAGCAGAAAGAATCATTTCTGTTAGTTAACATGTTTGAGCCAAAAAATTAAAAACAAATATTTAACTTCTCGATTTGGAATTTGGGCTGGCATTTGACTTCGAAACTTTTACAGTGCATACCCGATGAGTTAAAGTCTTTACAAGCCGAATAAAACTGCCTTCAAAAATCAGTTTGAATAAACTGTAGGGTAAATAAGATGCATGGAGATGCCCAGGGAGAGAGCTGATGTGTGTGAACTTGGCCAAGAGACAGCTTTTGGACTCTGCTCAATTCAGGGGGTGAAGACACCCAATGAAGCTATATTTAGACAAGACTAATATGAAGTAAGTATATATACTTACACACATTAATAGTTTTTGCTTTGTTCTCTTCAAACCTACTGTACAGCAGTCCAGTGGAAATGAATTTGCCTTCCCCATCTCTCATCACTGGAGTGGCAGGTTTCCAAAGCTCCCCATCTCTCCCTTTCAGATTGGGGTTCCCCACCTGATACAGGGGTCTGTGGTTATGCAAGGACTTGTTTCCTCTAAGCGGGCCTGCAGCGAGAAGCCCATCCTCCAGGCTTGCAAAGGAAGGGGCTTCCTAATGTGGGGGTCCACCCCAAAGTGTCAACCCTGCAGACCCAACGTGGCCTCCCTCTAGCACCCACAAACCTGACCAGGGCTTCCTAAAACCTGGCTTCGCTGACCTCCTTGGCGCTGGGGCTGGATTCTTGCCAGCATTCTCTTCGTATTTCCCCTAGGCTTTGCAAGCATGTCACGTCTCCAAAACCCCTCTCCGAACAAAAACAAAACCCCTCGGAGCTCAGGCTCAGGCTTGAACCGTGGCTTGGGCAGCCATGCTCCTCGAGGGCCTTTGCCAGGGAGAGCCGCTACAGCACCGAAAACCCGCAGCCCTGCAGTCAGCAAGCCCCCAGAGCCCGGAAGCAGAGTGAGCTGGAGGTTGCCAGTCCCAAGGCCAACAAGGGCACAAAGGCCAAGGGCCTGCCCACCTCTCCGGCGGTGGTGCTGGTGGGGTTATTATCTGCAGTATCTGTGGGCTGCAGATGGAGGGGCAGGGGGTGCAGCCGAGGTCCTGAAGGGAGTCTGGACTGTCCTCTTTCTCCCTGGAGGATGCTGCATCTTTACTTTTAATTTCCAGGTAAAGCGACAATGCTGCTAGTAGAAGGAGGACAATATCCCCCTAATAAATACATCCGCTGGTTACAAACCAGCTCGGAGACACCGAGAAACAGCAGAGGGATCTGAATCCCAAGCTCAAAGACGGGTGTGCGAGCGAGTGTGCATGCTGATGCTTCCTGTGTATCCGTCAGCACACAACAGCTCTAGAACTCTCCTTCTGTCCTTCTCTTCTACGGAGACATTTGTGCAACATGTTCCAGTCTGGGAACCACAAGCTCAAGGCTCCAGCACCACGAGGCAGAAGAGGAGGGGCGGGGGAGGGGGGTGGACCACACCTCCTCCCGCAGCATCTGGGCTGGGTACTGGAGCTGACAGCTGGGAAAACGGAAACCTCCCTTACAGGTATGGGCTCTGGGAAAGGAAAGCCCTTGAAAGATGCTACAGCATAAAGATAACGAGAGAGAGGAGGAGGCAAAAAGGTCCAGACTCTCCAGGCCTTTAGAACCGTCTGCTGTCGAATGGAAATAAATAACTTTAAAAGTGTAGGTACTGGGTAATCAGAGCAGAGTTTGGACTCCAAAGGTGGTGAGTCTTATTCCCACCTAAGAGAGAATTATAGGTCCTGGACCTCGGCGGCCTCCGCAATGAGCTAGATTATCGATCAGTTGTAAAAGAGCCATTCGTCCGTGAATCTGCAGACCGCGCCATTAAAACAAGGAATCAGCAAGATCTGGCTTTGCAAAAGTTCATTCCTTCTCATATACACACATATCTGCATTCAAACCCCAAAAGAGGCAGAAATTTTTTAAAACAAAACAAACCCAGACTCACTTTTCACTAATCAAAACGGAATTATAGACTTCTTGGGTTTACTAAATGCATCACCTAGAGAACACTATAGAAACACACCATCAGGAATTCTCTCTGCGGGAAGCCCGCAGGTAACAAGGCAGGTCAGAGCCAGCGCTCAGACAGAACAAACTTCTCTATCGCTTCTGCAGAGCTGATGGGAGCCCAGAGTTCCAGCCCTGCCTAGTTCTCTTGGGGACCCTGCTCTGTCTCTGGAGATTCACGTTTCCAAACCATGCCCTACCGCCTACGACAAGTCTGAAATGGAGACAGAAATCCTGTGACTGTCCCGGCCTCCTCCAAAGGGGGAAACGCTCACCAAGCAGAACTTTCTTTTCCTTTGGCCTTGAGCTTTCTCAAACACGTTTCCCTCTCAGCCAGAACTCTGAAAGCCTTTGGGGTGTACTCTTTCCCCTCTTGCTCTCTGTCTGCAGTTCGTCTTGGAAAGGACCTTCAGAAATGCCCCAGACAGTGGCAGAGGCAGCAACTTCCTTGGGGGGACTTCCCAGGGAACCACAGCCCCCTGCCAAGTTTATTGCTAAACGATCTGCAAACTGAAACAATGATTAATGCCCCCTTGCCTTGCCCCAAAGAATTGCATTAATTTAGGACAGACGGAGGAGCCTGATTAACAAATGAAGACTAAATCTGCACGTGACAAAGTGCAGGGCCATCTCCGTCTTTCCAGTAGTACAGACAACCGGTCTTTGCCATCAAACTCTCTGCTCCCCTGGCTTTGCGATCGCCAGTGCCTGTTTATAAGTGTTTAAACACAAACCTGGGGTATTCAAAAAGCGGCAGGGCCAGCAGGCACCTCCCCGGTTGCCTGCGGGGATGGAGCCGGCAGGCAGACGCTCTGCTGCAGCACGAGGGGGGTGTCCTTCCAT
>NW_011495061.1:2989860-2990784 GCF_000754665.1 Bison bison bison | reverse complement strand
GGGGGCAAAAGGCGTTAACAAAGAGCCAGCGTCGGCACTCTGCCTTTATCTGCCGAGCGGGTCACACTCTACAGGGCGAAATGTCATTTTGCAAGGTTATATGTTTCCAATTCCACACAGAGCCTTATCGCTCGTCTACCTCTTGGGCACAAACAAACAGCCTCTTTAAATAAAACCAGGGAAGGGAAACGTATACCTTTGTAGAATTAAAAACTGTACAGGAACGCCAAAATGTATTGAACCTTGCTGTTAATCCGACTTACCTTGCTGATACTTTTGCCTAATCCTATTTTCTCCTCGCGTTAGCATCATTCTGGAAGGCCTGTTTTGTTCTTCCAGAGGACAGCTTTCCCGGACAGAGGGCGGAGGGCCGCGCGGAGGCCCAGCTGGCTGGACGTAGGAAAGCGGAGCCTGCTCAGCGAGACAGAAAGCAAACGAAATCACTCAAGGGAAACTTGGCTGGAGACAAAACACATTCAATTTCCTGACTCCTCCGCTTTCTCTCCCCAATTATTTGCTTTTGCAGAGGCACATTAAACAAATTAAACACTAAAAATGGAAGCTCCTTTGCTCCCTGGCTCAGAAAAGTGTGTGTGTTTTTAAAAGGATATAGTAATAATAATAATAAAAATGAGAGGAAAACAATAGCACTCTAGCTCTTTAAAATAAACTCATTTTGTCACCTAAAGTAACAAATGTCAAGTAGACCTTGACAAAAATCTCTTCTTGCCGGGCGGTGCAGACAATGGGAGCTTGTGCTAATGGCTTCGGGCTTTGCTAATAGTCCTGGAAGCTTCCACAGTGCTTATTAGAGCATCTTTTCACACCTTCACCTTGCAGCCCCTGGCGACGCTGACTCCGTCAGCCCGGCTCCCAGTGCAGATGTGTCTTGAGAAAGGGACTTGGGCTGAAGGGCTCTGAAGG
>NW_011495061.1:2988464-2989287 GCF_000754665.1 Bison bison bison | reverse complement strand
CCCTCGTCTCCGCGGGCACCGGCTTTTCTCGTCCCCTGCCGAGGCTCCGGGGTCCCAACTCAGGTCCCGGCTTCTGCCCGCTCGCGGGATTGGAGGTGGGCCGGCAGAGCCCTCTGCCGCCGCGGCCCCTCCCTTCCCGGGGCCCTGCCCGGGGAGGCCTCTGGATCCTTCCTCCGCACCCCAAGGGCCGGTGCCTGCGGTCCCCGCCCCGGACCCGGCCTCTGAGAGCCAGTGAGATGCGCGGGGCGCGTGTGCAAGTGGGCCTGTGTGTCTGCGCGCGTGTGTGTGCACGTGTGCGTGTGTGCAAGGGGCGGGAGGCGAGCCCAGGGAAGGCTGACTCGGACACCGGCTCTCAGAGGGGAAGGAAGCCCCCCGGTTCCAGAAGGAGCGCGTGCGGTGAGTGTGGGGCGACCCTCCTTTTCTGGCCCTGGCCCGCGGCCGCGCCTGCTAGCGGATCCCGGCGGACGGTGGGTGGGGGCCGACACCCTGCTCCAGCCCCGAGCGCGCCAGGGGACCACCCGCCGGACACTGCTTGGTCCCGGCTCGCGGTCGGATGTCCAAGGCCGCGAGGCGAGTGTATGGGACCGACCCAGGCCGGGGTCACGACAGGGACGCGCCCCGGAGCCCGCAGCCCACCACGCCTCGGAGCGCGGGTGAGCGGGCAGGAACCGGGAACCGCAGGCGGGAGGCTCAGGGCAGCAAGGAGGCAGGGCCTGGCCGTCTTCCGCCTTCCTTCACCAGGGCCTTGAGTTTTTTGTGATGAGCCGGGGGCTGGATGCAGCGAGCGAGAGGCGGGAGCTAAGACCACCCGCCCCCACTTGCA
>NW_011495061.1:2981718-2988364 GCF_000754665.1 Bison bison bison | reverse complement strand
GGCTGGGGACCTGGTGGGAGGGGGCAGGGGTGGCCATGAAGGAGCTGGAGAAAGAAAGGGGCAGATGAGCAGGCAGGAGGGACCCGTTCCTGGGGGCGCCCGGCTGTCACCAACCACCTGAGAGTGACCCTGAGTGTGACCCTGTGACTCTTGGTGTGACCTTGAGCAGGTCTCATCTGGGAAAACCCTGAGTGCTGGCCACTTCGCAAGTTGCTTCTGGCGGGAGTATTTTGTTTTCTGTGCAAAGTCAACCCGCCAGGAAAGACTAGTGCAAACATTTTGCTTAAACCCCATTGCCGGGTTGGTGGAGCCCCGGAAAGTCCCCAGAGGCCTTAGATATCCGCATGGGGGATGGACCACCCAGCATGACCTGGGGTGGGGGAGGCACTCGTATGTATAAGAGATGACGGGAGTGTAGCTAAATCAAAACAGAAGTATTTCTCCAAGTGAAACAAATCAGGGAGAGTGGGCGCAGGCTGGAGGGGAGGCGAGAGGGCCAGTGTGGGGCCCTGGGGCCATCCCCTCGGTGGAGTGGTCCTGGCTGGGCCGGACTGGGCAGGCGAGTTGTAGAGCCGCATGAAAATAAAGATATACTTTGTCCCAAACTCCTCCCGTCCCCACCCCGGAGGCTGAGGCCCTCTCACTGTCTGGCTGAGCGGCTGATTTCATTTCGGGAGGGAGTACCCCGGCACTGTTCTCAAACCTCTCATGCTTCAGTGTTTCCAGGCTGGGATGTGAAGGGGGCTGGGGGTCACATGGGTGGCGGCCAGTCCAGGGGCAACAAACAGCCATCGGCTTGTTCTGAGCCTCTTCTGTGTCCTAGACACCCACTGGAGGCTAGGGAGGCCAAGAGGGCAAGGGTCATCTTCTGGGGGCTCACACCCACCCTGCTTCCCAGGAAGGACCCACAGGTGGGGGCTCTGGCCTCAGCCCTCTCTACCCTGGTGCCCTTGCTGGGCTGTGCCTGGCTGTCACATGGGGTTATGGACTTGGGCACCTCTGAAAGGTCCCCCGTCGCCACCCATCTCCCTGCACAGCCTCCTTGCAGGTGTTGGTTGCTGGAGCTGGCCTGCACAGTCTTCCCTGGCCTCCCCACAGTTCTGTCCAGCAGCACTTTACCCATCTCTGATAGCTTCCTGGGGCGACCGTGACAAAGCCTCGTGAACCGGATGACTTGAGACCACAGACAAGAAGTTCTGGAGCTGGGTGTCTGAGAGCCTCTTCCAGGGCCTGGTGGTGGCCGCTGGCCCCAGTGCTGCTTGGCCTGCGGGTACAGCACCCCCAAACTGGCTGCCTTCTCCCACAGAGCCTCCGAGAATCATTTCTCCTCTGTGCTCTGCTCCTCTCGAGCCTGAGGGTGGCCCGGGGGGCCCCGAGAGAGGACCGTGAGTCCTAGAAGGCCATGAGGCCCTGGCAGCACAGAGTGGGGGTCCTGGCAGGCCCCCTCGCAGCTCCCGGGGAGCAGGCCGGCCTCCTCCTCGGCCAACTGTCCTCCAGGAGACCCAGGATGCTCCAGCCACCTTTGTCCCTGGAGCCATCGCCCCAGCCCCTCGTCCCTTGAGAGCTGGCATCCAGGGGGCGCCGGCACTACGCATGGCAGCCCAGGCTTGCAGCCCCCACGAGGCATCTGTGATGAAACAGCTCATCCTGGGGAGACGTGGAGCCCTGTGGCCCCCTTGAAAGCAAGGGGTCCTTGGGAACTCACAGCTGTGCCCTCAACAGCGGCCCCACTGAGTCCGGAGACTCACAGCCAGGACCTCCGGCCAACGGGGGGCAGGCACTGGGCTCGTGGACTCTACTCCACGCCTCTCGTCACATCTGTGATGTTTGACAGCCCCCTTGGCCCCCGCGGATCGGCCTCCTCCCAGAAACGGAAAAGCCATCCTCTGTCCCACACACCCAGCAGGCTATGCACACCAAACAAGACGCCGGAGTGAGCAGCAAGGCCTTCCTGTGGAGCACAGGGAACTTTATTCAATATCCTGTGATAACCACGGTGGGAAAGAATGTAAAGCGAATGAATATGTATATTCCGTAACTGAATCCCGGCTGTACGGCAGAAATTAACACAACATAGTAAATCAACTAGACTTCAATTTTAAAAAAATGTTAAAACCTAAAATAAACCTGGACACAGGATATCCGGTTTTGTGCACTGAGCTCAGGCCTCTGGATTCCAGCACCTTCTGGCTGCGTGCGGAGCCCCCAGGGAGCATGTTAAAGCCCTTCCGGTGATTCTAAGCAGTGCCAAGGTGGAGACCCTCTGACTTACCTTTGGGGTCTCTTCCCCCTAAGCCTGCCCCTGCTAGCTAGTCCCTGGCAGGAGGACCCGGGTAGCCACCGTCGCTCAAAGCCCTGGGAGCGGGAGTGCGCCTGGTGGGGCCAGGCTGGGGGGCCCAGGCCGGGCGAGCCGCCTGTGAGCCACAGCTCTCACTTCCAGAGAGACTGTCTTTGTTTTCTTTAACTGTCAAAACGTCCTGAGCACAGAGGTCTCTTTCAGTTCAGATTCTCGGAATCTGTATCATAAACTATCAAAGCTAGTCGCCTCCCCGAGAAGGCCTCCTCCGGGTACTGTTCCCCAACCGGCTCCCCATCCAGGCTGGGAAGGGCCCTGCCCCGGGCCTCCATAGCACCAGGACCACGGTCTGTTGTGGCATGCACCCCAGGGTGCCGTGGCACTGTTTCCCTGCAGGTCCTGACACCGAACCTCACTCCTCCTGTATCCCCAGGTTGACAGAGCCTTTCACAGGCATGCATGCGTAGCTGTCTAATTAATGCAAGTACAAGCATCTCTGGGCTTCCCAGGTGGCTCAGCTGGTAAAGAATCTGCCTGCAATGTGGGAGACCTGGGTACGATCCCTGGGTTGGGAAGATCCCCTGGAGAAGGGAAAGGCTACCAGTATTCTGGCCTGGAGAATTCCACAGACTGTATAGTCAGTCCATGGGTCGCAAAGAGTCGGACACAAATGAGCGACTTTCACTTTCAGAAGCATCTCTACCACCTCTTTCTCCATGGGAATAGAAGGGACATTTTACTAATTTAAGCCCCTTTGCCTGGAAATTGTGTCCCAAGAAGACAGGACTTATGGTAGCATAAATTCAAACATTTCTTTTTCTACCCTAAGCTCTGGTATATAGGGGAATAAAAGTCTTGTTGCCATACGGAAGGAGATGAAGTGGATTAAAACCTGGACAAGCGGTCCCCAACCCAGAAAATTCAGGGTTCCAGCCTGCATGTGCTGGAGTTCATATCCTGCCTAAGCAGGGTGGTGTCACAGAGGGCAATCAGGTAGACCAGATGGCTGTGGTGGCTCTGTAGCCAGGACTTTTGCACCCTTGGTAAATGACACATGAGGTCAGTGGCTGGGGTGAACGTGAGACTCGGCCCCCAACTATGGGTTGATACCTCAGGCCAAGGAAGTGTTCTGATCTCAGACGGAGCACCTTCACCTCCCAAAGAGCCTGCTGCTTCCTCCAGCCTGCGGAGGAAGCAGATGCTCTTCCCTGCCAGCCCATCGTTTCCCTGACCTTGCGCACAGGTGGAATTGTAGGGACAGTGAGGGTTGTCCCCACACAGCAGAATTCTGAGTGAGTGCTTGTCCGGAGCTGAGACGCTGCCACCATCACTCAGATGCTCAGGCAGCAGGTACCGGGGACCAGCGCTGTCCCACACACACTCCGTGGATCCGCTCACATGGTCCTCGTGGCAAGTCTGTGACAGTGGCATTTTCATCACTCCCCACTTTCTAGAGCGGGAGGCAGGTGTGTGTGGGTTAAACGGCACCAGGCCCATGCCTACAGGAGCATCAGCTCTGTTGCTGGGAGTGGAGGGTTATCACAAGCCACTGCCCAGGCTTTGACATCTGGACGGACCTCTCAGCTTGACTCAGTGGCCACCCCGGCCCCCTCCTCCCGTCTCTGGGACCAGACACTGGAGTTCCTCTGGTGGAGTGTCTGCACAGAGTGTGTGGGTCAAGGCGGATCCACCTGGTCAGCACAGGGCGTTCTGCAGAGCTCGGGGAGTGTGCCGGAAGGGGCCAGGGCTGGGCTGCTTTGTCTGAGTCCAGGTTTTGAAGGGGTGTTTCCTCTCTTCATGCGGTCTCTCAGGCAGGCTGTTCTGTCATCGCAAAACGAGGCTACGAAAGCCAGCTCCGTGGGTTGTGAGGTGCCTCAACGGGAAAATGGAAGGGACTTTGAAGAGTGTTAAGCGGTGTCCAAAGGCAGCTGTTTGCCATCGTCACGGCGTGTCATCTTGGAGGCGTCCTCAGCAAAGAGCGGACGACCTGGGGCAGGGGTTCTGGTTTCTTGGGTCAGAGCGCTCAGCCTTCCATCCCGGCGCGGGGAAGACAGAGCTGGTCTGTGGGTCACACCGCTGGGTTTCAGCCTGTCGAAGCCATTTGAGTTTTCTGGCCTGTCCAAGGGCGTTTTGAGTTAGCTTACTTTAAGGGCTCTTTTGGGCTTCCCAGGGGCACCAGTGGTAAAGAACCCACCTGGCAATGCAAGAGACATAAGAGACTTGGGTTTGCTCCCTGGATTGGGAAGATCCCCTGGAGGAGGGCATGGCAATCCACTCCACTATTCTTGCCTGGAGAATCCCCATGGACAGAGGAGCCTGGCAGGTTATAGTCCCTGGGATCACAAAGAGTTGGACGCAACTGAAGCAATTTAGCCCACAGCACAAGGTCTCTTGTAGGAAAAACTGTTTGCCATTTTTAATTTGGAGATGGGGTTGTGGATATACCCTCTTGAGAGCATAAGTGCCGTGGGGCTGTTGTGCTAAAGGTGGTCAATTAAACTCCATTTCATCTGCTCTCTTTCCTTCAGTTCCCCTGTGTCTAAAAGGCAATGCATTTTTTTCTTTTCTTTTTTTGCGGCAAGGCATGGGGGAATCTGAGTTCCCTGACTGGGAATCGAACCCTTGCCCTCGCATTGGAAGCGTGGGGTCTTAACCACTGGCCACCAGGGAAGTCCCAGTGGTACATTCTTACTGGGGATGCAGTCGTGGTCATGGAAAAGCCTTTGGCCTAAGATTCCTGGGGCCACGGGACCATTGGATAAAGAAGTGTTGGGAGGAGGCAATCTGAACTGTGAGTCAGAACAAGATAAAAAGGACAATTAGCTCCAGGAGGGTAAATTCAGACTGGAGGGGAACATGAGGTCCAGCTCCAGGTGCTGCCCCCTCTGATGAAAGGTCAGACACTCCTCCAAAGCCACAGTTTCTCAAAGAAGAAACCGAGGTTCTGAGTGGTCCCATGATACCTCAGACTGCCCAGGTCGCGGGGCCGGTGCAGGGGCCTCAAACCAGGCCGCCTCCTCCTTGGGTCAGGCGAGAGCGGGGTGGTGGTCGTCCTTACAACCCTCCAAGGCAATGGGAGGAATCCCAGGCCTGAAGGTCAGGTCCTGATCGAGGTGCCTGGCCAGCAAGGCGTGGAGGCAGAATTTCAGCCCAATGTCTTAAGGCCAAAGCCTGTCAATGCTCCGTGATTCTGCCGAGTCGACCTTCAGTCCACATGCAGCCCCTGGCAAAGGAGGCTCGTGGTGACGCCCTTCTCCTGAGTAGAAGGAGCCAGCCCCCATACGCAGGAGGGTCCAGAGGCCAGTCAGCGCTGTCCCCCCGCCCAGCAGGGGGACCTTGAGCTGTCTGTGCTGGGGGGCTGGGAAGGAGGCTGCTTCCAGGAATGTGAACGTGACGCTTGCCTTAGTGCTTGGTCTGAGATCAGGGGAGGATTCTGGCAGGAAAGGACAAGAGAACCGGGTGCCAGGTCATTAAAGGTGCTACCAGGGTGACCAGGCAGATACGGGCCAGTCTGGGCCAAGGAGCAGCCTCAGGGAGGCCGAGAGGAAGTGGCATGGCCTGCGGGTGCTCCTGGGGAGGTGCACCCTGGCTGAAGTCAGCGTGGACCAGTGGCTTGGGAGGCGCCCATGGAGAGCCACGGAGGGCCTGTGAAAGGGGGTGGGTGCCAAGTCGCTGAGTCGTGCCTGACTCTTTGCGACCCCATGGACTGTAGCCCGCCAAGCTCCTCTGTCCATGGGATTCTCCAGGCAAGAAGAGTGGAATGGGTTGCCATGCCCTCCTCCAGGGGATCTTCCCGACCCAGGGATCGAACTCGCATCTCTTATATGTCCTGCATTGGCAGGCAGGTTCTTGACCATTAGCGCCACCTGGGAAGCTGTGAAAGGGTGGGCTTCACCCCAAAGATAACACGTCTGTGAAAGACTTTGAGTTAATCATCAGATGACAGGAAGTGCCAGCCCCTTCCTAAGCGGGAAACAGAGAAGAGTGTTGAGTCGTGGGTTCAGTGTGGGGAGCCCAGGTGACAGTATAGACGGTGTGCCGGGGGCCGTCACCACCAGCAGCCCGAACCTCGAGGGCGGGGCGGGGAACAGGCGGTGGCCTTCGGGGACCCTGCAGACACCTCTCACTCTCCTCCACCTCTGGCTTCCGGCCCTCTCTCTGCCCAAGCCCACCTGGACCCCAGGGCGAGGAGCTCACTGGCTGTCCAGAATGTCCGTCCCGGGCTGAGAGCAGGTGGAGGAGGGCGAGGGTGCAGGGCAGGGCGAGCTGCGGTGCTCAGCCCCCCGACCCCTGCCCCCGTGATGGGGAAGACTTTGCACACCTCAGCCCCCATCGTGGAAAGGGAGGAAG
>NW_011495061.1:2977300-2981614 GCF_000754665.1 Bison bison bison | reverse complement strand
TGAAAACCCAGCCCTTCAGTGACTCATGCGAAGATAACAGTCTGGAGCCGGGCCCCCTGTGGCGGGGGGGCTCGTCCCCCGCGTTCCCCTTCCCTTTCCCTGTGCGTGGTACTGTCCTCTTCCCCCCGGTCACCCCCAGTGCTGATGGAGAGGCAGGCTGGCAGGCCCCTGCCCGGCACCTGCCACCAGGGCTGGGGAAGCTCCGAGGTGGGCTCTGTGTGTTGCTCTGCGCTTGGGGTGGGGGGAGCACGCATGTCTGAGGGTCGTCACACTGAAGTCACCACTCCCCACCCCCCGCCATCAGCCTCCAAGGGATCCCGATTCTCTGAGCAGAGCCAGGGAGAGCCAGACTCCAATCCCGCCTGGGAAGCTCCTTCCGAGTGTTTCTCCTGCAGAACGAGAAGGGGACTCTTACGGACATGCTTGGCTTACGCTTGGGAATCTGGTCCTGGAGCCCATGGTGCTCGGTGGTCACCGGCTCTGTGATGTGGACAGAGAGGCCGAGGACGGGTGGATGGACGGATGGATGGACACCAGGCTGCCTCACTCGGGTTGGGAGTCCACTCTGGGACCCGGCACCGAGGCGGTGGGGCCGGGGGTCCCTCTCCACAGGAGTGAACTCCAAAGCAAAACACACCCAACGTTATTTCTTGCAAACAGGGAGAGTCTCTTCCCAAATTGTGCCTGTGTGAGTGGGGAAACGCATTACCCATACAGACTCACAGGATGGTGGTTCTCGGAAAATATGGCAGAATTGAAAAGAGGAAAGCAGGTATTTTGCAGTTTTATTTTAAAAAAGAAATGGCTGTAACAGCCCCTGTGTGCGAGGGCAGAGGGCCGACCTTCAGGCTGGCAGGGCGTGCGAGCTCCCCGTCCCCACCAGGGAGGACCTTCGGATGCCAGAGCCTTTAGGATGTCAGAGAGCCACTTTCAGTATGCAGGGCCTGAGACGGATGCTGCGGGATTAATAATGCACGCTCCTCACAGGCACAGGTTCCAAAGCTGCCCACAGTGTCCAGAGAAAAACAGCTGGTGAGGCCCGAGGAAGCGGCCTGCCTGCACCCTGGGGTCGGCGTTTACAGGCCAGACGGGACGGGAATCTGTGAGTCACCCAGGCACCCAGGTGTCTGTGTGCCTGCGCCTCCATCTCCGCATCTTTGGGGCAGATGGCTGTGGGACTGAAACGTCTGGGACGTCTGGGAGCCCACAGGGCCCATCTCCAAACCCTTCCCCGGATCATGGCTGAGTTGGTCCCACTGGGACCCCATCCCTGGGGAAGGGGGTGCTTTCTCCACGTGGTCGTTGGCATGCCCCCGGATGGTGAGGATGAAGACACGGGACAGAGGCCAGGGGACCTCCAGGGGATGGAGGGGACAGGGGTCCTGAGGGCGAAGAGACCCTCAGAGCAGGATGCTGCTGCATCGCGGGCTGCAGAAACACGAAATGGGAGCGCTGCGGAATTCGTTGAGGTTTTGGGCATTTTCATCCTAAATGATGGAAAGAAGTTGTAAAAATATGCAAAAAAAATCAACAAATGTTTAAAAAAAAATAGCAGTCCACCACTGAGGGTAGATGCGTTTGCTTTCTGTGGAAAGAATGAAAACAAAAACACAGTTTTGGGTTTTTTGGTTTTGTTTGGTTTGGCTTCAGGAACTGGGTTTCAGGAATTAGGCTGGACTTTGGCTGGAAGAAAAATGAAAATCCGATTTTAAATGAGTGATGCTGTCTCTAGAATCTCCATTCTGAGCCCATTGCCCTAGCTGCGCGAGAGCGCGTTTTCCTTCCGTGTTAAGGTAACCGCTTTGCTCAGAAAGCCAGGCACCGCCTTCGGAGAGTTCCAGGCCGCCTTCTCCACGTGTTACCAGCGGCCTCCGGGGCAGCCAGCCTGGGAGGAGGAGGGAAGCGCGGTTTTGTACAGGCTGGGTTTGAAACGCCTGCTCCAGGCTGGCTTTTGGAAAGGCCAGGCTTCACCTTCAGAAGATCTCGGGCTGAGCCGAGACTGCGGCCCTGAAGGAGCCCCCAGTGGCTCTTTCCACGCTGGACGCCCCGGCAGGACTGGAGGAGGCTGCCTGGCTCTCCCCGCCCTGGTGATGGAGCCTGGCTACGACCACCGAGGCCCAGGGCGTCCGGACCAGAGGGGCCTGCTTCTGCCCGCAGCCTGGAAGCCCACCCTCGCGGTCCCCACACTGCGGCCCCTTCTCAAGTCGTCTTCCGGTCACAGCAGCGGACTGGGATGGGGGTCTGGGGAGACGGGCGGGTTCTGGAGCGGGCGTTGCCCCCAACAACGTCCTTTCCTATTTCGAGTGTTTTGCTCTGGTGAATCGGAGCATGAGGGCTTGATGCTCCCCACCCCGAGCGCCAGCCCCGAGGAGCGCTTGTCCACGGGTGTGGACCACGAGGACTGACCCACAGCCCCACCGAGGACGTAGCTGCTCACCCGGTCTCTCCTTTCTCCCCAGACACTGCACGGCCGCCTCTCTGAACGTTTTGCTCCTCTGACTGCTGTTTCAAACGTACGATATTTGATTTTAGCTCGACGAGAGGAATGACCCCTGCTTGAGGAGTGGCTCATGATGGGAGTAATTGAGCAGCAAGGGGCCCAGGGTGACTGCAGCCAGGCGGAAGGCCTGGGGCAGCCGCTCAGGGTCCCCGCGGTCCAGGGGGCCCACGCACTTGATGAAAACCCTCCTGGAAGGGAGTCCCGCTCGGCTGTGCTTTTAATATCCGCCATAACACGGTTATGCTTTTAATATATGTCTTAACACGGAAAAGAGCGCTGGGGTTGCACTCCAAAGGCTTCCTCGGCTTCATCCCCAGCTGCAGGCCATCCAGCTGCCAAAGGGCCCGGGGTTGGGGGGTGGTTATCTCCACCACCCCTCCCCAAGCAACGTCCTCGCTGAGCCTCTTAGCAACACTACCCCGTGCAGGAGCAGGGGAGGAATGGACCCCTTAGGCTGCCCTTCCCACACCACGTGCCTACCACTGTCCTCACCGTGATGCATCCAGTCAGTCTTGCTACTGTGGACAGGGACATCGGCTGGGATGAGGGCTCTTATATGCTTCATGCTGCGGCTTTCTCTGAGCCGGGGAGGCTGCTCCGCGGCGGGACCCAGCAGTGTCTAGGAGAGCCACGGGCAAGGTGAAACCAGCCCAGGACAGATGAATATGCATGGGCTTCGCGTCAGACAGACTGCGTCTTGGTCCTCTGCTTACTGGCTGTGACAGAGGCAACTTAAATCTTTCTGAGCTCCCCGTCCTTATCTGTGACATCAGGCTAGACCCAAGGGTTGGTGGTAGCGATTAGATGAAATGCTGGCTCTCCCTCAAGTTCACGGTCATGCTCAGCACATGTGGTTTTACCGCTGCCCGCTCTGACCATTCCTGGAGCAAGTTTCAGCTTCTTTCTGCATCTTTGCTGAGCACCTGCGAGGTGCTGGCGGCCGTGTGCAGAGAACTCCTCCCCAGAGGAGCTCATGGATCTGGGAGGGACTTCAGGACAGGCAGGTGACAAGGCGGGGTGACCAGCGCTGGCTGAGCCAGTGATGCCGAGGGGGAGGTGAGGCGGGAGGGAGCGCTGGAGAGGAGCTAACCTTCCAGCCATGTGTTTAGGGGTGAGCCGAGCTTGGAGGCGTGGACGCAGTGAGGAGGGGCGCTTGGTCAGAGGAGTAGCTGGGAGGTCAGAGGGTGCGCAGGGCTTGGGCGGGAGGGTGGGATGGGGGCCATGGCCGGGTCTCTGTGAGGAGCTGGGCACCAGACAGGCTTCCCATCAGGGAAGTGATGCAGTCGGCATTTTGTTTGAGGACGGTGTGAGTCCTGTCATTCCACCAGGAATGTCTGCATGGCCGGAGGTGGAGGCCAAATCACCCAGAGGGTGGGAAGGACCGGGAGGAGGGTCAGGCCTGGGCAGGGGGGAGCGGGGAGGATGCCGGCCCGGCTGCGGGGGCTCCGGGGGCCAAGGCGGTGCTTCTACTTCTGTTAGGGTCAGGGGTGTCCCAAGGACTGCGCCTTGGGACACATCTCAGCAGCCCTGTGGCATCGGCTGAGTGTTGGTGTTCTATACCCATTTTACAGATGCGACTGCTGAGGCTTGGACAAATGTAGCCCTCTGTCCAGGAGTCCGTCATGAAGATGAAGGGCCGAAAGCAGAAGGCAGCTTCCTGTTCCCAGCCCAGTGCTGTGTGGAATCCTCCAGGTTTGCTTCCAAGGATTTGAAAACAAATGGCGTAGGGGATGTGTCTCAACCCACTCCCTCTGGGACCCGTTCTCTCTGTCCCTGGAGACATGGCAGGGCCTCCGTCAGGACTGGCCGTGGGT
>NW_011495061.1:2974613-2977200 GCF_000754665.1 Bison bison bison | reverse complement strand
CATCCCAGGGCTGCTCAGAGGCTCTCGAGGGAGCTGGGAGAAGTCGTTTCTACTTATTGGACGCAGTCTGTCGTGGGAGCCACAGTTGCAGCAATGGAAACCGCCGGGGAGGTGTTTTAAAGGGGGTGGGATGGTGAGAGGATTGGGGCTCTCGGCCGTGGCTCCGGAGCTGGACCAGCACCCCCTTCTCGGCTCTTCTCACTTGACTCTTCATGACCACCTGCCCCACCTGCCGGGGGCTGGTCCCCTGAGCAGGACGGAGCTCTGGATGCTGTCTTTTCTGTCCCCACAGCCCCGGGCCCTGTGTCTCAGAGCTGTGGCCCAAGCAGGGGTCTCACCTGAGGAGGGAGAAGGGAGCTGCGTCAGAATCGCCTGGGCGGTTCTTTCCACCCACACCCGCAGCCTCCGGGGGACGCCCAAGACCGGGAGGGGCTGGACACAGACGCCGCAGCGCCCTCTGCTGCGGGGCCAGGAACCAGGCGGGCACAGGCGGGGGGAGGTACCCCACAGGTGATGCGCTCTTCTCTGTATCTCTCTGTCACTCCTTGTTCGGTCTTCTGTCTTTTTTAACTTATTTATTTTTATTTAAAAAGTTTTAGTTCATCCTGGAGCGCAGTTGGTTTACAGTGTTGTGTTTCAGGTGGGCAGCAAGTGACTCAGTTTACACACGTACAAATACAGGCACATCTGGGCTTCCCCAGGGGCTCGGCAGTAAAGAATCCGCCTGCCAGTGCAGGAGACCCAGGTTCCATCCCTGGGTTGCGAAGATTCCTGGAGGAGGAAATGGCAACCTGTTCCAGTGTTTTTGCCTGGAGAATCCCGTGGACAGAGGAGCCTGGCGGGCTACAGTCCATGGGGTCGCCAAGAGTCGGACACGACTGAAGTGACTTAGCACGCACCGATAGGTAGCGTTCGTTTAGCACTAGCACGGGCCCTGTGCCAGAGGACTGCACGCCCACCGACCGTTCCATCCTCTTCACACCCTGTGAGGCCCATGATATTTTTCTCAGCTTAGACTTGAGGAAACTGAGTCTTACGAGTCGAGTTGTGTCTCCGAAAGATACACTGCAGCCCCAACCACCAGCACCCAAGAATGTGACCTTGTTTGGAAACAGTCGTTGTGGGAGAGATTAAGAGCAGGTCATCCTGCCGGTGGTGGACTCTTAATCCAAAATGACGGGTGTGCTTTTCAAAAGAGGGAAACCTGGGCCCGGACGCACAGGGAGAAGGCCGTGTGATGATGAAGGCAGAGACTGGATCGGTGCGTCTACGAGCCGAGGAAGCCAGGCACCGCCAGCCCGGAGAAGCCTGCCGGGTGCCAGCTGTCTCTCCTCCCCACCCCCCACCCTGCAGGCCCAGCACCCCTGGGCACTCCGCCCCCCTGCAGGTGGGTCTGAAGGCTCTAGGGTTCTCCAAGGAGAAATAAACAGGATGCTTTCTCCATGCTGTGACCGCCTTCCTCCCCACAGCTCTTTCCAGTCTATTCTAGGTCCACCGGATTTCAACTGCCTGCTGACATCCGACACTTTCCCTTTGACCCGGGAAAGCCCAGGCGGCCACCAGAGAAGGCTCAGGTGGGACAGACCAAGGGCTGAGACACACCCTAAGGTGGAAGTCCCAGAGGGGCACCCGCACCCCCGAAGGCTGGTGAGCACCTTCCTCTCCCTCAGAGATTCCCAGCCCACCCCCACCCTGGGCATGTTCCCCCGGGTCTGACACTGGCCACACCCAGCGGCTGGGCTGCCTGGAGGGGGAGCTGCAGTCAGTTCAGTCGCTCAGTCGTGTCCAGCTCTTTGCAACCCCATGGACTGCAGCACACCAGGCCTCCCTGTCCTTCACCTTCTCCCAGAGCCTGCTGAGCCTCCCATGTCCACTGAGTTGGTGATGCCATACAGCCATCTCATCCTCTGTCGTCCCCTTCTCCTCCTGCCCTCAGTCTTTCCCAGCACCAGGGTCTTTTCCAGTGAGTCAGCTCTTCGCATCAGGTGGCCAAAGTATTGGAGTTTCAGCTTCAGCATCAGTCCTTCCAATGAATATTCAGGACTGATTTTCTTCAGAATGGACTGGTTGGATCTTCTTGCAGTCCAAGGGACTCTCAACAGTCTTCTACAACACCACAGTTCAAAAGCATCAATTCTTCTGCGCTCAGCTTTCTTTATAGTCCAACTCTCACATCCATACATGACCACAGGAAAAACCATAGCCTTGACTAGATGGACTTTTGTTAGCAAAGTAATGTGTCTGCTTTTTAACATGCTGTCTAGGTTGGTCATAGCTTTTCACCCCACAAGGAGCCTGAGTCCACATGGAAGCTTTGTGAAGATCAGCCTCGTGCTCGGGGCTCCCGGCTGTTGCCTCGTGTCTAGGAGGCGGCGATAGTGCTGGCCTCAAACAGCTGCTGTGATGGGGAGAGGGTTAATGCTTGCAAAGGTCCTAGAAGGTCAAAAGCACAGAGCACTGTGCACTCAGGGGGCAGGGAAACGCAGGACAAGTGGGCTCCCTGAGGACGTGGGCTCCCTGAGGACGTAGGCTCGTCCAGGCCTGGGCACCCCGGCGGGGCCCGCCCACTCCCACCCCCGGCCGCCCC
>NW_011495061.1:2970675-2974328 GCF_000754665.1 Bison bison bison | reverse complement strand
CCTGCCCGCGGCCTCTCTCTGGTCGGCTGTCCAGCAGATGCTCCGCGGCCCGGTGCCCCCTCCCCGGCCTCCTGCCCGAGGCCTCTCTCTGGTCGGCTATCCAGCAGACGCTCGCTGGCAAGCTTCTGATACCGAAAGGACGAGACTGGGTGCTGGAGCACGGTCCGTGGACTTGGCCCCGGTGTCAGCGTGGGAAAGTCATCATGTGGAAAGCAAGCAAGCTTCGGGTTGGGGGCAACGCAGGATGAGGGGAGTGGGAGGGTGGGGTTCCGTGTGCCCTCCACCATGAAAGAAAGAAAAGAAAGGAAAGTCGCTCAGTTGTGTCCGACTCTTTGCGACCCCATGGACTGCAGCCCACCAGGCCCCTCTGTCCGTGGGATTCTCCAGGCAAGAACACTGGAGTGGGTTGCCATTTCCTTCTCGAGGGGATCTTCCTGACCCAGGGATTGAAGCCGGTCTCCGGCAGTGTAGGCAGACGCTTTACCGTCTGAGCCACCAGTCAAGCCTCCACCCAGAGGACTACCCATTTCCCATTTAGATTCATCTCATCAGCGGATGCATGGCCTTTACGTCTGGCTCATAGGCGCCAGGGAGGCTCAGCGCCTCCCGTTTTCCCGGTGAGTCTCGCAGCAGAGTGCTGTGTCTGTTCACAGTCACATAATTTGCATCCCTGAGTCAGGGTTTGAACCCAGGCCCCGAGCCAGCCCCCTGGTTCCCGCCTCCCTCCACTCTGCTTTGTCCGTAAGAATCAACACGACTCACCGATTTACAGAAAACCAGCCTGATTCGACTGGACTTGAGCTGAGACCTTTAGAAGGAGCAGCGGTGCACACTTCACACCTCCCTGGAAATGCACATCGCCCCGGTCCGCTCTCGTCCTCGGAGCCGGCTTCCACAGCAGCCCTGCTCAGAAATGCAAGTCACAGGGGAGGGCCGCTGAAATGCTGAAGGGGCTGCTGAGCCGCTGCAAGAAATCAAAGTTCCCCGACGTTGCCAGCTCAGTTACGCTGCCAGGTGCCAGCTTGTGGCATTTCTGTCAGAAACCCAGCTGGCATGAAAGTGGGTTTTTAATCCAGCCTGGAGTAGCCTCCGCACTCAGAAATTTTTTGCCTGACTCCAGAAGTCTAAACCCGGCCTCGCTTTCCCCGGAGGGAGAGGAGGCGGGGATGACAAAAGCCAGCCCCACTCTGGGAGCCAGATTAAGGTACCCCAAGACGGGGTGGGGGGTGTGGGGGGGAGTTCTGCCATCTTCCCTAGGACCCCAGCCCCTCCTGGACGAAAATGACAGCTTTGCGGGGCGGGAGGATTATTTAACTTGGCATTTAAGCACAGTATTAAAACCAGAGAGGGAAACTCTTTGGAGAAATGGAATGCAACTGAATTTAAGAGAAATAAAATCTGCGGCCAGTGTTTCTGCCTCTGTTTGCTTCCTGCCCCGGCCTCCTTAGCCCCCCACCCCCCATATCCTGTCCAGCCTTCAGGCCTGCAGAGTGGTTCCCCCGCAATCTCGTGATACAGCCTCCTGCTCAGAAGAGTTCAGCTCTTCCCCTTTGCAGGCAGAATCAGGTTCAGACACCTCGGCTTGATCCGTCCTTCTTTTCTTCCTCAAATACAGAACATTTTTAAAGCTGACAACGATGGCTACGGCAATCCCAGCCTGCTCCTGTGCCATTTCCACCTCCCGGCCAGCCACTGGGACCTCAGCTGGGGCCCATCCACGGGCAGGGACACCAGCCTGCAGCCCAGGCTTGGCCAGAGTCCTTGAAGGACAATTTATCACTGGGGCCTCCCTGGTGGCTCAGCTGGTAAAGAATCTGCTGGCAAGGCAGGAGACTCGGGTTCAATCCCTGGATCGGAAGATTTCCCCCAGAGAAGGAATGGCAACCCAACTCCAATATTGTTGCCTGGAGAATTCCGCGAACCAAGGAGCCTGGCAGGCTACAGTCCATAGGGTCGCAAACTGACGCTTTCACTTTCACATTCTCTAAGGCTTCCCACGTGGCCCTAGTGGTGAAGAACCAGTCTGCCAGTGCAGGAGACATAAGAGATGCGGGTTTGATCCCTGCATGGGGAAGATCCCCTGGAGGAGGGCATGGCAACTCACTCCAGTATTCTTGTCTGGAGAATCCCACGGACAGAGGAGCCTGATGGGCTACAGTCCATGGGGTCAAAAAGAGTTGGACACAACTGAAGCGACTTAGCACGCATGTTCTCTAAGAGACCCAGACCTGCAATCGAGGCCCCAACATGGCAAGTGGCTAAATCCTGAGTTTCTCTGTGTGGGCCTCCATGGCCTAAAAATACAGTTCTGCTCTGGCACCCAGAGTCCTCTAAAATCCGCACCCCAACCCAGCTCTCCTTGCCCTCAGCTCCCTGCCCTCAACCTGAAGGTATTCAGACCTTGCGCCCTCACACGAGCGATGCCCTTTAGCCACAACCTCCCCCACCCCCGTCGTGCCCCCACCTGCTCCCTTCAGGGTCCAGAACCAGTGCCCCTGCTTCCGAGAAGCCCTCTTGCTCCCACAGCCACAAACCCCAGCTTGCTGCTCCCTTCCCCCAGGCATAGCCCAAGCGGCACTGCTGTTACCTCTCCTGGGCTTCCTGTCCGTGTTCTGGCAGACATTATTGTCTAATAGATCGCAAGTCCCTGAAAGAGAAAGATCACGCATTGGTCACCTCTGCGTCTCCTCCTGACCTGTGCCGTGGACGTGACCCAGTCATCTTTACAGGTGGGTTGTTTACTTGCTCAGTCGTGTCCAACTCTTTGCAACCCCATGGACTGCAGCCCACCAGGCCCCTCTGTCCGTGGGATTCTCCAGGCAAGAATACTGGAGTGGGCTGCCATTTCCTCCTCCAGAGAATCTTCCTAAGCCAAGGATCAAACCCATATCTCCTGCATGGGCAGGTGAATTCTTTACTTCTGAGTCACCTGAGAAGCCCTTTACAGGTGGTACAAAGCACTTAAGACAGATGTGTTAGGGGTTGAACTGTGTCCCCCAGTTCCTATGTTAAACCCGCGGTCCCAGCGCCTCAGGCTGTGCTTGTGTGTGGAGTGAACCTTTAAAGAGGTGATTAAGGTAACCTGAGGTCATTAAGGTCAGCCTGGATCCAATGTGACTGGTGTCTTTATAAGAAAAGGAGGTAAGGACAGACACACAGAGGGATGGTCCTGTGAGGACACGGGGAGGAGACAGGCCTCAGGAGGAACCGGCCCTGCCCACACCTGGACCTTGACGTCTGTCCCCGCGGGTCTTCCCTCCTCACTCAGAAGACAAGCAGACTGCAGGAGGCCGTCCTCGTCCTCCTCTGGACTAGTAGGGACTCGGGAGAGAGCCCTGACCGCGGACACACCCTGATGCCTGCCCAGAGTGACGGGCCTGGCCCTCTCTAGCCACGCAGGTCCCTAAGAGCCCCGAGCATCGCTCGCGCCCACAGGCGCCCCCGTCCTGAGGCCAAGTCTCTGGCCCTCAGCAAGGCAGGGGCCTGGGGAAGAGCAGCTCTGAGGAGGGGCGGGGGGCTGTCTCCACCTTCGGAGGCCCCCGAACCTCCCTGCCCCATACAGCCCATCCTGGCTCCTCACTCAGGCACACCCGGCCCTGATGCCCTGGCCACACCCCTGCAGGAGAGCTGCCACCACCAGCTAAGGGAACAGT
>NW_011495061.1:2969634-2970229 GCF_000754665.1 Bison bison bison | reverse complement strand
GAACGGTTCTATGAAGACCTACAAGACCTTTTAGAACTAACACCCAAAAAAGATGTCCTTTTCATTATAGGGGACTGGAATGCAAAAGTAAGAAGTCAAGAAACACCTGGGTTACTAGGCAAATTTGGCCTTGGAATACGGAATGAAGCAGGTCAAAGACTAATAGAGTTTTGTCAAGAAAATGCACTGGTCATAGCAAACACCCTCTTCCAACAACACAAGAGAAGACTCTATACATGGACATCACCAGATGGTCAACACCAAAATCAGATTGATTACATTCTTTGCAGTCAAAGGTGGAGAAGCTCTATACAGTCAACAAAAACAAGCCCAGGAGCTGACTGTGGTTCAGATCATGAACTCCTTATTGCCAAATTCAGACTTAAATTGAAGAAAGTAGGGAAAACCACTAGACCATTCAGCTATGATCTAAATCAAATCCCTTATCATTATACAGTGGAAGTGAGAAATAGATTTAAGGGACTAGATCTGATAGATAGAATGCCTGATGAACTACGGACTGAGGTTCGTGACATTGTACAGGAGACAGGGATCGAAGACCATCTCCATGGAAAAGAAATGTGAAAAAGCAAAA
>NW_011495061.1:2968541-2969437 GCF_000754665.1 Bison bison bison | reverse complement strand
CCGTCCCCTGGGCGCCCAGCGTCGGCTCAGACACTGCAGCACCATCACCTGTCGGTGCGCCCCGCTCCTCCGGGGTCCCCCCAGCACCAGCGAGAAGGCAGCTGAGAAGACAGGCCCAGAACTCCCCCGGGGAGGGCCGGACCCGGAGCGTGATTGTGCTCCGCCCATCCTGGGAGCGGGGCCAGGGGCCGCCTGTCAGGGTAAACCCAGGACTGAGGGCAGGGAGGCTGGGCCAGGTGTGTGTGTCCCCTAGCACCGGGACAGCCCGCGTCCTGCCAGGGCCCTGCTGTGCGATTCGCGGGTGAGATTCACCGGTGTTCACACCGCCTGCCAGCACACACCCCCTGGTCTACCTCTGTCCCCTCCACTCCCCAGCTTTGTCTTCCGCAGGTGCTGGGCTCGGACTGGCGTTCCCACCCCCTCTCGCTTGCAGGACCGGAAACAAAGATCAGGGCGGGATGCATCAGGTTGAGTATGTCCAGATACTGGCGTTCACTTACCTTGTTCAACAAATATGTATGTAGTATTTACCATGTGCCAGGCGCAATGCTGAGTGATTTACAAAGACGTTCTAGGAATCAGCAAACTAAAATGGACTGGAATGGGTGAATTTAACTCAGATGACCATTATACCTACTACTGGGGGTGGGAATCCCTCAGAAGAAATGGAGTAGCCATCATGGTCAACAAGAGTTCGAAATGCAGTACTTGGATGCAATCTCAAAAACGACAGAATGACTTCTGTTTGTTTCCAAGGCAAACCATTCAGTATGGCAGTAATCCAAGTCTATGCCCCAACCAGTAATGCTGAAGAAGCTGAAGTTGAACGGTTCAATGAAGACCTACAAGACCTTTTAGAACTAACACCCAAAAAAGATGTCCTTTTCATTATAGGG
>NW_011495061.1:2967705-2968441 GCF_000754665.1 Bison bison bison | reverse complement strand
ACAAAGAAATAGAGGAAAACAACAGAATGGGAAAGACTAGAGATCTCTTCAAGAAAATTAGAGATACCAAGGGAATATTTCATGCAAAGATGGGCTCGATAAAGGACAGAAATGGTATGGACCTAACAGAAGCAGAAGATATTAAGAAGAGGTGGCAAGAATACACAGAAGAACTGTACAAAAAAGATCTTCACGACCTAGATAATCACAATGGTGTGATCACTCACCTAGAGCCAGACATCCTGGAATGTGAAGTGGGCCTTAGAAAGCATCACTACGAACAAAGCTAGTGGAGGTGATGGAATTCCAGTTGAGCTATTTCAAATCCTGAAAGATGGTGCCGTGAAAGTGCTGCACTCAATATGCCAGCAAATTTGGAAAACTCAGCAGTGGCCACAGGACTGCAAAAGCTCAGTTTTTATTCCAATCCCAAAGAAAGGCAATGCCAAAGAATGCTCAAACTACCGCACAATTGCACTCATCTCACAAGCTAGTAAAGTAATGCCCAAATTCTCCAAGCCAGGCTTCAGCAATACGTGAACTGTGAACTTCCAGTTGTTCAAGCTGTTTTAGAAAAGGCAGAGGAACCAGAGACCAAATTGCCAACATCCGCTGGATCATCGAAAAAGCAAGAGAGTTCCAGAAAAACACTATTTCTGCTTTATTGACTATGCCAAAGCCTTTGACTGTGTGGATCACAATAAACTGGAAAATTCTGAAAGAGATGGGAATACCA
>NW_011495061.1:2966963-2967084 GCF_000754665.1 Bison bison bison | reverse complement strand
AATAGACAGGGAAACAGTGGAAACAGTGTCAGACTTTATTTTGGGGGGCTCCAAAATCACTGCAGATGGTGACTGCAGCCATGAAATTAAAAGACGCTTCCTCCTTGGAAGGAAAGTTATG
>NW_011495061.1:2964637-2966863 GCF_000754665.1 Bison bison bison | reverse complement strand
AAGGAAAGTTATGATCAACCTAGATAGCATATTCAAAAGCAGCGACATTACTTTGCCAACAAAGGTTCATCTAGTCAAGGCTATGGTTTTTCCTGTGGTCGTGTATGGATGTGAGAGTTGGACTGTGAAGAAAGCTGAGCACCGAAGAATTGATGCTTTTGAACTGTGGTGTTGGAAAAGATTCTTGAGAGTCCCTTGGACTGCAAGGAGATCCAACCAGTCCATTCTGAAGGAGATCAGCCCTGGGATTTCTTTGGAAGGAATGATGCTAAAGCTAAAACTCCAGTACTTTGGCCACCTCATGCAAAGAGTTGACTGATTGGAAAAGACTCTGATGATGGGAGGGATTGGGGGCAGGAGGAGAAGGGGACGACAGAGGATGAGATGACTGGATGGCATCACTGACTCGATGGACGTGAGTCTGAGTGAACTCCGGAAGTTGGTGATGGACAGGGAGGCCTGGCGTGCTGCGATTCATGGGGTCTCAAAGAGACACGACTGAGCAACTAAACTGACTGGACTGAACTGAACTCATTTTATTGACTCCTCCCAATAACCCCTAGAGTCATGTACTATTACCATCCCCATTTGAAAGTGAGGCACAGAGAAGTGAAGACTCTTGAGGTCACAGAGCTGAAAGCCGGTGGAGATGGATTAAAATCCAAGCAGTCTGGATCCAGAATCTCTCATTTTAACCTGATGTTCTTTGTTACAGAAATAATTCTTCATTTTTAAAAACATTTCTAACTGTGCTTCCCTGGTGGCTCAGAGGGTAAAGAATCTGCCCACAATGCAGGAGGCCTGGGCTTGATCCCTGAGTTGGGAAGATCCCCTGGAGAAGGAAATGACAATCCACTCCAGTATTCTTGCCTGGAGAATTCTATGGACAGAGGAGCCTGGAGGGTTACAGTCCATGGGGTCACACGGGGTAGACACGACTGAGCGACTAACCTGTAAATACCTGTACAGGAACGGGTTACCACAATGCCTGTGTTTTGCTTTTGAGCAGAGATCTCACTAGCCTGAGGTGAATGACTCAGGGTCCACTCCATGAGGGTGGGGGTGGTGGGTCTGGAGCTGGACTGTTGACTTTGGGCTTCCCAGTCTCCTCTCAGACCCCTCGCCTTCCCCCAGCCTGGACCTAGCTCTCCTCAAGGTCCCAAAGCCCTCAGCCCTCAGCAGAGGTGCTGTGGACCAGCTGCAGCTCCTGGGAGCAGAGGAAAGCCCGTCCCAAAGGAGTGAGCCTCCATCCGCCAAACTCCAGGCCCTGGAGCACCAGGAGAGGACATGGCACAGGAGAAGGGCTTTCCCACCTCCTCACCCTCAGAGCCCGGGGCAGGCTGCTCCTGGCTGCGACTGAGGACAGCCAAGCCCCAGATGGCCTGGGTGCATTGGGTCAGCATGACCGGGAAGGCCGCAGGGCCCGTGTCCTGCTGGAGAACACCTCTTCTTGGCCATGGTGTCTGAATGCATTCATGTGCAAAGTCCTTGATGCGAAGCGCTGACTCATCGGAAAAGCCCCTGATGCTGGGAAAGACTCAGGGCAGGAGGAGAAGGGCGCGACAGAGGATGAGATGGTTGGATGGCCTCACCCGCTAAATGGGCATGAGTTTGAGCAAACTCGGGGAGATAGGGAAGGACAGGGAAGCCTGGTGCACTGCAGTCCACGGGGTCGCAGAGTCAAACACAACGACCAAACAGCAACAAACGCAGACTCCCTGCGGTTGTGCACGTGGGTTTCTGCGGGCTGTTGCGTCCCGTCTCTCCTCCCCCACCAGCCTCGCCCTGGACTCTGCCCCAGGTGGGTGTGCTCACACCTGACCCAGGGTCCAAGGAGCCTTGGGGAAATCAGAGTCCTAAAGATGCAGGTACTGGATTTGAAAAGATTAAGAAAGAAACCCAGGCCAGCTCTGCCGTTTGAACACAGCTCTTGAGTGTGGGTCCCGGCAGCCTGGCAGTTCTAGATGGCTTCAGGACGCATGGGAGCACTCGTGAGCCTGTCTGCCTTTGGGTGAGTCCTTGCCTTGCAGACCAGCCTCCTCTAACACGGACTTCCTGTCCCCTAGGCGAATCTCAAGGGAGAAGGCAATGGCACCCCACTCCAGTACTCTTGCCTGGAAAATCCCATGAACGGAGGAGCCTGGTAGGCTGCAGTCCATGGGGTCGCTAAGAGTCGGACACGACTGAGCGACTTCACTTTCACTTTTCACTTTCATGCATTGGAGA
>NW_011495061.1:2962930-2964537 GCF_000754665.1 Bison bison bison | reverse complement strand
TTGGAGAAGGAAATGGCAACCCGCTCCAGTGTTCTTGCCTGGAGAATCCCAGGGACAGGGGAGGCTGGTGGGCTGCCGTCTCTGGGGTCACACAGAGTCGGACATGACTGACGCGACTTAGCAGCAGTAGCAGCAGCAGGCGAATCTCATAAGCCTGATGGACTGAGGAGCTGGTCTTTCTGAGAAACTGGCCACTGAGATTTGCTCTGCTCGGCTGGTCTCCAGGACCCCGGATCTCTCTAAATCTCAGCCTGGATGAGGCCCGTTTGATCTGCCGTGCTTTCAGGCATCCCTCACCTGCATCCGTTCAGCCTTGACTGCACACGGGTGCCCTTGGAGACGAGAGGCTCCAATGTCCGAGCTCCATCCCACATGCCCAGTGGCGCTCCGGGGCCCAGCAGCTGCCCTCAGCCACAATGGGGCCTCCTTACAGCCACGTGAACTCGGGATGCTGCTTCTCATTCTGGGGGCCCAGGGAGAACTGCTGGAAGGCCCCGAGCACCAACCCTCCCCTGCCCTCTCACCTGCCCAAGGAGTCCCAGCAGGGCAAGTGCAGAGAAGATTGCTCAGCCAGCATCTCCCCTCGAACCTGTACCTGGAACCGAGGTTGGAGCCACTGGCCTGGGCAGCCCACCCACCGGTGCCCACGTTCCGGAGAGGGGCTCGTCACTTGCTAAGCTGCATCGCCTGGGGAGAGGTGAAATTTCTCACCTGATCTGCATCCTCTCGCGACCGCCCTCAGCAGTGACGCAGCCCCTCCTCCTCCAGGCCTCAGCCACCAGCAGGAAGGAAGGAGGCGATTCTGGGCTTTATGCGCCGTTCCGCGTTGCATTCGTTCCTGCTCTAACAAATGACTTATCACAGACGTCGTGGTGTGAAGCAACAGATTTCTCATCTTACAGTTCTGCAGGTCACTTTCAACACGGGTCTCACTGGGCTGGTGGTCAGTGGGGCCCACCTTGTTCCTCCTGAAGGCTCTGGGGAGAAGCCAAGTCCTGCCTCTTCCAACACTGATGTTAAAGCTCCATTACTCTGGCCACTTGATGCGAAGAGCCAAGTCACTGGAAATGACCCTGATGCTGGGAAAGATTGAAGGCGGGAGGAGAAGGGGTCGACAGATAACGAGATGGTTGGATTGCATCACCGACTCAACGGACATGAGTTCGATCAAGTTCCGGGACAGAGTGAAGAACAAGGAAGCCTGGCGTGCTGCAGTCCATGAGGTCACAGAGTCGGACATGACCGAGCGACTGAACACCAACCACAGGGCCCCATGCCCTGCAGCGCCATGACCCTGCCTCTGTCTTCAAAGCCAGCAGCGCTGCCTTGCTGTGACCTTCCCCTAAGGTCACATCTCCCTCTGTCTGTAGCGGGCGAGGCTCTGCCCTGGCAGGGACCTGGGGCCTAGATGGGTCTGGATGGGGCTTGACCAAGTTACTTGTCCCTCTGGGCACTCTGCATCCTCCAAGCAGGCGTGATCTGGGCACCTCGAACCTCTGTCTTTCTCAGGACGCAGGGGACGTCCCCCGGAGTTAGGAGCTGGCTGAGCTCAGGGATCGTGGCTTCAACTTAAGAGGTTCATTCATTCCACAGATGCTCCGGGGGCG
>NW_011495061.1:2957185-2962677 GCF_000754665.1 Bison bison bison | reverse complement strand
TGCCAGTGCCAAGGTGGGTGCCAGGGTGCAGCCTGCCCTCGCAGGCGGAACCAGTGAGCGACAGGCATCCACCCTTGGTGAGAGCTGAGTCCTGTGGGCACACTTGGCACGCGTCCTCCATTCACTTATCTGCATGGCAGGTGTCCCTTGGGGCCTCCTCTGTCCTGGGCACGGTGAACGTAGCAGCAAGCGAGACACAAGTCCAGTGGAGCTCAGCTCCTCTGATGACGATGGGTGATGACGACCGGCCTTCTCCTAGCGTTGCCTGTCCACCCCAGCCACGGGTTCATCGGTGCCTGGGCGGGACATGAAAAACCCGGGACCAACTTAACTGCCTGACTAGTTCTGAAGGGTACAACCAATCACAGGTGAGGCTGAGTCGAAACCTAGGAATGAACACTTAGAAATAAATAAAAATGTAGCCTCTCTCCCCCTCCTTTCCCCGCTTCCACCTAAAACCTTTGTGTTTCTGAAGACATGGAAACATTTCGGATTTCACCAATTCAAATTTTAATTAACTTCAGCGTTTAATGCGTGGTGGTTCTACATTGTGGAAGGACCTTTTAAAAATGTATTACGTATTTATTTTCGGCTTTGCTGGGAGCGGGCTTTGTTTCTTTACCGCAGGCGGGGGCTGCCCTGCAGTTGTGAAGCGTGGACTCTCACTGCGGTGGCCTCTCTCGGGGACCAGGGCTCCAGGGCATGGGGGTTTCGGTAGCTGCGGCCCGTGGGCTCTGGAGCACAGGCTCAGTAGCTGTAGTGCACAGGCCCACTTGCTCCGCCGCATGTGGGATCTTCCTGACTCAGGGATCGAACCCATGTCTCCTGCATTGGCAGGCAGATTTTCTACACTGAGCCCACCAGCTAAGCCCTGCGTCTGGGCCTTTAACCGCCCTAAAATGATCTCCAAAGTTATGCTCTTTGTAAAGAAGAGTCCGGGTGCTGTTAGAGTGTGTGAGCAAAGAAGGAGGGGCAGGCGTCCAGACAGCCGGCGTGTCTGCCCTGGGCACTGCGGCTCCTCCACGTGGGGGAGGGGCCAGCCCCGCGCTGCCTGGGGGCCGCCTCTGGACAGGCTGGACGGACGGTTGGGGTCACTCCATGGGGAGAGGAAACCAGACGTCCACGGGGCGTCAAGGCCAAGGGGATGAGAACTGTCCCAGGGTTTGGGGCGAGAACGGCCTTCCTCTCAAGCCTGCGACCTTGAGATTCTCTGAGGATCTGCCGGGAAGTGTCCTTCTTTACTGAAATGCAAAATATGGTAATTTTATGGCCACCTTATAAATAACACAGTGTCACCATCCTAGCGCAACGAACACAGATTTACTCGGTCTGAAGGAAGCATCAACAAAAGAAATGGGACGTCTGACCTTTTTCTCCAAATTTCTACTTCCCATACCCAACTAAACTGGCTTTTTTAAAATGCAGTTTTATGCAGAATTTCTGGAAATTCACAATCTCAATTGAATCCAGTCTCCTGATACATGTTTCAGAACCTTTTTCCTCTGTGGCTCTCTCTCTCTCTCTCTTTTTCTTAATTCTCTGACAACACAACTGTTATTTTTTCAATGGCAAAGGTTAGGTTGGTATGAGGAAATGCAGAAAATGCAAAAGCGAGCTGACTTTCCCTGACCCCCACCCGCCCAGGACACGAGGGGCCTCTCGGCTGGCACACGCTCTCCACCAGCACGACATGTACAGGGGCTCCTGCTGCTGTTTACTTTTATAAAACCGGGGTTAGTGGATCAGTTTGCTAGGGCTGGCAAGGCACTGGGCCATCCCCCAGGCTCGGGAGCTGGAAGCCAAGATCTCGGTGTGAGCAGGGCTGCGTGCTCCTGAGGCCTCTGTGCTCCACCCGGGGCATGGTCCTCCCCACCCCTCACACCTCTGTCCCTCAGCGCCTTCTGCGCCCTCATCTCTCGGTGTAAAGACACCAGTCGTCGTGGGTGCGGGCCCGTCCTAGAGACCTCACTGTAACTGCATTACGCCTTTAAAGGTCTTCCTTCCAAGTACAGTCACGTTCTGAGGTTCTGGGGCTCAGATGTCTGGCTGGGGCCACAGCAGCTGGCTCTCTGACCGGACCCCAGCCCACACCTGCCACAAGCTCACCCGTGTCCGCCCCGGTATGGGCCTCCAGACGCAGCACCGAGCCCAGTTCCCTGGGGTTGAGCCAGCAGGCACTGGCCCCTGTTTACGCAGAAGTGACCTGCTACAGTCCATGGGGTCGCGAAGAGCCGGACACAACTAAGCGACTTCACTTTCACTTTTCACTTTCATGCATTGGAGAAGGAAATGGCAACCCACTCCAGTGTTCTTGCCTGGAGAATCCCAGGGATGGGGAGCCTGGTGGGCTGCTGTCTCTGGGGTCACACAGAGTCGGACACGACTGAAGTGACTTAGCAGCTTAGCAGCCTCCAGGGTACTCGTGTTTTCACGTCTTTTGTTAAAGGTGCCAGATAGCTTACCCCAAACGTCAAGTCACCTGCCCTAAACTGTCCGAGAGAACCCAGTCCCCACATTCTCATCAGACATGCTTGAGGTTCTGCCCCATCCTTTTAAAATTCTCATTAAGGAAAATCTCAAACACACGGCAAAGTCCAGAGAATAGAACAATGAATCAAAATACGCTCACCCCCCACCCCAGCTTTAACGACCCCCTCATGGAGCGCTGCTTTGTCATGTCAAAGGGGCTTGCGTAACTCAATGAAGCTGTGAGCCATGCCATCGGAGGATGAGACGGTTGGATGGCTTCACCGATTCAATGGACATGAACTTGGGCAAACTCTGGGAGATGGTGAAGGACAGGGAGCCTGGCGTGCTGCAGTCATGGGGTCACAGAGTCAGATATGACTCGACAACTGAAAAACAACAAGACTTGAACAACCCTCCAGTCTTCACTGGTTGTATTCTGTCCATCTCCCCCGCCATGTTTGTGGTTGGAATACGTTTAGAACAAATTTCAGTCATCAAGGCTTCACACCCAGATGCAGCCATATGCATCTAATGGGCAAAGACATCTCAGCAACATCACTATCCCGTTATCACGCCTAACAAGCTAAGGCGAGTTCCTTCCTACCAGAGAGTGTAGAACGGCTCTTCTGAGCTGATGCCAGTCAGTCTGCTGGGCCAAAAGCCGCGTATCATCACTTTTCTCAGAGTCAGAAAGTCTTCTCGGCAGGCTGACGGGCGCCCAGCAGTGGGTCCCCTCTCTGCTGCCTGGGGATCAGGGTTAGAATTTGCTCCCACTGCCTCTGGGAAGCATTTAAGTGTTGTCACTCAGTCGTGTCTGACTCTTTGTGACCACAAAAGCCTGTAGCCCACCAGGCTCCTCTGTCCGTGGGATTCTCCAGGCAAGAATACTAGAGTGTAGCCATCCCTTTCTCCAGGGGATCTTCCCCACCCAGGGATCGAACTCAGGTCTCCTGCATTGCAGGCAGGTTCTTGACCATCTGAGCCACCAGGGAGCCTCCCTTAACCCCCAGCCCAGCCCCTGCTTGTCACTGTTCTGCTTAGAAATCAGCGCCTCGGTCTGCCCAGGGCCCGCAGTCCTGACTTGCCCCCCAAAACCCCGCTGCTCCCGAGAACCGCCCCTTCCCCCCACCCCTGGGCGTGTTCCCCTCCGCCTTTGCATTCAGCCCTCAGTCCTCGCCCCTATCGTTCTGACCTCGTCCTTACAGCCCTGGCCCCAGCCCCTGGCTGTGTGGAGATGAAGCTTACAGTGCCAGACACTTCTTAGCGTCCAGCCTGGGGAAGCGGGTAGACAGAGAGGCAGAGCTCGGACACAGCCTGCCCGAGCCTGGCCGTCCCGCGGGGGACTCTGGGGCCTGTGAGAGGTGTGCACGTGGGCTTTGGCGCCACCAGCAGCCCGCTGGGGAAGGGCGAGCGGTGAGGCTGACCCTAGAGGAGGTGAGTCAGCGGGTGCCCAAGGGCCCTTTGAGGCCTGCAGGCGCCTCCTCCCTCCCCACCCTGGGAGACGTGTAGTAAGCACCTCGTCTTCACTAGGATTTGCAAGCTGCTCTGAATCGGGCTTCCCTGGGAGCTCAGATGGTAGAGTGTCTGCCTGCAGTGGGGGAGACCTGGGTTCCATCCCTGGGTCAGGAAGATCCCCTGGAGAAGGAAATGGAAACCCACTCCAGTACTCTTGCCTGGAAAATCCCATGGATGGAGGAGCCTGGTGGGCTACAGTCCATGAGGTCGCAAAGAGTCAGACACGACTGAGTGACCTCACTTTCACTTTTCTGAATTTTAGGTTGAACGAGCTCTGTGTTACAAACCAGTACCTAATGGCTCGAGGCTTTGTTCTCCATGCTCTGCCCGTGAGCCCGTGAGCCACGGGACCAGTCCTCTGACCTGTCGGGATTTAGGGGTCTCCTCCTCTGAACAGGCAGCGTCGGCTCAGTGGTCCTCGAGGGTCACTGCCGACTGGCCTGTGGTGGAGGAGGACAGGCTTGTCTCCCAAAGCCTGAGTCACCCCCGGGACCATCCCAGATGTCCTGTGCCTGGGAGGGACACGGGTAAGGCCCTGGGGCCATCTGACACGGCCGCCCCTCTACCAGTAGCCCTGGCCCGTCCAGGGGCTCTGCGGGCTTGGGCTCTGGGACGCACAGTCCCTGCTCGGATGCTGCCCGTAGGCCCGTCCTGGTGAAAGGCCAGCCTCGGCTCCGTGAGCGTTGGAGGGGGCAGTTGGTCTGTGCCCTCGGGGTCCCCCAGGAGACGCGTCTCCCAATCCCGTTGGGGCTGATAGACCAGCAGGAGCCGATCCTCACCCTCAGCATCTCGAGGGGGCTCACGAGGGCCCCTCGCTCTTATGTCCATGGATATATGCTCACATACATACACACACACACACACCCACAGGCACACACACGCTCAGATCCTCAAGAGCCAAACAAGCAAAGCAACTCAAGACGAGTGCTTTCCAGAGAGACCAGGGTTCATGCCTGGAGTTGGCAGGGAGTCCAAAAGCCGAGATGGACTGATGGCCTCTGCCGCCTTAGCAGGGTCTCTAGGAGTGCAGCAAACCAAGACAGGGGATGTTTTGCAGCAAATGCTACTGTATTTTTTTAAGGCATTTTTTTCCCTATAAGGCCTCCAGTTTAATGCATATCCAGGGCTTACCTGAAGCGCAGCAGGCTCAGGGCTGAGGCCTTTGTGACGGACTTGCTACTCCTCTGAGAAGGGGCCGAAATCCCGGCTGTGAGAGCTTGATGGATGGGTTTATCAGCGCTGGGCTCTGGGGCTCCTGGGGATGGACGGGAGCTCCGAGAAGCCAGGAGAGGCTTGGGAGAATTAGCCACAGGAAGACAGGCCACGGAGGGGTTTAGAAGCAAAGCATCACGGATGGAGGGCGCCTCGTTTCAGCGAAGGCGCAGGAGGCTGGAGGCTTCCCAGGGGAGGGGGAGAATCCCCCGGGCCCCTGCGGACCCCTGATCACAGGGACCCCCAGCTGCTAGCGTCCTCACTGAGGTCAAGGACGTCCATGGTCACATAGAGAC
>NW_011495061.1:2950265-2957085 GCF_000754665.1 Bison bison bison | reverse complement strand
CACATAGAGACCCCGCGTGTGCCTCTCTGGCGCGTTCTCAGGGCGCATCTCACATTGAGCACAGCAAGTGGCCCAGGCTCAGCTCAGGTCCCTGACGGGGGGCCTTCATCCCTGGTCCTCTTCTAGGCCCCTGGTCCCCGTCCCCATTCTGCCCAGGACTCCGCCAACCCTAGAAAGCACAGCATTCTCCACACCTCCTCTCTGTGGGTCTCTGAGCCCATTGGCTCTGGTTTGAGATGCTGTGTCCCTAGTACTGACTATGTTCCAAACCAGTACTCTCGCTGCGAAGCCTAACCCCCAGGGTGATGGTGTTAGACCAGGGGCCTCAGGGAGGTGACCAGGGTGGAGCCCAGAGGAACTGAACCTGTTTCTGTAAAAGGGACCCTGATCCTTCACCCCTCCCACCAGGTCAGAGGCCTGGAAGAGGGGCCTCCCCAGACCCCGCCGTGTGGCACCCCACTCTCACGCCTCCAGCCTCCAGAACCGTGAGAGAGAAACTTGTGCTGTGTGGAAGCCACCTGGCCTGTGGGGGTTTGTCCTAACATTTCTCAGCAAACCTTCTCCGATCCACCGCCCACCATGCGTCCCTAGCATCTCAGGTCACTTCAGGACACAGGGTGGAGTCAGAATGGAAAGTGCAGGATGAAGACTGAGGCAGGCGCACTTCTCCTGATGCAGGGGAATCTGTGCTACGTTCAGGCTTCAGGGGGTTTTGAGACAGACAGAGAGATGGGAACCCAGAGCTCCAGAGCAAGAAGGACCTGCGTTGACTTCTACTCCCTGGTTCCCTGGTAGCTCAGGTGGTAAGAATCCGCAATTAATGCAGGAGACCTGGGTTTGATCCCTGGGTTGGGAAGATCCCCTGGAGGAGGGCATGGCTACCCGCTCCAGTATTCTTGCCCGGAGAATCCCATGGATGGAGGAGCCTGGCGGGCTACAGTCCAGGGAGTTGCACAGAGTCAGACATGACTGAGCGACTAAGCACGACCCTGGTTGTGTAACAGTAGCTGAGTCATTTACATCTCCTTGTCTGTAAATCCAGGACACCAGCAGAGTGGCCCTAAGGCTTAAACACTTTACGTAAGATGGTGCTGTTGTCTAGTACAACTAAATGCTCAGTGAGCGTCATTGGAACAGCCATTATGACCGCTCCATCATTGTGGATCTCAGAGCTGCGGCCCTCAGAGCTGTGAGACAGTACATTTCTGTTATTCTAAGCTACAGAGTCCGATGATCAAACCAGTCCATCTTAAAGGAAATCAACCCTGAATATGCACTGGAAGGACTGATGCTGAAGCTGAAACTCCAATATACTTTGGCTACCTGATGCAAAGAACTGACTCACTGGAAAAGACCCTGATGCTGGGAAAGATTGAAGGTGGGAAGAGAAGGGGGCGACAGAGGATGAGATGGTTGGATGGCATCACCGACTCAATGGACCTGAGTTTGAGAAAGCTCTGGAAGATAGTAGAGGACAGGGGAGCCTGGTGTGCTACAAGCCACAGGGTCACAGAGAACTGGACACGACTGAGCTACGGAACAGCAGCAGCAAGCTGTGGCCCTTGTTACAGCAGTCTCAGGAGGCTATGAAGAAAAGTCAGGGAGCAACTTTGAAACCCAAGGCCCAGCCCAGAAATGCAGCTTTCCTGGCTTCAGGGTGAGGGCAGGACCCTAGGCTTTCACAATTCTGCAGTGGAGTTCCGCTTTGGGGGAAGCACTCTGGCAGGCTGTGTGCTCAGTGAGAGGACCCGCTATGATGGAAGACTCCTGGGGAGGGAGGCAGTGTCCGCGGTGTGAGCTGCAGCCTCACCCTGGTCTCAGTCTACCTGACCCCCGGCCTGGACCCCATCCCTCGGCCCAAGTACTTTTGTCCACCTTGAGGCCTCCCTGAATGCTGGGTCTTCCCATGCCTCCCTCTGTCTCCATCCCTACAGTGCCTGCTTGAGCCAGATCTCAGCGAGGCGGAGGGTGCCTCTTGCCTAAGACTGAAAATTAATTAAATTCAAGGCTTCGGGTTATATAAAACAAATTAGGTCTCCACATCGCCAGTGTAAGCCCCCAAAACTTGGCACTAAGTTTACTTAGGATGTGAGTAAAATAACATATACCTTAAAAAAAAAAAAAAAAGAAAGAAAGAAAAGCAAGTGTGTGTAAAAGATTACGTGAATGGATTCGACTTTAGGAACTAGGTCAAAAATGAGGTTTTTGCCCTGTGCGTGGGAGAACGCAGCGGCAGTTGAATTATTCATGCAACGTAAGCCGTGCTGTTTTAAACTAGACAATTGAACGCTGGTTTGGAAGGTCATTAACACCCAGGAAAAATGCAAATGGTTTCTCCATCTTTTTAATTGTCATAGCGAGAAAAGCTCTACCCCATGGAAATGAGATGGGAGCAGGTCTCCTCCCTGGTGGGGAGACGGCAATCCCCCACCCCGGCTCCAGATCTTCTAGGAGGCAGACCCATTCCCCTGGGCACCTGCTCTCCACAGAGACCCCTGGATGGGTGAGGAAGCAAATTGAGGTGCTATTTAAAGCCACATTCTCATACGTGAATAATCAAGAGCCTTTTTCTTGGAGAGAGTGGAATTGGGGGCAATGCTCAATTAGCCTAGAAACTATCCCTTCCGCCCAGCCACCTGTGGATGGGAGCTGTCTCAGGCGGAACCACGGTGCCAGAGGGACTCTCCCCAAACCTTGTCTCGGGAGCACTAGGGATGTGGGGATTTGCCCAGAGTGCTCGGTCACTGACTGGCAGTCAGAGTGGCAGCCCTTCTAGCGCCCGGCCAGGCCCTAGTCCCCAGGAAGCACAGAATCCAAGAGCTTACATGCGGAGTATGTACGATTAGGAAGTGCAGCTTGAGAAAAATGACTTCTCCTTTGCACTCTGATCTTCAGGAGGTTCTGAGTATGCACCACGGTCAGTTTTTGTTTTCTAAATCCTTCGGGCGAGTGGGCCGTGGGCATTGAGGATGCCCCCTGGCTGATCAACATTGCAGAGGGCACCCAGGGGCTTGGGCTCCTCCACTGGGTACCTGCAGGCTCTGCGGCAGCCGGCAATGCGGAGAGACCCTGCTCTCCTGAAACCCACGGTCCGGTCGAGCAGGCAGACACACACGGGACGTGAGGCCAGGGAAATCGGGTGCCCACTGATGCCCCTGAGGTGAACGCAGAGGGGAGGGGAGGACTGGGCATCGCTGCTCCCTGGTTGACAGGTCCACGCCTCATTTGGTCTGGATCCAGAGAGTCAAATCTTAGTGAGTGTGGGAGGAGCCACCCAGCTGGTTGAAAATGCAGCTTCCAGAGTCACAGCCTGGACTGCAGAGAGCTGCTTCTGACTCAGGAGGACGCGATGAGACCAAGGCTCTGCTCAGTGGAGAACCTCCCAGGAGATCTTGCATTGTAGGAACCCCTCCTCCCCGCAGTCCAGAGAGAATCCAGTCTAATATCCAGGGACGCCGGGGTGGCTCCGACACTAACCTGTCACTCTGACGCGTGGCAGGACGTGTGGTTCTCGGAACACCCGTGCTGGACCCCGAGACTGGCTGTGTGAGACAGCACTGCCCCCTAAGATGTCCACCCCAAACCCCCGGGAGCTGAGAACGTGTTATAGTCACAGACTGAATGTGTGTCCCGCCAACCTCCAGACTCACCTGGAATCTAACCGCCAAGGTGCTGGTGTCAGGAGGTGGGGCCCTCATGCTGGGATCAGCGCCCTCATAAGAGACCCCAGAAACTCCCTGCCGCTTTCCCAAGTGAGGACATGGCGAGAAGTGGCCGTCTGTGAGCCCAAAAGCAGATTCCCACCAGACCCGAAATCTGCTGGGCCCTGGATCTCACATGCCCAGCCTCCAGACTGAAGGATAAACGGTGTTTCAGCCGCTCTGTGTTCAATGTTTTATTACAGCGGCCAGGATGGACTTAGGACAGTTCACTGACCCGGGCTCCTAGGCGGTCAGCCCCTCTGCCCACTTAGGGACGAGCAGCAGGCATCGGGCAGATGGGGACAGAGCTGAGGGACCCTTCCAAGGTCCCCAGGTTCACAAGTCCCGTGCTGCCCCCTCTTCCTAGGACCCTCATGTCTATGAGTCAGTCCTTTGTGTGGAGCTGTTAACTCTTCCCCTGTGAAATCGAGAGGCCCGTGGGGCAGGGGGAGTGGGTAGGCATTGACCAAGTGGAGACCGTCTTAGCCCAGGATGAGAGGGGCAGGGAGGTGTCCACGGGACCCAGAGCCCCGAGGGTGGGGCCAGGGCACTGGAGGGGCAGGCTGTGCACCCCAGTGTGAACGCCGACACCCCATTTCATCTCGGGCGGGTGGGGCCAGCACCCCAGTGGTAGGCTGGGCCGCCCCGTCTGGGCCACACAGGGCATGCTTGTTTTCTTCGTCGCACACCCATGGGGTCACCAGGGAAGACTCGCCGGCTGGTTCTCGTTCCCGTTCATCCTCTGCCCACCGCGGGGCCACAGTCCGTGTCACGCACCAGAGGGCCCATGGCTGATGATGTGCTACTGCAAGGGAGAGACCGCCCAGCCCACCCTTCCGGAGCTTCACCCTCGCCAGAGGAGCCAGACCTCGGTGGGCCTCCGTCATCAGGGACCTTAGTTGAAATGAAGGTTTCCAGCCCTTCCTGGTGGCTCAGAGGTAAAGAATCCGCCTCCCAGGGCAGGGGACCATGAGTTGCTGTTCCAGGAAGATCCTACACGCCATGGAGCCACTGAGCCCATGCTCCAGAACTACTGAGCCGGTGTTCTAGAGCCTGGGAGCCCCAACTATGAAGCCTGCATGCCCTAGAGCCTGCTGCTGCTAAGTCGCTTCAGTCGTGTCCGACTCTGTGTGACCCCAGAGACGGCAGCCCACCAGGCTCCCCTGTCCCTGGGATTCTCCAGGCAAGAACACTGGAGTGGGTTGCCATTTCCTTCTCCAATGCAGGAAAGTGAAAAGTGAAAGTGTAGTTGCTCAGTCGTGTCCGACTCTTAGCGACACCATGGACTGCAGCCTACCAGGCTCCTCCGTCCATGGGATTTGACAGGCAAGAGTACTGGAGTGGGTTGCCATTGCCTTCTCTGGCCCTAGAGCCTGGGAGCCCCCCAATGAGAGAAGCTGCTGCAAGAAGCCTGCACACCGCAGCAAGAGAGTAGTCCCTGCTCTCCACCACTAGAGAAAAATCCCTCGCAGCAATGGAAACCCAACACGACCAAAAGTAAATAAATAACTTTGTTGTTGTTGTTGTTAAAGAAGGTTTCCAGGTCTCTTGCCCAGAAAGTCGGGCTCAGGCTGGGGTCCAGGAGCCTGCGTTTTAATTCCCTTCCTGCAGATCTGATCACACCACCCTGAGCCTGAATGCTGGGTTTTGGGGGTCACTTCGTGAGGCTCCAGGACCTGGTCTGAAAACACCATCCCCCTCGGGGGGGCATGGTGGGGAGTGTTGTAGAGGTGATCACCACCTACAATCAGGTGACGTTAAGTGAAGGAGATGACCCTCCATAATGCAGATGGGCCTCACCTGGCCAGCTCAAGGCCTCAAGAGCAAAGGTGGAGGTCTCCTGGAGGAGAAGCAACCTTGCTGGAGACCACAGCCTCTGCTCCCACCCGAGCGTCCAGCCTGCAGCAGCCCCCAGGATCCTGGATGTGGCAGCCTCAGTCTGCAAATCAGCGTCTTAGTGCGTTCTCTTTGGAGAGCGCTGATGGGTACAGAAGCCCAGGGGCTACTGGGCATTTCAACAGATCGTTCCACAGAAGGTTCTAGAACAGTCCCAAGGACCCAGCAATTGCTCCACAGTCATGACCTGTCCCCACTGCCATGTGCTGGGGACAAGCTGTCATGGCCTGTCTCCTTGGGACATCTCCCTGAGATGGTCCACACCCCTGCCACCATACCGGGGTCTGTGGGCCCAACGCAGACACCAAGTGGGTGTCTCTGAAGGTGAGTGACCATAAGCATGGTTGAGGACTCGGAGGTCCTGGGGGGCTGGAGCACAGGGCGAAGAGACCCCGAGGAGAGGGTGGGGAGAGCCCCCAGCCCCCGAACTGGCTCCCACCCCTCACCATCCCCATCGTCACCTTGACCTCCCCGTCCACCGCCGAGGACCTAGAGGAACTTGGATTCTCGTGGGTGAGGCTGCAAGAAGACAAGTCTGCAAGCTGGAAAGTGTCTGGAGTGTTCAGAGTGCCCTGAGCGGCTGCAGGGCAGCATAAGCAGGACACACGCAGCCTGAGCGGGCGGGAGAGGCCCAGGGCCAGGCAGAGAGGGGCTTGAGTGCCCCCGGCCTGGATGCCCGTGATCTGAGCCCTGCGTGGGGGCCGCACCTCCATCCGAGAACCACTCCTCCGTCCCCAGGGGACCCCAGGCCAGCCTCTGTGCGCCGGCTGCCCCGCGATGAGTGGAGAGAGTGACAGAGGTCGCCAACTCCGAAACCAGAACCAAAAGTCACTTGTGCAACTTATTTGGTGGCAAAACGCGATCTGAACGGACGTGCGGTTTCTCACGGCTGCTCTCCCACGGCCATGACTCCTGCGATGCTCTCACTGTGGAGACAGTCGTGTGTCTGAGTATGGGAGTCGTCAGCACCCACGGGGCTAGGTCACACATACTGCACACGCCCTGTCACCTTCCGAAGTCAAAGGAGCTCTGGATCAAGACTGTATATCCACCTCTGGAAGCCTCAGTCGAAAGCACTCATTCACAAAACCCCCCTGGGCACACAGCAGTTCTCAGAGTGTTGTCTGCAGATCCCCAAGACCCCTAACCCACGTTACAGTTGTGCTGAGCTATCGTTTTTCTTCGTCACCCCCCAGACACTGGCGCGAGGTGCACAAGCACTG
>NW_011495061.1:2942770-2950165 GCF_000754665.1 Bison bison bison | reverse complement strand
CCCCCCGCCCCCGCCGCAGGCCACGGCCCCAGCAGCCACGCACGCAGAGCTGGGCTTAAAGGAGGGCGGTTTCACTGAACAATGTCCCTGAAGACGCATGGACGGTATGAGCTTTGCTAAGGCTTGGCCCCTGAGTACCCATCCTTTGAATGTTCCGGGAGAAGGAACCGGGGGCTTGTGTCCACAGCGCTGCACCCGCAAGGGTGGGAGCTAAGGGGAGTCCCTGTGGGTGAGCTCTGAGCAACCGGCCCTCTGCCGTGGGATTCTGTCCTGTGCAAAACACACCTGGCAGACACGCCGTAGCTGTTCAGACGTTTTCTCGAAAGTAAATGAAGGGAGCCTGTCACACCTACAAGGAAGCAAGTGGCTGCGGCCGGGGATAAAGTTTGAGTTTTCAAGTGAAAAGGAAAACATGTGTCTGCTACTGTAAGCCAGACAACCTCCGGGTATTTAAAGACCTTTCTGATGAGCTCAGAGGTGATATTAACAAATGCGATTTTGTGATATTGTTTAAGAAAATCTGTCAACCCTTGGGAGAACGGCATAACCCCAAGAAGCACTATTTTCCAAATGACCAATGAATGATGTGGATAAAAGATCCATTCAACGCGTAAGATAGCTCCACGGATTTTAATGTTACAGAGTATGAAGCAATGGTTGATACGGTTTCAGATTCCGTATTGCAACTAACCCTCCAGAAATGTCTACCTGTTGAATTTTGTCTAATATTTAGGAAGAAAATCCACAGTCATATGACAAGGGTAATAATAAAACATTTCTCCATTCCCAGCTACATGTCTCTGAGAAGCATTTCCTTCATACATTGAACCAAAATACTGGACTGCACGGCAGAAATGAGGGTCCAGCCACCTTTAACCTTCAAGCCAGAGATTAAAGAAGTACGTAAAAATGTGAAACACGACTCTTCTGATTAATTTTGCTTTGTTTGACGAAATATCGCTCAGTTGTGTCTGACTCTTTGCAGCTCCATGGACTGTAGCCCACCAGGCTCCTCTGTCCATGGGATTCTCCACGCAAGAATACTGGAGTGGGTTGCCATGCCCTCCTCCAGAGAATCTTCCCAACCCAGGGATCAAACCCTGTCTCCTGCATTGCAGGCAGATTCTTTACCGTCTGAGCTATCGGGGAGTCATTGAGGAAATATAGTAAGCAGTCATTAAAATATATGATTTGAGTATACATAAAGTGGGTTTTATTGTCATTATACATGAGTCAGTCACCAACAGGCACATCCCAAATACATACAGCTCCTAAGGTCTCACGACTGGAAGTAGCCATGTGTGCTGTGGAAAATATACCTGGGGGAGGAGCTACTGTAGAGACGTGGTTTCATGCTAAGGACATCTGTATCCAAGGGTCTGGGAAGGAATTCCACAGAAGGGAGAGCAAGGACAGGGGTGGGGGGGGCAGGGACCCCCCGAGGCAGGAAGGGCTTGGCGGCAGGCAGAGTCAGGGTGCCTGAGCTTGCAGAGTGAGGCCAGCCTTATCACCTCAGGGATAGAGGTGGCCAGGGCAGGTCACACAGGGCCCTGAGGTGTGTTTCAGGATCGAGTCTAATTCTCAGCATTCTTGGCAACCACTGGTGTGGATGAAGTGTGAAGAGAGAAGAGACTGAGGGGCCAACCAGACCAACCAGCTCTCCAGGAGGGGTAGAAGGGGCCACGGAGGGAGAGAGAGAGGTGCAGGTGGGTAACTGTGGGGTGGACGCGGGAGGCAGAGCCCGAAGCCCAGCTGAAGACCAGGGTGTGGCCTGTGAGGGACCAGGAGCCCAGACCATCCTCCAGGGTCTTGGCCAGAGCGATGGGGGGTCGGGGGGCGTGGGGATGGGAGCTGAGGACTAGAGGGGAAGGTTGAGTCAGAAATGCCAATTAGACCTGGGGTGGAGGCGGCCAGAGGGCAATCAGGTGTCAGGGTCTCTTGCTCAGAGCTGGAGAGGAATGATGCTACCTTAAGCAGGGAAGGAAATATCCCTTTACACTTGGCTCTGGTAGCTTTGGGAAGTTCCCAAACGTCAAGGTCCTCTGGTGGCTGGGGGCAGTTCACCCCAGGGCGAATTTATTCTGGGGAATCTGGGGAGGCGGGTGGAAGCAGAGGGGGGCCTTCTGGAGGTCCTCCTGAGCAGGTAACCAAGAGGGGCCAGGCGGGGGCAGGCCTGATAGAGGAGCGTGCATTCCCCGGGTGGAAGCGGAGAGGGCCGACATGGTGCAGAGAGAACGTGCCCTCTGCCCCTACGCAGAGGGCCTTGTCACGGTTGGGGGGCGGGGGCGGTGCACAGTCATGAGAGTGAGCCCTCCCCTCTTGTCTCCTGGTTCTCTTCCTGCGGCCGTGCATCCCGACATCCCGGCTCCCCTGCGCGTTTCCTTTTCGGACCTTTCGGTCTTCATTGTGACCACGCCCTCCTCCCCGATCCCGTTTTCTTAGATGTCTGGATCCCCTGCTTCCGCCAGTCCCTCTCTGGGCGCCGAGGGTGAGCGGGACCACCAGGCTTAATCCCTCCTAACCTCTGACCTTTCCCTCCCTTTAAGCAAACTTCCCTGGCACCCCTACCCTATGCCCCAGCCTCCCCTCCCCCTTCACTGCTCTCCAGAAAAAAAGAGCGCGCGTATTTGGGACCCTCGAGGCTGGCAGCGCACGCGGAGATGGAGCGTCCTTAAGGCGCGCGCACCTGGAGCAGCGGGGCCCGCCAGCTGGGAAAGGGTGCGGGGGGCGGGCGGCTTTACCCTCCGCTTCCTCTCCGGGAGGCTTTCCCCCGGCGCCTCCACCCGCGAGCGGAGAGACCCGGCTCCTCTGCAGGGCACTGGCGCGCGCGCGGGTGCCCCCCAGCCCCCAACAGCGGGAACCGGAGGGAGGCATCTGAAGACTTTGGATGGGAGAAGGCAGTGAGGAAACCTTTCGAACCACACAGCCGCTTAGGGAAGCGGGTGTGGCCAAACCTGCGAGGCCGTTTGGGGACGAGACAACGCCCAGGGGCTCCGGGGGACGCGAAGGGCGCGCGGCGGGGTGCTGGAGACGGCCGGAAGCTCGGGTCACCCGGGTCAGGGCTGCCTGTGAGCGTCTCGCGGGGGGGAGGGCTGGGGGAAACGCAATTTCAGACCCTGCCACCCTGGAGCGCCACCCTTTCACTGAGTCCGGACGAGCGGCTTTGAAGTCGCTGCCTGGCTCGCCCCTCCAGCGTCCCCGCCGAGCGCAGCGCGGGACTGCCGAGTCCCGGCCGTGCCGGCTTTGTCGCTAAGCACTACTGCAGCGGCTCACTGGACCACGTCGGTGGGGTGACCGCAGCCCTCTGATCTGTGAGCTGCGAAGCGCTCTGCGGTTCATTCACAAATCCGCGCCGGGCCGGCCCTCGGGGTGCCCCAACCCGGGGCCCGGAACTGCGGGAGAGCTGGGCGCCGCGGAGGGGGCCGCGCTCCAGCCGCGCGCCCTTCGCCTCCTTGCGGGCGCTGGGTCTCGCAAGGCTCGAAATTGAGAGTCTGGAGGTACAGGTTGTCACCTCGGTGGAAAGTTCGTGGCCTAGAAATCTTCCTCGTGGGCCCGGGCTCGGACTCCTGGGACCGGAGCCCAGACTGTCGACTGGCCCGGGGTCCCCTCCTGGCCAGAAGGTTGGAGCCTGGCTCAGGGACATCCATCCCCAGGGGCCCGCTCGAGCCCGAGAGCGCGCGTGTAGACCGTCCCAGGTCCCCGGGCAGGCCTGGCGCCGGAGCCACAGCGCCCCCTCCCTCCCTCTCGGGGCGAAGCGGGGCACCCGGCCGGTCTCTAGGAATCACTCCTAAACCTAAGCGGGTTCGCAGCTTACTCAGATGTACAGGGGGAGGGAAACCCTCTGAGAAAACCGCCCTCGGGCCCCCCCGGGGGCTCTTGCACTCCAAACTCCAGCGAGGAATCCCCTCACCCAACCCGAAGGCGCAGTGAGACAGGGAAGCGAGTTGGAGACGAGTGGAACCGCGGCCCCAGCAGAGGCTGCCAGTTCTGGAAGCCGGAGACCGGGTCACACCCGAGCGAGCAAAGGTCACACCCGCCCCCCGATCCGCACAGCCGACTACCGCCCCCGAAGGGAAAAGTTCGGCGCGCTTGCAAGGGAAACCACGGCCCGCTGGCGGAGAAGCTGGGTGCTGGCCGAGACCCGTCTACGCGATACAGGGTGGGGCGGGGAGCGCGGAGCCCCTCCCCCTGGCCCGCTCTGGGGAGCAGCGAGGACCGCAACGGGTGCTGGGGGCGCTCCTGCCCCGCCACCCGGGGGTCCAGCAAGGTGGCCCTGATGAGCGCGGCGCCTGGGTTCCCGGGGAGGGGGCTCTGCTCGCGCCCGAGCTGTGACGGGCGTGCGACTTTCTCTTGGCTCCACTTCGTGCTTTCTAAGAGTTGGTTTGCCCCGAGGATAGGAAATTTCCGCCGTAGCGGAAAGACTGGGGCCGGCCTTCGGCCTAGTCTCACGGAGCCTGGCAGCTGCTCACCTCTGGGTTGCTTCTCCATCCGAAATCCATTCTGGCCTCCGACTTCGGAGAATGTCCCCGAATCGAGGCTTCCTGGCGGTCGAGTCTTGCTTTCACATTCTACCTTCAAGGCTGAGCTTTGCCTGGCTGCTTTGCACGAGCTGCAGCTGAACTTGCATCTGCAAAATAAAAAAGAAAAGCGTCGCCCTGAAGCTGTCGTTTGTTCCGGGCGGCCCGCGCTTTACCCGCCGGCCCCTCAGATCCTCGCCCCAGGGGCCCCAACATCTGAAATCCAGAGGCTGCCCCTGCCCGCCACAGTTAGCCCTGGCCCTGCGAAGGGAGAGCTGAGCCCGGTAGTTAATTAGGACAGCTCGCCTCTCTGGCTCCCAGTAGCTCGGGAGGTGAAAATCCCCAGGAATGTAGGGGCATTAGCTACACACATGGGAAATTCGCCTGCACGTCTGCCTCTCCGACCAGCCTGTGTTTATGCTCCAGCTGGGACTGAGTTCCTGAACTTTGCCGCCTTCACAGAGGCTGCTGTGTCTTAGGGGATTAACTGATAGGAGACACACAAAACCCTGACAACTCCGTAACAGAAAATGCAACGAAGAGCTGCCTGCAGAAAACTAGGAGATTTTAAAAGAGGGATTGAGGAGAGAAAAGTTTTGGGAGGGAGGAGAAAGAGCACTTCCTTACTGTGTCTTGACTTTGAAATATCGCTTTGGTGGGCTTTGGCTTGAGTGGGTGAGGTGGGCTGCAATGAGGCACAGAAGCAGGAACAAAGGCTGAGGGTCCCGCGGAGGGCAGTTCCCTGGCCCTGGGTTCTGACAGAAACAGTTGGAGCTGCCGGGAGGGAGCCAGCGAGCACTTACCAGGTGGTGGCCACGCCCTGGTGCTCCTCAAAGGCCACCAACCCCCCAAGAGTGTTCTCCTGTCCTGGAATGTACGGGGGACACACCCTCCATGCTCTAGCACTTTCTGCTGAAGTGAAAGTCTTCACTTCATGACTGAGGCCCCCAATTGCAGAGCCTTGCGAGACCCAGGCCCCGTGAGGAGAAACGACCAGCTTTGCTCAACTCAGTGGAATTGATCAGTAATTGAATCCAATGTAGGGAATGTTTTCAGTTCATTCACACTTTAGTTTCAGTCTTTTACATCAAGCTATAAATTTTAATATTTCTATTTGATAAAGGAAAAAAATAATTTCATGACTAACTTGAACATAGGTTTAAAAAGACCTGTCTCCTCAATATGTATATAACTCTCCACATGGAGGGCTCCCCCGGAAGCTCTATTCAATTGCTGACATTTGGAGATGATGGTTTAGATATTTTCTTGCTGATATAAAACCTGGACTAATGAGTTATTTGTGTCCCTAGCTGTCGGTAGGTTGGCTGGACCGGATCCAGGTCATTTAAGTTAAACCTAAATTTGTCTAAAATTCTGGAACTCTCTAGCCACTCAAATCCTGCTTCCAAAAATAGTGTGAAGTCAGCATCTGTGAGTTTACACTCTCTGTGACTTTCTGTGGCTTTTAGGGCAAGAACAAGAAGAAAAGAAACCTCTCTCGCTCCGTGAAGGAGGCAGCTATTCCCAGAGTGCCTTCTGAAGGTCTTGTTTTCCTTGCAAAGATCAAAAGGAAGACAGTGGATAGATACTATAATTTCTTCCACTATTTGTACATAATTGTAAGGTTGGAGAGGGTGGCTGATTATCTTCACGACTTATTATCCGTTTATATATCTTTACTTCTCGCTTTTGTGTGCTTAGCCAGCTCTTTGAATCCCAACCAAGCCCACTTATTCACTTCTGGATTATTTGGACTGTGTCACTTTCTTCTTGGTTGCCGCAATTCCGAGGGGACATTTTCTTTACCATGGAGGCCTGAGGTCAAGGGAGCAGTCCGCACGACTCCCAGCCATGACCCTGCACAGACTACTCCGTCAGCTTGGTGAGGGAAGTGAGTGGAAGTGGGCCCAGCTTCCAGAGGCGTCTGCCTTTTACTGGGATGGAGAACAGTGGTGAAAGGGGCCCCTGGGGTGCACGGTGATTCCTAAGCAATCCTAGAGCCGGTCGTTAGAGAAGAGTTGCCTGGCTCTAGAGAAAGCCAGTGGAGGGTGTGCCAAGGCAGAGGAATGAGTTGGGGTGTGGGTTTCCTAGCACAAGTGGGGCGATCCTACGATTTCCCTTTAGAAGCCTTTCTTTTTCCTGAGAAGTCAGGTTAGGGGTGATTTCTGCACCTTAGTCTCCAGCTCAGAACTGCCCACCCTCCACCTGTCTCCCCAGCCCTCCGCCCATCTCCCCAGCCTTCCATGCATTGCCGAAGTCCTCTGCCCAAGGCCCCAGCCCTCCGCCTATCTCCCCACCACTCTGCCCGTCTTCCCAGCCCTCTGCCCATTGCTGCAGCCCTCCGCCCGTCTCCCCAGCTCTCGCAGGCTGGCACTCAGGCTAAGCATCCGAAGTAGGCCCTCTCCCTGTGGCCTGGATAGGACAGCACCCACTTCTCGCCCCCAGCTCCCAGCGCCCTTTAGCCAAGCCCAAGCCGCTTCTTCTCCGGCTCTGGCGTCAGGGTCCAGACAAGCAGTGCGGCTGGCTGCCCACCCTCTTCCTGAGCCAAGCCTCCGCGGGCGCCGACCCACCCACCAGGCTCTCTCGGGAGCTTGCCGCCCCAGGCAGGGAGAGGCGCCGGAGCCGGAGCGCAGGAGCGGGTGCGTCCCATCCCTCACGACTCTGCAGGCCCCTTCCAGACCCTCTGGCTGCTACGCTTAACCCTTTCCAGGGCTCCTCGGCGAGGTCCCTACCCAGGCCCCCAAGTTCGCCCCATGCGTCTGCAGGCCTGCGCGGTGGCTGGGAGGTAAGACACCCGCGCTTCCTCTGCGCCCCCCTCCCCCGGCCCCGCCCGACCACCCCCTCTCCTCCGCCTGCCCCATCATTTAGGCCTTTGTCT
>NW_011495061.1:2942464-2942665 GCF_000754665.1 Bison bison bison | reverse complement strand
ATTCTGCAAGGGGGTGAGTTTTCGCTCTCTGGAATTGTTGGGCACCTCCACCAACCGAGCGACAGGGACCCTGAGAACCAACGCCGCTCATATTACATTGGTTATTATTTATTTTTTCAGTGTCCCCACGCCCACCCAGAGAAGTGTGGGGAGTGAGGGGACAGGACAGAGGCCGGAAAATTCAGCCTCCTCTGGCGTCGT
>NW_011495061.1:2939268-2941909 GCF_000754665.1 Bison bison bison | reverse complement strand
GTTGTCCCACATCCTGCGGGGCCTGTCCGGCTTCAAGCATGTCTTAGAGCTTTCAGAAACGGCTGGGGCGATATTTGTAAGACTTAGGATTCCCTCCGCCCTGAGCAAATTAACTTTATGCAGCCTCCACCCAGATTCTCCCATCCTCCACGCTGTACCTTTGCATGGTGCCCACCCTCGAGGGGAGCTCTTTTGTGGAATTATGTTGAGGTTTGGGCTGGCTTTATGTGGCCCGATACCCTCTAATGACTTCTTCCTTCCCTCCTCTTTCGGTCTCCTGCAGGCCTCCCCTCTAATCACTGGAGGAGGGCAGCAGGCCATCACTCAGGAATTGTCCTGCTTCCTCAGACCAGCCTCACCTGAGGCCTGGAGACCAGTGTCCGCAGGTTGCTGCCCCCCTCTCCACAGCCCCCCAATGAGTGGGGTTAGCCTGGAGATGGTGCTGCTTTTGCACAGTTCATGCTGCCGCCAGCAGTTTGCATCTGGACCACCGCTCAGTTAATGCCACGGCACTCAGAGGCAAAAGTGCCCATGACATTAGGGAGTTTTTCTCAGGAGCCAGCCTAAGTGCTTTTCAGGGAACAGGTGGAGAAATTAACCTGGGGTGGCTTTGCAGGAGCCAGCCAGCCCTGGGCCCTCCCCCTACCCATTCTGTGATCAGGAGACCCCAAATAATTGGACATTTCCTGATGATTAAGGGTCCTCAGAGTTGCAGGAAAACTCCCCTGCAACCCTAAACGTGTGTAAATAGAGTGTTGCCATAACCTCACCAGCCTCATCTTCCCAGGAGCAGGCAGACTATGGATTTCATCTTTTGAGACACAGGGAGGGCCACTGGCAGGAGTGTGCCTAGCCAGGTAATTTGGTGAAGATCCCTCCCCTGGATCGGGGGAGGGAGAGGGAGGTGAGTCACCCCAGTGTAAAGGGTTTCCCCATCCTGACAGTCTCATCAGGGACCAATGAACCTCCCCACCTGCCTCCAGAGCCTGCCCACACCCAGCCACTACCTGCATTTAACGGCCAGGTGACCCAGCCCAGTACCTCTTTCTACCCACTTCATGCCTCTCCTCCATGGGTTAAATTCCCCCAGAAGCACCTTGTAACTGTTGCTTCTAGTTCAACCCAGGCCTCACCCTGGAGCCCGCAGTGGGTGGACCGATCTGGGGTAGAGAGACGATGGGACCCTCGTGGGGACCAAAGGAAAAGCTAAGCAAGTCAAGCCTTCAAGCCTCAAGGTGGCCTGGCAGTCACATTGCCAGGAGGGCTGCTGGACCAGACCTGCTCCATCCTCCCAGCCTGACAGCCTCCTGCTGGCTGCAGGCCCAGGGTCGCCGAAAGCAGGCCTCTGTTGCTGGGCACCCTGAAGCCACATGGGCTCTCCCTTTCTCCCCATCCTTCCCATACCCCCTCCAATGTACTTTTGCCGTGCCAGTGCTCCAGCAAGCACCCTGTGAGTTGCCCTTTCGGATGTTTCTCGAACTTCAAAAATTTCCATGAAAGTGCCTTGTAAATGATGGACAAGCGTGTCTCAGGTCACAATGGGTGTTTGGTGGCGTGTCTGCAGCTGGAGGCAAGGACAGAGGAGTGAACAGGAAGGAGCCACAAGTAGGAGGAGGGAGAAGAGGAAACAGAAATTCCAGTTGGACTTTCTGACAGCAGCTGGAAAGGAAGCTTAGAAAGGATCTTGGAAGGAGGGGAGAGGAGAAGGGAAACAAATTGGGGCCCCACCCCCCATTTGATTTCTAATTTCCCTTTCATATGGGCCCTCCAGAAAAACTAACTTAAAAGATTTTAAGACGAGAAAAAGAAGTGACTGTCCTGTAGTCCCTCGGACCTTCGGTGGGGTAAAAACCTGGGGTGGGAGATGAGAGGGGGTACTTAGGAGGAGGCAGCCGCTGCGGAGTAGTTTGTTCCACGTGGTTTTGAAGGCTTGGCTGAACCATCCCCTTCCCTTCTCCTTCCAGAAAGAAGATTCGGTTATAATGCGCAATGCTCCTTTATTCTCTTTCCCCAACACGGAGTTCCACATCGCGTTCCTGAGCTCTTCCGGGTCTGCATGCACGTTTCAGGAGGATCCGTGGCCGGGGTGGGATCCGACCGCATGCACGCGGCTCCTTGCACACGCGCGCACACACGCACGCGCACACTTACAGTGAGTGTCTGCAGAAAGGGGCCTGCGCGTCAGCTCTGCGTTAAAGACGGGAAGCTGCCCGGGTTACCAAAGTCAAATGTAAGTGACAATTCCCCACTCCAGCAAGGCAGACTACCAGAAGTCTCATTGTATTTCGGCAGCTCATTTAATGTTATTTATGCATTTTGTGCAAGGAATTGTGGGATTTTTTCCCCCACGGTAAACATGGAAATGTTAAATAAAAAAAAAAAAAGCACCCTTCCAGCGCTTGTCCCCGTCCGCGTGTGGGCGACCCGGCGGAGCTGTCGCGGGCGTTTCTCAGATCGCCGAGAAGCCGCGGGGAAAACGACGAGCGCGCGCGCGCGCGCGCAGAGGACGCGGCGGCGGTCTCGCGGGTCCAGGCTCCGCACCCGGAGCGCAGGGACGCGGCCCCTTTAAGGGGGGGGCGGGGCGGCGGGAGGCCGCTGTCACCGAGCTGGTCACGTGGGCGCGCGGCGCCACCACCCTTGG
>NW_011495061.1:2936297-2938598 GCF_000754665.1 Bison bison bison | reverse complement strand
GCGCGGAACCCCGAGGCGCCCCGGGTCCGCGCCGGACCCTTGTGACCGTCTAGCTCCTGGGTGCGCTGCGAAGACTCGGACCGCACTGTTTTGAATCTCCCGGCGTCTGGGCGCGGGGCGACTCTTGGTATTTTCTAACTCAACTCGTGGATCGGAACGTGGCTTCGGCTCTGAGCGCGGCTGGAGACGTGTAGGACGTCAGCCCTGGCTGCGGCCGCCGCGCTCGCCCTCGGGAGAGTCGGCGGGGAAGGGACACCGGCCGGCCTCGGGAGTCTCCGCGTGCGGAGCGGAGGAGCGGAAGGCTGACTGGTCTCCCCGGAGAACCGACTCGGGATTTGTTGCGAGCAGCATGGAGGAGAATGACCCCAAGCCCAGCGAAGCGGCGGCGGCGGAGGGGCAGCGGCCGCCGGAATCCAGCCCCAGCGGCGGCGCCGGCAGCCCGGGCGACCCGGACACTGGCCGCCGGCGGGCTCTGATGCTGCCTGCGGTTCTGCAGGCGCCGGGCAACCACCAGCACCCACACCGCATCACCAACTTCTTCATCGACAACATCCTGCGGCCCGAGTTTGGCCGTAGAAAGGACGCGGGGACGTGCTGTCCCGGAACCGGAGGAGGCAGAGGCGCCGGGGCAGGCGGCGAAGGCGGCGTGGAGGGAGGCGGCGGCGCGGGCGGCGCGGAGCAGCTCCTGGGGTCGGGCCGGGAGCCCCGGCAGAACGCGCCCGGGGCGCCTGGGGCGGGCGGGCCGCTGCCCGGCGGTGGCGGTAGCGACTCTCCGGGTGACGGCGAAGGCGGCTCCAAGGCGCTCTCACTGCACAGCGGCGCCAAGAAAGGCGGAGACCCCGGGGGTCCCCTAGACGGGGCGCTCAAGGCCCGCGGCTTGGGCGGCGGCGACCTGTCGGTGAGCTCAGACTCGGACAGTTCGCAGGCCAGCGCCAACCTGGGCGCGCAGCCCATGCTCTGGCCGGCTTGGGTATACTGCACGCGCTACTCGGACCGACCTTCTTCAGGTGAGCCCTGGGGACCCGTGCCCCGGCCCGCCGTGGGGAGGCCCGCGGGGTTGCGGGGGCAATGCTGGGGCGGGAACTTACCGGGAAGAAGAAGACACGAGCATCCCTCGCCCCCAACACAAAGACGCGCACACAGCGACATTGTGTGCGGCCGACGCTGACCCGGGCCACGGCCAGGCGGAGAGAGGGGCAGGGTTGATTCACTCGGGGCTACAGATTTCTTAGAACGGCGAGAAATACCAGGACCTCTCTTCTCCCTTGCTTTTGGGGGCCTCTCCTAGCCCCTAGCGTATCCCTGCCTTGGCCGGAGTTTATTTGGTGGGAACGGGGATGGCTGGAAAACAGGCCCGGAAGCGCATACCCTCGCTTGTTCTTCCAACTCGGTCCAGACCCGGACCTACGCCCAGCCCGCCCCGATCGATACCTAGACTCATCCTGCCACCCCAGTTTCCCAGAGGTGTCCGGGGAAGAAAGCGAGGCTCGGCTGGTCGTCCTCAGCTGAGGTTGAGCAGAGGCTGGTGGAGGGATCCGCAGAGGGAAGGAAGGCAGACAGAGGAGCCCTACGCCCTGTGCCTCGTTTTATTTGCCAAGAGGTGCGCACACAGCTTGGAGGAGGAAAGCCTGCTGTTCCCAGATAGACTGGACCTTTACCGAGTTTCCTGGGTAGGAAAGGAGCAGATTTCAGAGGAAGTGCGCGGGGGAGCTGGTGAGGGTGTGCAGAGCTTCTGGGCGTCTTTTTCATAGACCCGGGATTTTTAAAAGCTGAGTCCACGTCCCTATAGAAGCATGAGCCGCAGTAAATGAGGGTCTGCGGCTGCGAACCGCCATTAAGCGCAGACTCCGTTTGTCCCCGAGCCGGCCGCGCAGACCGGACCCCCCTTTTCCCCCGAACCCTCAACGGTTTTGCGGGGGTCTTTTACACAGTTCACAGCGCGACTAAGTCACCCCCTGGTCGCCTGCCCGCAGAAACGGTCTGTGTGTATCTCTGATGAAAACCCAATTTCTCCAGCTAGATCTGAAATTTGCTCCATTGTTCTCGCCTCTCTCCTTTGTTAATATTTAATTAACATATAGGCTCACAATGCGGCCGGCGAGGAGCCGAGGCCCGGCTTTGTGCGGCGCGGGAGTCTCGGCCGCGCCAGGCCCCAGAGGCCGGGGGAAGCCCGGAGGTCGGGCCTGGCTCAGTGGCTGGTTTTCCTGGACTTTAGAAAAAAAAAGCCCCGTAAGATAAGATGTGTGTTTCCGGGCGTTTACGAAAGCAGCGACGCAGAGTTTTGTTTTGTTTTGTTTGCGG
>NW_011495061.1:2935499-2936095 GCF_000754665.1 Bison bison bison | reverse complement strand
GGGTGCGGTGGGGGCGGGGGGCGCGATGCGCCCGGGTGGATGTGTGCCTGAGTGTGCTTCCAATCTTGAAGGCTTGGGGCTTGAGCCGAACAGTCCGGTGCCCGCTCTCCACCGGGCTCTGCCCTCCTTTTCCCATCGTGGCTCCTGGAGACAGCGCAAGGCTCGGTGGGCTGAGGAGGGGGTTCCCCGGGCCTCCTGGGTCTGCGGACCGCCCCAGATCCCTAGCTAGGGAAGGCCTGGGTGATGATCCACCCTCCTGGTCAGAGTGCCCCCTATCCAACCCCCACCCCATCTTTCCCCTGGGCTTCATCCCGAAGAGTCCGGTAGGGCGAGAGGTGGTGCCCTGGGTGTTCTACCCTTCCCCAGCCTCTCAGCCAGGGCTCCTCGGAAGAAGCGGGAGCCGGCCCCCAGCATGACTTCACACACTTCACAGACCTGCAGCCACCACCCCCTCCTGCAAAGGCCTCTTCCCTCTCTGACCCCCTTGCCCCATCTGACATTCGGAAACCCAGAAAAAGGCAACACTTGGTTGCCTTTCTCAGGCCCTTTCCGTTGCCGGGGCCCTAGGATCCCCAGCGCCACCGTCCAGCACCAAC
>NW_011495061.1:2924755-2935322 GCF_000754665.1 Bison bison bison | reverse complement strand
GGAAGAGTGTGTCGGTGAGAAGTGTGAACCTTCTGCCCAAGGTCAGCAGGGTCCCCCGTGGCCTCCTCAGCTCCTGGGCTGGCAGCAGCGTGTCCCCTCTCCTGGACAGGGGGCTGAGGGGAGACCTGGTGGGGTGAAGGGTGGGAAGCTCCTGCTCCTTCCCCTTAAAGGAAAGGATAGACGTGGGCCCACAGGGCCGGCGGGGGAGGCAGACCCCTCCTGTTCTCGGCACCCACCTGAGGCTGGCTCCCATGGCCCTGGACCAGTGGGGAGACCCCCCTGCACCCGCGGGGCTCTTCCTGCTACTCTGACTGCCCCAACCCCTCCTCCAGTCTGTCCTGCTCATCTCTCTCCCTGCAGCCACCCCATCCTGTCCCCATTCGTGGACAGAACCTCAGGAAAGACTTGAAAAGGCCTGGCCACAGAGTTTTGGGGTTTTTGCTGTCCTGACTTTTCCGTTAAGCCTGCCCTTTACCCCCAACCCCCAAGCCCACCGCTCCTGCAGACTTCCTGGCCCCCCTCCCCGCCCCCTCCACAAGAGCTCCGCCCTGGCCCACCCCAAACCCAGCCCTGCTTTCCTCCAGCCGCCACTGGCTGGGACAGCCTCCTGTGCGGGGTGGCAGCCCCCCCACCTCCAGCGTGCAGGCCGCCGGAGCCCTCCTAACCCGCGCTCTCTGTGTCCACTGTGCCCCCCCAGGTCCCAGATCTCGCAAACCAAAGAAGAAGAACCCCAACAAAGAAGACAAGCGGCCCCGCACGGCCTTTACGGCAGAGCAGCTGCAGCGGCTCAAGGCCGAGTTCCAGACCAACAGGTACCTGACGGAGCAGCGGCGCCAGAGCCTGGCGCAGGAGCTCAGCCTCAACGAGTCGCAGATCAAGATCTGGTTCCAGAACAAGCGTGCCAAGATCAAGAAGGCCACGGGCAGCAAGAACACGCTGGCCGTGCACCTCATGGCGCAGGGCCTGTACAACCACTCCACCACAGCCAAGGAGGGCAAGTCGGACAGCGAGTAGGGCAGGCGGGCGGGCGCCACGTCCCAGCCCACCCTGGCTACATGATGCAATAATTTAAAATCAGAAATCAAGGGCCAGTGTATAAAGATTATACCAGCATTAGTAGTGAAGATGTCGTGTATTAGCTCTGGTTCTGCAATACTCTATGTGTATATAATTTACAGGGGGTGTAAAACCCAAAATATCTGACTATAAAATATTTTTTGAGTTTTTTTATGTTTATGAGATTATGCTAACTTTATGTTGGGTTTGTTTTTGTTTTTTGCAAAGGGGGCTACTTAGGGTTTCATCTTTTTTAATCCCCTAAGTTCCATTGTGGGACATCGGAATTTTTTTTTTTTTAATTTCAAAAGAAGAAAAAATTAAAACAACTTGCTGAAGTCCAAAGATTTTTATTGCTGCATTTCACACGACTGTGAACCGAATAAATAGCTCCTACTTGGTCCTGAGTTCTTCCACTTTGTTTGTGTGGGCTTGATGAGGCCGGCAGGAGGGTCCGCATGCCCAGGCCCGCCACTGCCACCGCAGGGAAGGGGCGGCTGGGCCTTGGTCCGGTGCCCTGCTCCCCGGGGCTGCCTGGGCCGGGCCGCGCCAGCTCCCCTCCTCCCCTCTTCCTGCCTTCCCTCCCTGTCTCCTCGCTGAGGCCTGGCCCGTGCCTCCCTGCATCCTTCCGTCTGCATCTGCGTCGTTGTCCCCTGTCCAGCCGCCTGCCTCCAGCGCCAGACTGTCCCACCTCCGGCTCCGCTCCTCCGAGGCTCAGGGCACCCGTGGCTGGAGGCCCACAGGCTTCGGGGCCGCCCTGTCCCTCCAGACCTGGGCCCAGAAGCTCTCCTGCGGCTCCATCAGCTGCCCAGGCAATGCCCAGGGGGCCCCAGAAACGCAGCCAAGGTCTGCTGGGCTTGCCTCCGGGGCTGTGGAGTCCTGGAGAAGGAGCTGGCGGTTCCCCTCTTTCCTTTTTCTTCACTTTCTTTTCTTTTTTTCTGTTTTTAAAGTGGCCGCTTCTGCTATAGAGAGCATTCTTTCATGGTAAATATGTGTGTGCATGTGTACATATATCTGTGTGTGTGCTTATATACACACAGACGTGTAAGAGTCCACAGTTCTAGAACATGTGGCTACCTTGACTTTTAAAGGAACTCAGAATTCTCCAGGATCTAGAGGAAAGAAGAAAATGTGTAAATAATCATTTCTTATCTCTTTTTGTCTTTTCTTGTTTTTTTTTTTTTTAAATATACATTTTATTTTTTGAAGTGTGGTACAGTGTAAATGAAATATATTCAATATATCCCCACCAAGTACATATATATAAACGAACACATTATCTATATCTTTATCTGTAGCTCCACACTGTCTTCTGTTTATTGTATGGAAAAAGAATTGTGTCCAAATGTCCGTCTGTGCCGGGACAGCCTAGGGGGGTCCCTCGGGCCCTGCCCTGAGGACTGAGGGTGAACTTCTCTCTTTGCCTTAAACCTCTTTATTTCACTGCGATAATAGTTTCACTTTGTACATACTAGCGTAAACCTGTTTTTTTTTTTTTTTTTAAGAAAAAAAAAACTATAAAAGCAAAAGTTGTAATTTAAAATTCTGTGAATAACCATCTGCTGCTTAGGAAACTCAATGAAATGATATGCCTTTTTAGCAGGAAGCAAAGTTTTGGGGTTTTTATTTTTTTATTTTTATTTTTTAGTTTATTACACATGTGCATTTTACAGTCCCAGTAGCAAATATTTATAATCTTATAAGAAATGAATGTTTCTATTTACGACTGTGGTTATCAAAATTGTGAACATTTCCCCTGCATTTTTGTGTGTTGAAATTCTTGAAAGTTACATTAAATAAAAAAAAACACTTTATTGTAAAATATCAGTTGTCCAAGATGGAATGAGTAGGTTTTTTTTTTTAAGTGTGTTTCTGAGCCCAGCTGACCTGCCGTGGTGCTCAGATGCTCAGATCTCTCCCTCCACGGCAGGTGTGCACACGCCTACCTTTGTAGCCAGAGGCATAATTTTTTTTTTAATAATGAAGACACTTTGGATGTCTCCTGTATGAGTACAGAACAACCAAAGGAATTTAAGTACACGTTTCTTTACCAGAAGGAAGTGTTCCAAAGTCCGGCGCTTTTTCTTTGAATAAATATTTAAAATCCTGCAGAACACAACAGGTCTCTGGCCCTGGCTGCTCCCGGACAGAGGCACTCAGCCCCTGGGGAGAGGAGCTCTCACTTGACCTGTGGCAAAGAGGCTCTCCTCCTGTATGTTGGGTTGTTGTCTTTTTCCCCAGAGCACGGACTGACGGACTGATGGCATCCCAAGGCGGATGCAGGGAAAGGACCGGAAGTGGATGGGAGTTTTGACCTTGGGACCTGCAACTCACCTGGCCTCAGAGGACAGCCGACGTGGCCCTGTGAACCCCACTGCTCTATTTCCAAACTCTCTTGGCTACAGTTTTCTTCTCCCAGTAAAAGGAGCTCAGAGACTAGAGAGGGTCGTCTGTTCCCAAGGCGACCGACCTTTTAGGCATTTCCGTTCCACACAGGATTCCCAAGGGGAAGGACGCTGGGCCTCCAGGCAGGAGCTGAGCTGCTCCCGGGTTCTGCAAAGACACGTTCTGGGGTCTTGCTGCAGAGGCTCCGGAGCCTGGTCCCACTGCCTGGTCCCAGGAGCATTAATGGGGCAGGACCACGTCTTCCTTAGCCACCACTGTGCCGCTGTGCAGAGCTGGGGGTTCCTAAAGACAAAACCACACTAGCCCAACTTCTGTTACCTGATTGGCCTCTCCTTCCTTTTAATAAAAAGGTCACATAGCCACATGCAGCAATCATTTTTAGTTTTTGTCTTTCGTCCCACTGGCAAATCATAGGGCTGTTAAGGGGCAATGTATGGTTTTGTAAGGTAATGAGCTCCCCATCCTCAGAGGTGTGCAAGCAGACACTAGGCCTACAGTGGCATAAGTTTTGCTTTTGCTTTTTTCCCCTCTTCCAGTAAGAAATTGGACTAAATGAACTCTCAGACCTTCCAAACGCTGAGATTCTGGTTTTGCTCCTATGTTTATTACATGTTTTTAAATTCTCTCATAACTCATGGAGAGCCACTTCGGTGCACACCAGCCACTTTCACTAGGAGCTGGGCTTCCCTGGTTGCACAGTGGTAAACAATCTGCCTGCCAATGCAAGACAAGAGACACAGGTTCCATCCCTGGGTGGGGAAGATCCCGTGGAGAAGGGAATGGCTACCCACTCCAGTATTCTTGCCTGGAGAATCCCATGGACAGAGGAGCCTGGCGGGCTACAGTCCGTGGGGTCGCAGAGAGTTGGACACAACAAAGTGACTGAGCACAGACAGTGGAGACCAGAGTCAGGCTGCAGGGCAGGCGATGCCCCTTTGTGAAGTCCAGCCACCACTGAGTTCCACCTGGGCCCCCACAGCTCTGCCCAGCTAGGATCTGGATCCAGACTGCAGTACCGGTGACGCCCCACCTGGACCCCATCAGACTGTCACCCCCGCAGCAGGCAGGGTTCCTTTAGGAAGGAAGTCCTTGCGGCTTGCAGCTGCATGGCCCCCACCCTCCGGTTGGCTGTGTCCCCAGGCCTCCTTAGCTGCGCAGAGACTAGGCTGAGGCCTGAGAGCTGAGCATGGACGGTCACAGCCCCCCAGGCCAGTGGAACATGCTCCCCCAAAGGTGCAGGACCAAACACCCAGCAGGATTCCTTGGTGTTTAGACAGCCCTTCCTCCAGCTGCCCAGTGGGGTCGAATAAGTGAGCCTCCACCCTCAGGATGGAGTCAGAATCTGAGGGTCAACACCCACCCAGCGAAGGTCGCAGGAAGTGGACTGCCAAGGGCTTTCTTTAGGGGGCAAAAGTGTGCGCCACCAGTCTGATCTCCGAGAAGGTTCATCGTTCCTGTTTTCCCTTTGTTGAAAAGGGCAAATTGCTGGGGTTTCTGGACCGCTTGGCACAAGTGTGCCCTGGCATGTGACGCATACGGCAAACATCACACACTATATATGCAAATACGCCTGCCGGCCGCGCGGGGCCGGATGCGAGGCCGTGTTTGCTCGCTCCGTCTCGGCTAAAAGTCATTCTGTCTCCCGCTGGTTTAATATCCGACCTCTCCGGTCTCTGCCGGCCCGAGGAAGCTCCCCAAGAGCCCCCAGGAAGGGCCCGGCTTTGCCAAAACCTGCCGCTCGCCAGGCCGGGCTGCCATGCCCCGGGAGATTAATAGCGACTGGCGCCCAAGGCCTCCGGGGAGACTGACCCCCAACTGGCACCCCGCGCCGCCTCCAGGCACCCACTGCAGCCCTGCGCCGGGCCTCGGGGTGGGAACCCCATTTCTGCTCGCTTCTCTCTCCTATCAGGGCCGAGGGCGAGGCCTCTGGCTTCAAGAGCAGGCGGGCGGGGTGGGCTGGGTGGTGGGCGAGGGGCAGCCGAAGGCAGGCCTAGCTTTGCGCTGAGTCCCGCGACCCCGTGGGCCGCCCTTTGCTGGGGGGCGACCCGCGCGCGCGCGCGGTGCCTGCGCCTTGAGCTCCAGGGCGCACGACGGGAGCGGGGCTGCGCAAGCCCGAGTAGGTCATTCATACTTTCATTATTAATCTCAGATAGTTCATTCTGTTTATGCTCTCCGCTCAGAGCAAATAAAAACCCATTCTTGAAATCGCCTGAAATGTAATAATAGTCATTAAAGTGACTCCTCATTATGAGATTTAATCGAGTGGTCCGCTGCACGCCTGGCCTGGCTGCTGAGGCTGACGAGGACCGCGTTATTATTATTGTTGTTATTGTTGTTGTTAGCCTCCTGCTTAACCATCGGGGTGACTGACTACCTCGTCATCTTAGGCCAGCCCAGGGGCAGTGGGGAGCCCCAAGAGTCTCTGGAACAGGTGTGGCCCAGCTTGCTGCCCTGCCGAGCTGGGCCCCAGCCCTCGCCAGGCCCCGGCAGCGCCTCTGGGCGGAGGGAGGGAGTCCCCAGACCCCCTAGGCGCCCCGCATCCCAGGGAACGCTAGGACCAGAGCCCCAGCCTCGCCCCATTGGCGGTCCCTCCCCACCCCTCCTTCCAGGGCCGAGCCTAGAGCTTTGCCCAGAACAAAGAGTGGCGGAGACCTGCCTCCTCGGCCGCCTTTTCGCCCCCTCAGGCTGGAAGGCGTCCCAGAGAGCCCGCACCCCCAGCCCAGTCTCCCCGGAGACACCCGGGGAGGGAAGAAGAGCACGGGGCCTCAGTGGACCGCGTCCGCAGAGGGGGCCCGAGTGGGGAGCGCGGCCGGGAGGGGCCCGCCCCAGCCCCCGCCCGGGGGTCCTCCGTGGGGCAGAGGGCGGGTGGGGGTCACCGCGGGCGCGGACCGTCTGGAGGGCTGGGCCGGGCGGGCGCGCGGCCCCATCTGTCGCGCTGAGAAACTTGGCCGCGCGGTCCGAGCGCGCGGCCTGAGCCTTTCAGCCGGCGCGTTCGGGTTCGCTCCTCCGCCAGCCTTTGCTGCGAGAGGACTGTCAGGCTCTGCGCCGGGCTTTGCCCTCCGCCTCCCCCGGCCCTACCCCCTCCGCTAACTGCCCTTTCTCCCCCCTCCCTGCTTTTCTCTCCTCTCTGGATGGGTAATCACAGGCTCCAGCTGCCAGGCGTGCCTCGAGGAGTTGCTGCCCGGCGTGCCTCGAGGAGTTGCTGCCCGTTTCGGGGGTCTGCCGCCCCTCGCAGCTCCCTCTAACTTCGCCAGGACTCCGGCCCGGGCTCTCCGGCCTCATGGAGCCGCCGTGGTGGGTCCGTCCGAGTTTCCCCTTTAGGCCACAACTTTCTCCCGAGGATTTTGATTCACACTTCCCCCCAACAAAATGTGAATCCGGAAAGCTGCGTTTCTTTGGGTTCAGAAAGTGGGGGGACACGGCAGGGTCAGCAGCCTTTTGCAGAATTTACTCCTGTGGAGGCCGGTTCCATGCCTCTGCTACTGTGAGAAAGGTACCTGGATAAGTAACTCAGAGGCTGTCAGTTTTAAGTCTCAGATTGTGCCCCGCCCCCAGTGCCAAAACTTCTGGGTTAAATTGGGCAGATTTCAGTCTCTAGGAGGAACGACTGACATGTTAATTTCCAAACACCTGTTTCTTAGGGCTTCCCTGGTGGCTCAGTGGTAAAGAATCTGCCTGCCAGTGCAGAAGTTACAATAGACACAGGTTTGATCCCTGGGTCAGGAAGATCTCCTGGAGAAGGAAATGGCAGCCCACTCCAGTATTCTTGCCTGGAGAATCCCATGGACAGAGGAGCCTGGTGGGCTACAGTCCACGGGGTGGCAAAGAGTCGGACACGACTTAGCTACTGAGCAACAGCAAATTTGTTTGGCTCAAGACTGAAGCCCGCTAAGAAAGCATTAGGCTGAGTTTCCCGACATGTGCAGGCTCAGCACATGAAGTTCCATATTTTTTCATGCAAATACTTACACAACAGCACTTCTTCTCACTGAAAGAAACTTGGGGCAAGGGAAGGGCTGAGTTTTGTGAACAGGCAGTCCTGTGCCCTGAAGCCCAATCATTCATGTCTCAGGCAGAAAGAATTGCTACCTAACAGGCTCCCTGCAAGGGGGTGTTTATGAGGAAAAGAACAGAAGCCTGTGGCACAGAACAGCGCTTGCTAGGTGGGCAGTCACACTCTCCTCCTTTAGGGGAAACTTGTACTCAGCTCCCTGGGCCTGACTTTGGTAACGCCGCCAGCACTTCTGCCATGCCAGGCGGCCTCTACATAACGGCTGAGGGGAAGGGGGAGATGATGAAATATTCACGTGGCTGTCAAAAGCGGAACAGAGATGGGAGCACTCCTACCAGAGAGCCGCAGGAGTCCCGTCAGCACTTTCTAGAATCAGGAGCCCCTTCTCCTTCCAAACACAGCTAGGTGTGCCCTTTGTGATCACAGGGCTCAAAAGCATAGGCAGTCCCATTCGTATCAGGCTCTTTCCCCCAGGCTTTCCCCACAAAATGAGCAAGATACTGTGCCTTGGGTTTCCTACGGAGGCTCAGCAACTTCACACACCACTCCCTTCTCCATTCCAATTGATAATCACCACACGGAGCAGTGAGCCTCAGTCACCAGGAGACATGGGTGGACGCGGTGCCTAGGAGGTGGGTGCCCAGTGAGACGGCAGGGGCTGGGAGGAGGCCTGGGAGTCCCCCCTGCACCCCACCCCACCCGCGCATCACAGCCACCCCAACAACCACTCTTCCTCCCAGAGCCAGCCTCCTGCTCCTGGTGCAATGAGCTGTTTTGTCTAAATAGTGAAGGGTCTAAGTACCCCCTTTGAAATTAATTGCTGTTCCTACAGCTAAAAGCATAACAGGCTTTGATTACATGCTAACCAGAATGAAACATAATCCTGAGCTAATTATGTGGAGATAATTTTATAATTATATCATTCAGTTGAAGAAGTGATATGTTGTTAACCTCCCATTTCAACAAGACTGATGATTTAAAATAAAGATGGTCCTAAATTTGGACCTTTAAAAAAAAGTATCAGGGCTGCCTCTTGGTTTTTGCACATGGAGAAAGTGAGTTTCAACTCAGTCTACCTAGGGTTTGCACCTGCGTGCACCCCCACCCGGGGGTTGGGGGGAACCCTGGGAGACCTCGGACAAAGGGGGCTGTCCAAGGAGGCGAGGTGGCCTAGGGCCAATCTGCTCTCAAAAGCTCAGGAAGCCCATCTGCATTTCTATTCTGTCCGGCTGGCTTGGGGAAGAAACACCCAAAGACTGGCGACCCCGGAGAGTGCAGAGTCTCAGAGACACTGTCCAGTGGGGTGTCAACAGAGCCTGGCAGCCTGGGGTGAAGGTCAAAAGCCAGCCATGCCTGCAGGGGGTTTACTTCCTCTCCCAACACGAGTGCCTGCAGGGGTGCCCCTGACCGAAGCCTGGCCAGGGTCCCCTCCCCCTGCCCGCCCCCGCACAAGCCTCCTGGGAGGCCCTTGTGGCCCAGGGCGGGAGGTATTAGGAGGTGCCCCCCTGGGGCCTCAAGGCCTGTCCTGCGGTCAGGCTGGCCTTCCCCGCAGTTCCGGGGAGTTCGCCAAGGGCTGGAGGGCCAGAACTCGGCATCTGCATGCAGAGTTCAATTCTGATTCCTTCGAGGTGGTCAGAGGTCAGCCAGACACGGCCCTTTGGGGCACTGAGAGTGCCCTCGAATTTTTTTTTCTTTTTGGTGGTTGCACAGGGCCTCAAAGTGGGCGATTCCTGGGTGACATGTCAGCTCGCCGAGAAGAAGGCGGCTTTTACGCAGCAAAGGGAGCGCCCCGGTGGATTTCGAGCCCCAGGGGAGAATGAATGTAATACAGACCCACAGAGCCACAAGCCCACAGCCCCGGACGCCACGCGTGGGGGTAACAACGGCTCTTGTGCCTGGAACCCCGCGAGGCGCCCAGCCCAGCTCAGAGCTGGCTGGGTGGATGCACATTTCCACGCAGGTGAGGGCGCCGGGACAAGCCCAGGCCGGGCCGGGTGGCTGCCTCCGCACCGCGAGGTGCGGCTCCCTCCCTTCCCCCTACAGGGGCGTTTCATTTGCACCTTTAAAAAAAAAAAAATGCTTCCTAGTCAAACTTGAATATGCAATGAGGCGCCGGAGCTTTGTGGCGGAAATATAATTAAACTGGTGGAAGATGTAAAAGATGAAGACTGAGGATGACATCAGGCCGATTTCACACTTGGCAGTCGGATAGCTGGGCCCAAGCCGCGCTCTCGCCACGCAAGGCAGATCAAAGTACCCTGCCACCGCTCCAAAGGGGAAAGGGGACTTAAGTATGCTAATCCCCAGGACAAATATATTTTAATCTTGTTAGAATACAAGTTAATGCTGCAGCTCAGTGGCTGAACTTGGTCAGACTGTAGAGATCCATTTTTATTTTAGCTATGAATGAGGTAGACCTCCTGGTTTATTCATAGGTAGTAAAAAGTACATTTACAAAACGAACCCCTCTTCGGGCGAGACTGCGTGGTCACCCCCACCTTGAGCTTTCTTTGCCGGGAGGGCGGGGAAATTCCGGAGGCTCCCGGATGGAGGTGGGATGATCCCTGATAACCATTCGGCTCTCTCCCATCCCTCCCTGCATCCACACCAGAGCCTCCTGCCCAGGAAAGGAACTCAGCTCATTCGACGGAGAAGGAACGGGGAGACTCTGGAATTAATTAAAAGATTCTCCAAAGCAATGTGCTTCCCTTTAGGCCTGGGGTCTGACAACCAAACCAATTCCTTTCCATCAGCCCTCTCCCTTTAATTTTTACAACGTCAGTTTTCATTACTATTAATTATTTGCCGAGCTCCGACTGCACATTCGCTACTGCCCTGGTTAGCAGCAAGGCTGCAGGTTCCTGACTGCCTAAGTTCCAGTTTCTGCTCCGCGTCCGAGCTGTGCAGGCATGCGTGTGTAAGATGTGCGGTGGGCTGAGAAGGAGGGGTGTCAGCCTGTAGGGCCGCGTCAAATAAAACTGTCCTGGCAAAACTTGGAGATTATCGCAGGCGTATCTGTGCCTCTGACTGCGTGCATGAGACAGACAGAGCTTGAGCGCTCGCCGGCGAGCCCACCACGAGGTCGCAGAAGGT
>NW_011495061.1:2913357-2924655 GCF_000754665.1 Bison bison bison | reverse complement strand
AAGGTTGAACTCCCCCAAGGAGTCTGCCTGCCAGGTATTGCCTGTGGCAGCCATCTGCAAGGCTCTCTCAGTCTTTCTGCTCCAGTGTGTGTTAGAATCCCCTCTGCCTCAGAGCTGGCCTTGCAGCCCTGTATTCGGAAGACCCTCCTCGGCCCTCCGGACCCCAGCGGAGATGGCTGGCCGCCAACTAGGGGATGGGCAGCCTCCACCCCCCAAACTGCCCCCTGGTTTCCAGGACTAAGGAATGTCCCTTTCCGCAGTGATTCTCTCAAGGCCCCTTCAGGTTAGGAGGCTAGTGGCCTGCACTGCAGCTACTATAAGCCCACAGCTGGCATGTGGTGGGAACAGCACCACATGTACAGCCAGCAGCCAGGGCTCCCGGGGAGACCCTGCCAAGCATCTCCCCCACCGGCTCTCTCAGGTCCTGTGTGCATGTCCTTCGGCCGATGGCTTCCTTAGGAGACATCCCAGCTCTTCCTCAGGGTTTCCTATCCCAGCAGACAGGTGACCTAGACTTTTGGCCCATTGTGTCTTTCTGTCTTAAATCATGACTGTACCTAGTGTTGCTGGAAAGAAAGTGTTAGTTGCTCAGTCATGTCCAACTCTTGCGACCGCATGGACTGTAACCTGCCAGGCTCCTCTGTCCATGGGATTCTTAAGGCAAGAATACTGGAGTGGGTTGCTGGGCCCTCCTCCAGGGGATCTTCCCAACCCAGGGATTCAACCCGGATCTCCCGCATTGCAGGCGGGTTCTTTACCATCTGAGCCACCAGGGAAGCCCTTGTGCTTACTGAAGTCCCTGTCAGGGCCTGGCTTCCTGCGGCTGCCCCAACCAAGCATCGCAAACTGGGGTTTTTTGTCTCAGTCCTGGAGAATGGAAGTCAGGAGTCGGTGGCAGGTGCCAGCAGGGCTGCTCCCTCCTGGGGCTCCAGGACGGTGTGTCCCTCACCTCTGCCAGCCTCGGTACATCAGCCCCTGGTGTCCTTGGCTTGTGGGCGCATCGCCCCAGCCCCTGTGCTCACGCGGCTTTCTCCCCACGTGCCAGTCTGCGTCCAGATCCCCCTTTTACAAAGACACCAGGGACATCAGATTGAGGGCCCACCCGAATTCAGCATGACTTCACCTTCACGTCCATCTGCAACCGTGCTACTTTCAAATAAGGTCATGTTCACAGGTTCATGAATGGACGTGACTCTGGGGGACACTCTTCAGCCCAGTCCAGCCAGTACTCCTCAAGTAACGTGGATTCTCTTAAACCATATCCCAGTAAAGCCCTGCAGTGGACTCCGCTTTTCCCACCATGGAAAGGCCAGGAGACTGAATCGTGGAGCTCTCCCTGGCGGCGAGCGCGAGGTGGGTCTGGGTGAGTCCTCGTCCTCCAGTCACTGGTCCTCAGCTTCCTCTGCTGGCCCGTGGCATCCGTGACATAGCCCCCCGACTTTAGAATCCGTGTGACCCAGCGAGACGCTGTCCCTCCTGTAGAACCATCCATGCAGAGGTTCTCAGTCCCCTGTGGGCGCTGCACTGCGCTGCTGTTGAGTCACCCAGTCACGTCTGACTCTCTGCGACCCCATAGACTGTGGGCTCCTCTGCCCAGGGGATTCTCCAGGCAGGAACACAGGAGTGAGTTTGCATCCCCTTCTCCAGGGCGTAGCATGCAGTTATCCTGCTGAGAGTGTTCCTTTCCCCTCTCAGCCTCCGTCTCCTCCTCTGAAACCTGGAGGGAAGGAAGCAGAGAAGCTGCCTGCGGGCTTTCGGGAGGCCCCCCCTGAGCCGCCCTGGGAGGCCTTCAGGATGCTGCCTGGAGCGAGGGCATGACATGCAGGGTCCTGATGGAGATGTCAAGGGGGTCCTGCAGGGGGCCCTGAGGTGTTGGGTCCTGCTGGGCATCCACGGGCACTGAGTCTCGCTGGGCATCCACGGGCACTGAGTCTCGCTGGGTGCCCAGGACCCCGGTTAACATGGAGCTGTTATCACGGCTGATGTTTCTACCATCTTGCCGACTCCTGGGGAGTGAGTCTAGTTCACTGCAGTGGGTCCATGGGGTCAGGACTGAGCTTCTCAAACCGGAAGCACGGGCACTGTTGGTGAGGCTGCAGAACGCCAGCGCTGGGACAGGAAAGGAGGGGGCACATTGCCGTCATGTGACAAGCCCAGCACCCTGTGCTCTAGATTCTGCTTCCAGCGGAGAATAGACACCTGTTTGATGGGAACCCTTGAGGGAAGCTTTAGATGGAGGCCCCTCATCCTGCACTTTCTTGGAGGACTGGCCGTGCAACGTGAAGCCATGAAGGCAGGCAGAGCGCCCTCCCTGGGCACGGCTCACCCGGGTCCACCCTCTGGCCTCCCCGGGACCTGCCAAGCCCTGAGCCTGACCACCCGTCTATCTCAGCACGAACACTCCTGGGAGCTCTCTGCGGTCCTGTCCCACAGCCCCGGGAGCACAGTCCTGTTCCTGGGAAAGCATCCGTGAGGCCCGGAGGGCATAGGTCACCCTCCCAAAGCCGCCACGTTGGCAACAGCAGAGCTGAGGCTTTGGGTCCAGCAGTGATCGCGTTTTTTAGGCGGGTCCCGGGCAGGCAGAGGCACGGCTGGCTGCTCCCAAGGAGGGAGCCTTGGCGGTGGATGCCTGGCACCAGGGCACAGGATGATTGTCGGGGGTGGGGCTGTGGGGCGACGGCTCCCCAAACACTCTGTGCACACCCACGCATCTCCCAGCCTCTTGGTGGGCAGGTCAGGGACAGTGGAGCAGCTCTGGCCAATGGTCCTGGGGCAAAGTGACCCACTTGGACTTCAGGTCCAAGGCTTGTGACCCCCCCATCCTTCCTTTCCCATCTCTGCAGCTCTCGATACCTCAGGATAGACAGTGAGCTCACAGGGCAGCGAGCCCACATCCACCTGGACCCCTGAATGACCGTGGATCACAGCTCACCTACTCACCTTGGACCCAGAGAGTTAGGCCAACAGGACAGTGAGGCATGCAGCTAATTTGTCACAGCAGCACAGGCCAGCGGCCGAACGGAAACCCTGTGTGTCTGATCAGCGACAGCAGCCCATCCTTCCCGACCCTGGGGCTGGCCAGTGCTGAGAACAGGGGCGGCCCCGCTGCCTGTGACCCTTCACCTCTGGGTCCTCACCCTTTCCCGCTCCTTTCAAGTGCAAACCTTGCCAGCCCCTGGGATGCTAAAGGATGCGTGTCCATCATTTTAACTGTTTAATAGCTACAGTTTGGGCTTCCCTGGTGGCTCAAGCCGTAAAGAATCCGCCTGCAATGCAGGAGACCTGGGTCCAACCCCTGGGTTAGGAAAATCCCTTGGAGGATCTGAAAGGGCAGGAGGGCCCACATGGACATCTACTTGGAGAGCTGAGAAGGCAAAGCTAAGAATGAGGCTAAAGATACTGTGATGTAACGTCTCTGGTGCAGAGGCTTATCTACTACTAGGTTCAAAGCTGCTGAGCCACGCCACACTCCCCGTCGGACGTTCTCATGTAACACCGTTCAGATGTATTGATATCGGCACTATTCTTACAATCTTCGTGTAGTGAATATTCAAGGCTAATGTCAGTATTGCTATTCCCAACCCTCTTTTGTGATCACTCTGGGTCACACTGTCCAACTCAAGTAAATTTGCATTCTCATCTCTACTATCTCAGGAAGAGAAAGTTTGAGTGAACTTGTATGAGCCCCCACTCCGAAATATAAAGTGTGTACACCCTACTGAATATGGAAAGCAATGGGAGTCATTTCCTTCTTGTTTTTCAGAGGGCATCCATTGACCTACATGTGTAATTTTGTGTTATTTGCTAGCGCAGAGCTAGAAGAGTGGTACAGACACAGGGTGCCATGTACAGCTGAGTAGGTTGCTCACTGCACAAGGACAGACTCTGAGGCGGTGGGGTTAAAACTCAACCTGTATTCTGTTTGCCAAGCTCTCTGTCCTAGCATAGAGCTGCATCCACCTCAAGAAAGGGGTGCCTTTTTCTAAATTGCAAAAAGGTGCCACCCACTCATCAAGGCTTCTACTCAGTGGGGGAAATTTTCTTTGATCTTCGCAAACAGCAGTGGCACCCGGGTAGAAAAAGAAGAGGTAAAGGAAACATCATCCTGCAGGTCAAGACAGGAGTGCCAGCACCTTAAGTTTATCTCAGCACAAACAAGGCAAGACTCAGAGACAAAACGGTAGCAACAGGAAGCACTGGCTAGGTCTGTCGGCAGTTAGGACTGCTTCTCAGTAAATACTCACCTCTCCTCCCCTTCCTCTTTGCATTGAGCGCATGCCCACTGCTTCGATGTTGAGCTTTGGATGTGAACTGTTTGCAGAGTGCTGGCTTACTTCAGCTCCTGGAATCTCAGGGGGCCTGGACTCCAGATGAACCCGTGTGACGCGGACCTGGACCCACCCACCCACACACAGCCGCCCAGCTGAGCCCATCCCTGGGCAGCTGAACTGCTGCTGAGTCACAGGTAGAGGAGCAGAAGGATACACGCTTTCTCCTGTGAGCCGCTGAGTCCTGCAGAGTTCTGGGGTGCTGTGAGAACTGCACAGAAAATAGCCCATGAAAACAGCCCCTTTCAAGTCCCTTCCTTGCCCACATCTGAGATTTGGGGACCATTTCTGGAGGGTTTTCACTGATCTCCCTGTTCCGGTGTTTATTTCATATTCCATGCAAGGCGTGTGCCTGAGCTGTACTTAAATTCTTGGCCCTTGGTTAGACCATCAGTCCTTCCAGCGTCAGTCTTCCTAACATCATTGGAAGGACTGATGCTGAATGTGAAGCTCCAATCCTTTGACCACCTGATGCAAAGATCTGACTCATTTGAAAAGACCCTGATGCTGGCAAAGATTGAGGGCAGGAGGAGAAGGAGACGACAAAGGATGAGATGGCTGGATGGCATCACCGACTCGAAGGACATGAGTTTGAGTAAACTCCGGGAGTTGGTGATGGACAGGGAGGCCTGGCGTGCTGCAGTCCATGGGGTCGCAAAGAGTTGGACATGACTGAGCTACTGAACTGAACTGAACGTTTACATTCTGCCACTCAGAGTCACCAGGCATCTCACCACCCCTCACCCACTACAAAGTCCATCCGTTCTGTTTAACATGTTCTCTGTGGGCTGGCTAAAGCCGATGTGGTCTCTGAGAACACTTGTCAAGACGCGACTCCCACAGTCACAGCAGCGACTCCCATGTCCTAAGGGTGAGCCCCCGGCAGGGGAACCCACTCTGTGAAAGCCCTTTGTGTTTTGGTGGTGACACTTTGCTGTGACCCTTGTTATCTGTCTCAGCCTCAGCTGCGCTCTGCGGGTGCTGCTTCCTAAGGTGGGAGCCAACGGTTCCCCCAGGTCGTAGCTGCTTTGGAGCATCCACACACCCTCTCCTCAATGTGGGCCCTTCCAAAGGGCCAGCCGGGCTCCAGAGCTCCCCGGGGTCGTCTGGCTCACTGTGGCAGCTGCCCCACAGCCCAGCCGCTCCCCAGCCTCGTGCCATTTAAACCCCGGAGCTGGAAGACTCTCACCTGGCTCAGCGGTGCTGCCTGGGGAGCCCCACCTGTGACAGCCTTCAAGGATGATTGGGTTTTCCGCTTCCTAATTCAAGCCTCTCTCCAATACAAGAATACAGTCTCTCGGAAAACTTAAAAATACCCTAGGGACAGAGGAAACACCAGCGTTTTCACTGGGGGCCTGATAGCCTTCTGTCTGGCATGTGAGCTGAGCGGTGGGCGGGGGTGGCCGCAGGCATCTTGAGGGGTGAGCGGAGAAGCGTCCTGTATCCCACGTATGTGGAGGGGCTGACCCAGGTGTGCACGTGCGAGTCTGCACACCCACATTGGTATGGTGCCTGCGCATGCTTGTGACTGAGATGCACACGCATGTGTGTGTGAGTGTGCAGCCTACAAGGGAGCCCCGTGTGTGTGCACACCTGCATGCAGCCCATGCAACGGATGTGACACTTTGTGTGTGCACATGTGAACCTGTGTGTGCCCGCCCACGTGTAGCTGCAGGTGCTTGTGGGTGCACACCCACTTGTGCACACTCACACGTATACCTGATTGTGTGTGTGTTATGTGAGTCGTGTCTATGTGGGGGGCAGCCTCTATCTGTTACTGGGTTTGATGCCAACTGCTAATTGCTTGCAGGCCTGAAATCAAGCCGTGATGGAGTGAATTGGAGGTCAGAGTCTTTTCCTGCTGGCTTTTGAGGACTGACTGGGCATCTGCTCAGAGCATTAGAGGTTAGAGCCTCGCTGTCAGCAGGATGTGGGGAGCTCCCTGCTTCCAGGACTCAAATCAGGGCCGGATTGTCATCAGAGGCATGGCTGGGGCTGGGGGTGTCAGGCCTGCGGACAGGAACCAGGCTTCCTAGGCAGAACGGGGTCATGGGGACACCTGGGACCCTCTGACCAGTCTGGTGCCCCTGCCATGGGCCTGGGAAGAGAATCCAGACTCTGCAGTAAGATAAGCAGTTCTGCTCCCAGCTCTGGGCCTCAATTCTGGGAAAGAGAAGGAACCAAATCAGGATACGATTCCAAAGACTATCACTTTTTTTTCCCTCTCCTATGAAAATTCTGAGTGTCCTTGTTGGTCTAGCTACTCTCAAGACCAACAGGAGGCCTTTTAAACATCCAGATGTGAGGGCCATAGCGTGATGGTCACTGACCTTTACTATTTGTTCACTGAGATAGCCCACAAGGGGAAAATAAGATGATGAATAAAGTAAGGTTTTTAAATGCACTGATCACAACAGCATCTCAGATATCGTTATAAACATGAGACCCTCATTCACCTAGCCTGTCAGTTCAGTTCGGTCACTCAGTTGTATCCAACTTTGCAACCCTATGGACTGCAGCATGCCAGGCTTCCCTGTCCATCACCAACTCCCGGAACTTGCTCAAACTCGTGTCCATCAAGTTGGTGATGTCATCCAACCATCTCATCCTCTGTCTTCCCCTTCTCCTCCCGCCTTCAATCTTTCCCAGCATCAGGGTCTTTTCTAATGAGTCAGCTATTTGCATCAGGTGGCCAAAGTATTGGAGCTTCAGCTTTAGCATCAGTCCTTCCAATGAATATTCAAGGTTGATTTCATTTAGGATTGACTGGTTGGATCTCCTTGCTGTCCAAGGGACTCTCAAGAGTCTTCTCCGACACCACAGTTCAAAAGCATCAATTCTTCAGCACTCAGTTTTCTTGATGGTCCAACTCTCACATCTGTACATGATTACTGGAAAAACCAAACCTTTGTCGGCAAAGTAATGTCTCTGCTTTTTAATATGCTGTCTAGGTTGGTCATAGCTTTTCTTCCAAAGAGCAAGCGTCTTTTAACTCCATGGCTGCAGTCACCATCTGCAGTGATTTTGGAGCCCAAGAAAGAAAGTCTGTCACTGTTTCCCCACCTATTTGCCATGAAGTGATTAAAAAGGATGCCATGGTCTTAATTTTTTGAACAGCCTGTCAGCATTGTTTAATGTAAAATGGATTTATAGCTGTGTCATGATGCTTTCAGTCACAAAAACAGGAAAAAAAAAATTGGCTTAAACAAGCCCCAAAGTCCAACAGTAAGATGGCTTCAGGTAAGACTTGAGCAAGACTCACCAATGTCACCAGGGCTGGCTTTCTTTGTCTCGCCCTTTGACTTCCAGGTTGTTGGCTTCATCCTAATGCTTCCTTTCTGCATGGATACGATTTGACTTCTGGCCAAAATGGGGGTCTCAAGCTTCCTGGCTCACACCCAGAGGACTCCCGCCCCTGGGTTCCACACTTAGAGAGAGGGAAGGTCCTTCCCAGAGGCTCCCAGTGAGCATGTCCTGATGCCCCACTGGCTCACATCAGGGTCTGTGCTTTTCCTGAGCCAATGACCAGGTGACGTGGTGACTGACCTGCTCCGTCAGAGCCCTCCCTGGAGCTGGGGGTGGGCTCCAGGTGACTGACCTGCTCAATCACCCTGTGACTGACCTGCTCCGTCAGAGCCCTCCCTGGAGCTGGGGGTGGGCTCCAGGTGACTGACCTGCTCAATCACCCTGTGACTGACCTGCTCCGTCAGAGCCCTCCCTGGAGCTGGGGGTGGGCTCCAGGTGACTGACCTGCTCAATCACCCTGTGACTGACCTGCTCCGTCAGAGCCCTCCCTGGAGCTGGGGGTGGGCTCCAGGTGACTGACCTGCTCAATCACCCTGTGACTGACCTGCTCCGTCAGAGCCCTCCCTGGAGCTGGGGGTGGGCTCCAGGTGACTGACCTGCTCAATCACCCTGTGACTGACCTGCTCCGTCAGAGCCCTCCCTGGAGCTGGGGGTGGGCTCCAGGTGACTGACCTGCTCAATCACCCTGTGACTGACCTGCTCCGTCAGAGCCCTCCCTGGAGCTGGGGGTGGGCTCCAGGTGACTGACTTGCTCAATCACCCTGGAGCTGGGGGTGGGCCAGCCCCTTCCAGGAGGCACCCACGGAAACCCAGGGTCCTGGGTGGAAGGAAGTGTGTGGGCAGCGGATGCAGGAGGGGCCCATCTGAGGATCTGAGGTGAGGCTGCAGGCAGGCCACTGTCCCGGTTCTTCCAAGCCGTTTTGTCCCCATCCCCCCCTCCACCGCAGACCTGGCTCAGACCAGCCAGGTTAGTGCTGAATTAGAGCTTGTCAGCTGTTCCTCTTGGGACATGCTCATGTCCAGATAGGAGCTTCCCAGCTGGCTCAAGTGGTAAAAGAACCCGCCTGCCGATGCAGGAGACGTAAGAGACATGGGTTCGATCCCCGGGTCGGGAAGATCCCCTGGAGGAGGGCATGGCAACCCACTCCAGTATTCTTGCCTGAAGAATCCAGGGACAGAGGAGCCTGGCGGACTATAGTCCACGGGGTCACAAAGAGTCAGACATGATTGAAGCCACTTAGCACAGTGTCCAGATAACTCCTGCAGGGTTTCTGGTCTCCACCTGGCCAGCCCCCACACCATGTCCATTGTGACCCCCACTCGAGGTCAGGACCCCCTCTTTACACTGCAAAGCATGATGCCTCCTGCTACGACACAGACTGAGCTATGCCCTGGGCTCCGTTCACTCAACTCTGCTGGCCCGACAGTAACTTTCAGGGTCTCCCGTATTCCTTGCTTCAGCCACCAGCTCCTTCTTTAGCTGCGACCCAGGGGGTCACTTGCCTTGTTGTGGGTCCCTTGGGGCCCCCTTCTCCTTTCAGGGGAGCACAGCCCCTTTGCCGTCTGGACCCCCGGCCACCAGGGCCAACACCGGCCTCTGAGCACAGGTGTGATGGAGACCAGCCCACCTGTGAGAGCCAGCCACCCGGAGCCGCTCCGCCGTGACCCCTGGGGTGTCCTCGGCTTCAGTAAGCCGGTGGCTCCTTAGCTGTCCCTGCGGCCAGCTGTCCCTTTCCCTCAGCACAGTGGGGCTTCCTGCAAAGTCCCCTCCTGCCCTGGGGCTGGCACTTTCCCCATGGGCTGGTCTACCTCTTGGCAAGCCCCTTCCCTGCCCCCTCCATCACCCCTACCCCCCTGCTGGGTTGTCTGTCTTCTAAGGTCACAATTACTCTGAGAAGTTCAGGGACTCCCCGGAACCCTGACCTGACTGGTGTCCACCACACTCATCAGGGCACCACTCCCGTCTCTCCGAGACGCCTTCCCAGGCTGCTGTCTGCTCCAGGCATGTCAGGGGGAGCCCTAGATGGGGGTCAAGGAGGGGTCTTCTGAGGCTATCCGTCACAAGCCAGGTGCTGTGACCCAGAGACCCTGCTCCTGGGGTCCCAGGCCTGCGGGGGGGAGCGTGCTGCTCCATGGGTCCCCGTCACTGAGGCCGGGGCAGACCCGGGAGCTTTCAGCCCTCAGCAGAGGGTGCTGGGTGACCTCTGCAAATTAATTTCTTGGCTGCCACTGTGAATTCCCAGGGGGTGTGTCTGCACATCTGAGAGAACTCGGAGCACAGCTGCCTGTAATCTGACAGGCTGAACGGGGGCCAGGGCGGACGGGGAGACCCGGCAACGGGAGGTCTCCCCTTGGGGGGACGGCGCTGTCCTCTCCCCCCAAGGCGGGCTCTGGGGAGGCCGCAGGCAGGGCCCCGCCACTGCCCAGTATGGGAGCCGGTGGTCTTCGGGTCTGTGCCTCGGTTTCCCCATTGATGGTGCTCTCTTCATCCGTTCTGGGATGGCGACTGCATGCCCAGGCCCGACACCCTGCGTGCCTGCTGTGCCCGGAACCTCTGCCCTGAGAGGCAGTCTGGGCCTGCCTGTTGTGCCCACATAGCTCTTCACGCCGGCTCGAAGGAACTCACACCCCTCTTCCTCCTTTCCAGCCCGACCCATCCCTTTCATCTGGGTCAGTGATTCCCGGCCTTTTCAGGCAAAAAGATCTCTTTTTAACATCCGAAGATTAGATCCGCAGCCTAAGGGTTGTTACGGTGGTGGTGCTTTCTGAGAAAACGTAGACAGAAAAACACCTTTCAGCTCCATGGGCTTTTTTAAAACCAATTTTATGTTTATTTATGTCTGGTTGTCCTGGGCCTTCACTGCCGTGTGAGCTTTTCTCTAGCTGCCGTCCGCGGGCTTCTCATTGTGAGGGCTTCTCCTGGCGCAGAGTTCAGGCTCCAGGGAGCATGGGCTTCGGTGGTCATGGCTCCAGGGTTCTAGAGCTCCGCTCAGTAGATGCGGGTCACGGGCTTAGTTGTTCCGAGGCATGTGGGATCTTCCTGGACCAGGGATCGAACCCATGTCCTCTGCACTAGCAAGCGGATTCTTCACCACCAACCCACCAGGGAAGCCCTCCATGGGGCTTTTAAATGACATTTTATCAACCACGTCAGCAGCCGCATGTATCTCAGGCATAATTGATATATGTGTACATATGTATCCGCTCAAAAATACATCCATTACGTGTATACACTCCCCCAAGCGTATCCACCCTGTGAGAACAGAGCGTTACAAGGAGGCCCCCAAGCACAGGGTATTCTGCACAGGACGCTGAAGGCACTTCTCTGGAGACCCTTCTGCTGCCAGCAGGGCCTAGATCCCCGGGCAGCTCTGTCCCCAGGGGCCGTGCAGAGACCTAGGCTGCTTCCCAGCGCAGTCCAGGAGGGCTTTCCATGCCGGCTGATGTGGAAGGCACTCGCCCACATGTCTGTCCAGCCTTTGAAAAGTGGCCAGGGCAGTGGAGGACCTGAATTTTAATTTTATTTAATTGTAATTAATTTAAGGGAACTCTCCCCAGGGCTCTTGGCTGCTGCGCTGGGCAGTACCCTCTGTACTGGGCACTGCCCTCGCCGGGGCGCCTCCCTGCTATCCCCCTGGTCCAGACTGCGCAACGATGCTGGAGG
>NW_011495061.1:2912154-2913257 GCF_000754665.1 Bison bison bison | reverse complement strand
GGGGGGGTGGGGGGAGGGCGGGGCAGCCACTCGCTGGGGTCAGAGGTGGGGCTGTGAAGGGAGAAGGAATTCCAGGGACGGTTGTGGGTCTCGCTGTGCTACTAACACCGGATCTGGATCTGTAGCGTGTATTTTGTCATAGAACTAACTGGCGAAGGACGGGTTGGAGGCCCCTTGCAGTCACGTCATCCCCCTGGGTGGTTCGGCGACCTGGCTCAGCCCCCAGCTCAGGTCCTTCCCTGCCCACACGATGCAGCCAGCCTGAGCTCTGAGCCAGGCTGGGGTCCCGGCCTGCCCCTCACTGGCCTGTCCACGACCTCCTCAGCTGGGCTCCCTGCTCCCCGGGGTCCAGCTGCCCTGGCTGCTGCAGCCACAGGTCACACTCTGCCCAGCAGCATGACGCTCCCATCTGATGGTGCGTCCATCATCCGGGGGCACTCTGATGATTCTGGCCTCACTTCACCTCCCCAGCATCCCTGAGAGGGACAAAGGGGCCTCCCCGCTGGCCTGAGGGGACACTGAGGAGGGGTACAGCCCCACCCCGACCCCGGCCTGACGCACAAAGCCCTGGGCAGGACGGGGAGGGCCACTGGACGGACAGACAGCCCCTACGGGGTCAGAACGCACAGGCATGCGTTCCTGCAATGGAAGTTGCCTGGGACTCGGGCGTGCAACCCCAGCCCACAGTCCCCTGTCCCTTTGTGTTTCTGTCCTGCCCCCGGAGACCACCCCACTGCTGGGATCCTGGGCAGGGAAGCCGTGTGGGAACTCGTGCGCATGGAAGTGGGGTCAGAGATGCGGGGGGGCGGGGGAGGCAGGCGTGCTCAGGGGAAGTTGGAACTGCCTGCCAGGCCAAGAGGTCGGCCACAGAAAGTGATGCTGAAGGTGGTGGCAGGGCCTGATGGCGGGGGCGGTGTCAGGGACAGTGGTGAGAGGTCCCTGGAGCAGATAAAGGGTGGGCTGCAGGGGGGTGGCCTCCAAGGGGCCGGGAGAGAAGAGATGAGGCCTGAACCCAGGTGTCGGGGGGCGAATGCCAAGAGAGGAGCCCAAGAGGCAGCAGGGTCAGCGGGTACAGTGGTGCTGGGGGGGAACTCGCTCCTGTT
>NW_011495061.1:2904349-2911867 GCF_000754665.1 Bison bison bison | reverse complement strand
CTCAGCCTGGGTCAGCCGCCAAGTCCCTGGGAAGGAGAGATGCTTCCAAACGGGAAACATGAGCTCAGGACACCCGCCCCCCACCGCTCCCCCAGGGTCCTTCCCTGCCTCCCTGCCCCCACTCCCACTCCAGGAATGGTCCTGAGCACCGCTGACCAGGACTTCATGGTTCAGAAGCCACCAGAAGGCAAAGGGCGAAGGGGCCACTGGCGGCCCCCGCCCCCGGCACGCCTGGCTGCCTCGCTCTGTGTGCTCGGTGGGAAGGGCTGGCCCGCGGAGGGATGGGGGGCGCACCCTGGGGAGAGATGGGCAGCTGCTCCTTTACATTTCTAATCAGGACCCGGAGCCAGGATGCACCCTGCCCCGGCCCACAGGGCTCAGCGGGGACCGGAGGCTACAGGGGGCTCACGCATCAGGAGGCTGACGTCCCCGGAAGGGGGACTGTCAGGAGTGTTAGTGGGAAGGGCAGCCGGCCGAGCCAGGCCTGAAACTGTGGCATCAGGATGGCTCCGTGGCATGAAGGAGGTATTTCCAGTTGCCTGCTATTTTTTTTTTTTTTTTTTAGCAACACTAGAGGGTGGCACTGGAGGTAAAGAGCCCGCCTGCCAATGCAGGAGACATAAAAGATGCGGGTTTGATCCCTGGCTCCTGAAGATCCCCTGGAGGAGGAAATGGCAACCCACTCCAGTGTTCTTGCCCGGAGAATCCCATGGACAGAGGAGCCTGGTGGGCTAGAGTCACAGAGTCGGACACGACCTAATTGACTCAGTACACAGAGAGCAAAGAGCTGTTTTCTCCACAGGCAGGCCCCAGAGCCCAGCACGCCGGGGGAGGGCCACCTAAGCACCTGGACTCAGGGTTGGGTGTCCACAACCTTCTTCCTCCCCCTACCCCGGAGACTGGCTGCTCGTTCTGGCCCCTCCTCTAACAAGGAGGGGAAGTCTTGGCCGGGGGCTGATCCGAGGCATCGCTTTCCGGTCCCTTCCGACGTTGCCATGGTGGGCCTCAGGCATCCACAGGCTTGCAGGAAATGGGGCTGTGGCCTCTATAGGGCAGGAGAGAACGCGCTGACATGGAAGACGGAAATTTTTTTTTTTTTTAATGTGCAAACAGTCTGGGGAACCCACAGCAACAAAGGGAAAAAAGAGGAGACAACCCAACAAAGCCTGGAAGGGCAGAGGGGGCTGAGAGGGGGCGCAGGGAGAGGAGCGCGCCGCTGATTAGCATCTGAGCCGGAGGCGAGGGCCGGGCGGGGAGGCCTTGCTAGGCCTGGGGGCTCCCGGGACGTGGGGGTAGACCCTGGACCGAGGACGGGTCGCCCGATGTGGGGACGTGGGGACAGAAACACGGCTGAGACGAGCAGGCCGAAGAGGCCAGGAAGAGGACTGCAAACTGCTGCGACGGCAAGTACTTCCGTGCATCACCGTGGGCGGAGGCGTCCGGAAATTCACAGAACCGCGGGGCGGAGCCACCGTCCAGCCGGGCCTTTGCGCCCCGGGACCGGACAGCATAAGGCGACTCGCAGGCCGAGGTCCCCTGGGTTCCACCCTGTGTTGCAAGCTCTCTCCCCCAGCACCCCTAACCTGCCTCTTGTTTATTATGTGTTTGTTTTGACCGAGAGGGAATTGGCAGGTAACGTTATGCTCATCTCGGGTGTACAGTGTAAAGACTCGATATTCACGCACATCGCAAAAGAGCGTGGTGCTTGCCTTCATGACCAGAGCGAACAACGCTGCCTAGGGGGAATCGACTGAGAGAACAAGCCTAAGAATCCTCATCACGATGGGAAAAAAACGTGGCAACAACGGGAGGTGGTGGGTTTACTAGACTTATCATGGCGAGCATTTCACAGTATAGTCAGCCTGCTATTCAGACAGAGTCACACCCGAATACGGGCATCCAGACACCCCAGAGAGGCAGGAAGAATGTCGAGAGAGCGAGAGGAGTCAACACTGGAGAGAAACACCCGAGAAGCAAGAAGGGGCCGAACTTGGGCTGAGAGAGGATGGGGGGCAGCTGGAGGCAGGCTAGGAGCCTTCCTGGTCCATGAAGCCTGGAGGACCCCGGGGCAGGAGTTGGGCGGGAGGTGGTAGGTTTGGGGCAGGGGCAGTATGGCGACAGCTGAAGCAGCAGAGATGCCTGCCAGGGGCAGGCAGCACAGGGGAGGATGCCCCCAAGGAAGTGGCAGACGGGCGTCAGCTCCCTCCCTGAGAGCTCGCTGGGATGCTCAGAGCAGCATCCCGGGCAATGGAAGTGAGACCATCCATCAGTCAGTAACTCTGCAGCCCTGGGAAGTAGGAACATGTGACTGGAAGGGACACTCGGGGTGAGGGGGGGGAGTCCCACTATTGACAGATGAAAAGAGAGAACATCCAATTGCCCGCTTTCCTTTCAGATGATCAGTTAGGTGAAGAAATACCATGTACTATCCCACTCTTCTTTTCCCCCGTTTTTAAATTTGGGGCTGTGCTGGGTGTTCATGACTGCTGCAGGCTTTTCTCGAGCTGTGGCGAGTGGGAGCTACTCTTCCCGTTGCGGTGCACAGGGCTCTCATTCTGGTGGCTTCTCGTTGTGGAGCACGGACTCTCGTGCGTGGGAGCTTCCGGAGTTGTAGCTCCTGGGCTCAGTGGTTCCGGCTCCCAGGCTCTGGAGCACAGACTCAGTAGTCGTGGTGCTGGCGCTTAGTTGAGTGGCATGGGGGATCGTCCCGGACCAGGGATGGAACCCAGGTCCTCTGCCTTGGCAGGTGGATTCTCATCCACTGCACCACCAGAAAGGCCCCCATTCTTTCTGGTATTTATTACTGGAAATGTATGAGATTAGTCTATTTGAGGGGCCCGCTTTCCCCCAGAGCGCTTCATTTTGTAAAGAATTCTGGCAACACAAGACCCAAAGACCTTACAGTCACATCTCCCTTTGCCACCAAAGTATAAGTGGAGCTTACCGTTGACTTATTTGTAAATACTTCCGTTAAGTCTGAACGCTGGTCTGAAGGATTTCTTCAAGCAGCCTCGTTACTGATTTGAGTGCTCCCGAAAGAAAGCACAGGTGGTTGGCTTTTGTGCGGTGTTTCTCACGTGAAATGAATCTTCTAATCCCCCCTGGATGGAACAAGTCTCTTTACGGGGTTCGGATTCGGGTTTTGTATCATCCATAAAATTTTTCGTATGAGATGAGATGGTTGGCTTCACCGACTCAACAGACGTGAGTCTGAGCAAACTCCAGGAGATGGTGAAGGACAGGGAGGCCTGATGTACTGCGGTTCGTGGGCTCACAGAGAGTCAGACACGACTGAGTGACTGAACAATAAAGTGCTTTTGAGACCATTTTGTGCCTTTACTAATAGTAGTAAATGCAGCTGACTGGTCTTTGGGGGAGCATTCCAGGATGAAACCTGGGGTCACTTTAGGACTGGCGGGTAAGAAGGGGAGAGGCTGAGCCAGACCAGCAGGTCAGCACCTCTGGCAGGAGCCCAAGGGTGGGGCTCTAACTTGCTGTGTGGCCTTGGACCAAACAGTTAGCCACTTCATTCCTCATCTGTCCTCTCAACAAAATTGCTTATTTCTGTTTCCTTTAGGGCAGGAGTTACTCACCTGGGTTCTGTGAATTTGGGTGGGAAAAACCCATCCTTGTTCTCATCTGTCAACTAAAACGGGCCAGTTCGTTTCATCATGAAATAGGCATAGTGATGCTATGGCAAGGACTGCGTCACCTGTGACACTGGGGTATAAACCACAGATACTGCGGTACTGTGCTACAGTTGTTACAGATAACAATACAGTTTCTGCTCTGTGTCTGCTGCTTCAAAACCGGTGATGAGACCTCGTTAGTTAACCTATCAGTAAAGAAACATACATCACAAGTGTATTTTAAAACTATTTTAAATCTAATTGGTTTCCTAGAGGTCTTGTGTATTTCGCTTTATGCATTTAAACATCTTTGCCTAATGAGGGTTCCCAGGGCTCCCATGGCATTTAAAAAAAGGTTAATAAGCTCTGCCTAGAGGGGTACTGAGGGGGTTGAATGTTGGCTACAGGAGAAGCAGCTCTTTAGGGCAGAAGAGGGGAAAGTTGAGTTCACCGGCAGTGTTCCTATTGCAGCGGTGAACTCAAGGAAGGGACTCCGAGGGGTGAAGGGCTGACCTGGGGTGATTTTGTGACCTGCCTGTGTTCAGAGCAGCGGGTTCCTGCAGGGTGGTGTCTGGGCCACTCCTCCCGGGTCTGGCTGATCTGGCACTGGTGAGCACCACATCATCCAGCAGTACCCAGCCAGGTTGGCAACCTGAACAGGATGGCACGGCCCTGCTCGCCACCCACACCGCCACCCACCCACCTCTCACTGGCACCACGTCCCTGCTGTGGTCCTGAGGAGAGATGTCACCCGAGGACAAGCCGGCGGGGCTGCCCCCACGGTGCTGCTCGTGCCGATGACCCGGCGGGGCCGCCCAGGGGCCCCGGACCTGCTTCCCGGGTCTGACACTGGGGCACTCCAGGGAGGCACGCTGGCCCTGCGGTAGGGACAGCTGGGCCTTTGACCCAGTCACATGTCTCTCCAGACACTGGTTTATTTGCCTTATTTCTTGGCTGCTCTGTTCGACCCGTGGGATATCACTTCCCTGACCAGGGACTGAACCCATGCCTCCTGCAGTGGAAGCTCAGAGTCTTAACCACTGGACCACCAAGGAGGTCCTAGATCCTGGTTGTTTCAGCTTCAAGTGAAGGCGGTAACTGTATTTCTGAACCACCAGTGCCCATGGAAGGGTCTGGAAGCATCACCAGGACTGCAGTTATCAGAGCAGCGGAGAGCTCCCGGGGCCAGACAGGGTGGGGTGTGGCAGGGCTCATCTGAACCCTGGGTGACTGGCTCCAGCCCACAGCTTGGGAACCTCGCCAGGCGGGCCTGGGTTGGTCCAGGTTCCGTTGTCTTTGGAGTGAAGATGCAGGAATTTGCCAAGCAGGTCACGGCCCTTCTAGATGCCAGATCTCCCCAGGAGGACAGCACCGTCCTGGACTCCAAAGGCATCGTGGATACCAGAGACTCAAGGCTCCGTAAGGCCTCCGTGGACCACGAGGAACCTGGTCCAGGCTGATGGGGACGTGCCCACCTCGCAAGGGACACACAGAGACCCCAGTGATTCACGTGTGCTAATGCCGGAAATCCTGCTTCCAGAAATTCATCCACAGGAAATTTCCTTGAATATGCTAAAGACGCAGCTACCAGGTGGCTCAGTGGTAAAGCATCAACCTGCCAATGCAGGAGGGGCAGGAGATGTGGGTTCGACCTCTGAGTTGGTCAGATTCCCTGGAGAGGGACATGGCACCCCACTCCAGTATTCTTGCCTGGAGAATTCCATGGACAGGAGAGCCTGGCAGGCTACAGTCCACAGGGTCATAGAGTCAGACACACGCAGCTACCAAAACTCACCTCCATCTTTTTCATGATGATAAAAATACTAAAAATAATCTAAATAACCCAATACAGGAGACTAAACGAATGTGTCGTGTGTGATAACACGAGGTAACACTTGGCAGCCGTCAGAGTCATGGTGTTAAAGGGGATGAGACGACAGGGAAGGAGCTCACCGCACGTTGAGGGCAAAGGCTACTCACAAGCAGGAGGGACGATGTCTAATTCACACACGTGTACACACACGTGTGCAAAGACATATATGTGTGAGATGAACAACTAGCTGAGTGATGAAGCTGAGAAAAGTTTTATTTTCTTATTTTTTAAATCTATATTTTCTAAATACATGTATTTCTTTTTACTTATAAGAAAGAACATAGGGTTTTTTTGTGTGATTCATTTTGTTTTGTCTGGATTTTTTTTTCTTGGCCACATGGCATGAGGGATCTTAGTTCCCTCAATCAGGGATCGAACCTGCACCCCTTTCTGGGGAAGGATGGTGTCCGAACTGCCGGACCGCCAGGGAAGTCCCTGTTTTGTCTGGTTTAAAAAAAGGAAAGCTAAGTTAAAGAGGCAGAAATGCCCTTCTCTGCAGTTTCCCTGGTCGGGGCAGACGGAGGCGGCCCTGGGCACCCACCTGCCCCAGCCCTGCCTGCTCTGGTCTGAACCATACTTTCTGAACCTTCAGAGGACCGAGGACTCCCACAGCGTGCGCCCTGTGGACCCCAGAAAGGGAGACCCAGTGCGGGGCAGGAGGCTTAGGTGGTCTTGAATGTGGTCTCCCAGATGAGCAGAAGACCAGCAACGTCCACTCAGGGGCTCAGGAGCACGGAGATGGGGCCAGCAGATAGAGCAGCTGAGCAAGGCTGGAGGTCCACCCTGCCACCTCCGGATAAGGGAGGGTTCCCGGCCGGGGGGGGGGGGGGGCGGTCGCCAGGATGCAGGCTGGCCCAGGGGCGTCACCTGACACAGACTCTAAGGGGATCCGCGAGTGCCCATCTCCTCCCGGACACCTTCTGCTCTGCAAGAACCTAAGGTAATAAATAAAACAGAGTGCCCTCTCCCTTACTGAAATTTACCCAAACTAGATGAAGCAGCTCCACCATCAGAGCATGGCATGACACTCAAGCAGTGCCCACAGCCCCGGCATACCCCAGGAGGTCGCAGTTCTATGAAAGCCCGGAGGGCAGGTTCCTGAAGCTGCCCAGCCCCACATGGCCCTGGGGTGCACAGCGGGGGCCCTGGGGCCAGAATGGGGCCCCACGCTTCCTGCCAGTCCCCCTGCAAAACCAAGAGCAGACTGAGGTGGGGCTGGCCTCTGTCCCTTAGCTGAGGATTGCGGAGGCCCCTGTACCAAGGTGTCCCCGAGGGGGCGGGGCAAGAACACCTTCATCCTCGGCATCTGGCACCGGGCGGGCTCCAGCTTCCTCCTTCACGGCTCTGCTTCTTCAGCCTCACATGCTCTCATACCAGACCCCTTCTCTCAACCCTAGCAAAGGCCACGGGCCAGGGAACATACCTTCCAAGTCCGAAAGCTGTCCTTGGCCGTGTTTACCGCAGGCGTTCCCCAGCCTCCAGCCAAGTCTTCACCCTCTCTGCACCCGCTGACCCCCTCCAAGGGGCTGGTCGCCCCGGAAGAGGTGGTCCTCGCGGGGGGACCACAGAGCCCAACCCAGGTCCACCCGAGGGGACATCAGCTCTCACACTGAAGACCCCGGCATGGTTTCCCTCCACACATGCCCCTCCTCCCATGTCAGGTTCCGGTTCTACAGGGCGTGGAGGGCGCGGTGCCCACAGTCACGGATGCGTTTCCCTGGACTCCTCTAGGTGCCCACTCCACTCAGGGGCCCGCTGGACCCAGGACAGTGATGAGCAGGGCAAGGCCAGGTGTGCGGAGAGCGGGTAGGTGTCGTGATGGGGCTGGCTGCCGCACAGGGACCCCACGCGGGACAGGGCGCCAGGCGTCTGGTGCGGTGCCAGCTGACAAAGCCACCTGGAGTGAGGGCCCGCGTCTGCGGGCGGACAAGGGGACATCCAGGACGGGCTGGGGCATTGCTCACTCAGGATCTGACCAGGAAGCTCCATTTCTCAGCCAAGCAAGAGCAGGGCCTC
>NW_011495061.1:2899922-2904249 GCF_000754665.1 Bison bison bison | reverse complement strand
AGCAGGGCCTCGAGCCAGGCTGGCTCCCAGGTTCAGACCAATGAGAACGAGCTGAAGAAGCTGGTGGGCCCCCCTCCACTCCCACGGCTTTCCCGCAGCGTCACGGGCTGGCCAGCTGAGGAGCCTACTCCCCGGGGCCTCGGGTCAAGGACAGTTGGGCTTAGGGGCTGGGGCTGCTCAGGGCAAGGACGCATGAGCCCCCAGAGGGACCGCTCCCCCTGGTCCTGCTCCCCTCGCCTGCCTGGGTGCCCCCTCAGTGCCAGGGCCTGGGGGGCCCTACCTGGGCCACGTGATGACCTTGCCCGGAGGGAAGGGGGTCTCTGGTCCCACTGCCGTCCCGAGCTACAGGGTGACTGCGGGCCCTCAGCAATCGTGGGAACGCAGGAGAGAGCTTCCACCACTGGGTATGTTGTCGGGCACCAAGGCTCCCTTGGACCTGACCCGAGGCCGAGGAGAAGGAAAAGGATTTCTGAGCGAGCAGCAAGTATTCCTTTCTCAAGGCTGAAGGTCTCACACACCCTTAGTTCATACGGACAGTCGGCAGCAGCTCGTCCTTGGGTTTTATAAAACACAAACGCTGCTTCAGACGCTTCTCTTCCTGCGAAAGGACCTTGCGTGGCACCGGGAGGAGGTGCGAGGCCGGATGAGCCTCCTGTGGTTTGACAGGCAAGAATGCATGAGCCCGTGCATGGCTGGCCCACACCCTGGAGGTTTTCACCCTCAGAACTGGTCCAGGTTTTAGCGCCCACAAAGTGTACAAAAGGCAGCTAATTTGCAACATCTCCTATTCACCATTTGGGGGTATTGCTTAAGAAAACCTACTCAAGTGACCCTTTAATCTTAGGGCATTAATATTTAATCACAGCTTTGATTGCATATAAAGGCAGTTCGCGGGTATATTTTCACCTAAAGGTCTAATAATTTAATAACACTTATTGAAGCTGCATTTGTATGAGATCTTGCTGTGTTTTAATACCATGTTGCTTTAAGTGGGGTCCATTTTTAATGGGGACCAAATAGTCTATTTTTTGGTTCTCTGCTTTCTTCTACAAACCACAGGGCATGAAGGTGCTTAATCAACGTCCTTTGATGAAGAACAACAAAGCCATAAAGATCATTTCTATCAGACAGTGGAGCTCACCTGACTGAAGTCTTCTCTCTCTGTGGACAGTGGTGTCCCCCCAGCATTATCGGCTCTATCAGATCACACAGCAGAGAAATCCCCACTGGTCAGAGAGCAGCTTGGGGCAAACCCCTAACACGGAATGTCGGGAGGACATCGGCACTCTTCAGGTGCCAACTTCTCTGCTCACAAAGTTTGAGACCGGTATTAACATTTTTACTTATCGCTTAGAGGATCTTTCTGACTCCCAGGCAGGCCCTTAATTAGCTGACATTGGGCTTCCAAGGTTTCATTACATACCCTGCATTCCTTAGATATTGGTTTAGTAACAATCCCTAAAGGAGAAAGAAGTCGCTAGAATCTCTGCTCTAAGGAAAGATCTGTGTGCCTCCGAGGTACATCACAGATCGACCAAGTCCGCAGTTACGGAAACTTGGACCTACACTGTAGTTCAACAGAACACGACTCCGTCTAATCGAATGGCTTACCCTGCTGGGTCAGGCTTCTGCTTTGGGCTATTGTGTTTGGGGGACGGTATACAATTTTGACTCAAGGTTCCTTGAAATTTTGTTCCATGATACTAAGCCATATTATAGTAAGATTCAAATACATTTTCCATGTAACATTGTGGCTTATTTTGTTTCTTAGTAACTTTTTCCTCCTTTTTATTTTTTAAATTATGAAAGTATAATAACACACTTACAAGAGGCTTAGGAAATAAGAACCAAGTTACGTATTGTGGCTCACTGTTCAGTCGCTAAGTTATGTCTGACTCTTTGCGACCTCACGGACTGCAGCACACCAGGCTCCCAGTCCTTCACGCATAGTTCCACTATGTATTACTGTTATTTAATAAATGAAGATTTTTAGCTGGAGTTTCAGTATCAAACTCTCAGAAAGTAACAGAATGAATACGCAGAAAAGTACGAGGATAGAGTAGACCTGAAAAGCACCATGAGCCAATTCAACATAATTAAGATTTATATAATTTTCACACACTAGGACATGAACTCTATTCCAGTTCTCATAGACTGTAAACTAGGAGGCACTGAAACATATCCAGGGACATAAACTGTGGTGCAAAAATCCGATGGTCTCCAGGTACTGAAACCATACAGTCTGTCCTCTTTCGGCACTGCACGCCTCCCGCTAACCTTGTAACAGATCAAACGTGTCTCACGAACACTTTGCTGTTGTGGGGCAGAACATTTTCTATGTGTGTTATAGTACAGGCTACCTTTTTTCTTTCTTGAAAATCAAGATGGGCGTATAGGAATTATTTTTTTTTTAAGGAATTAAAGACATTTCTGGACACTTTTTCTCTGGGATCACCCGGGTGCAGTCCAAGCTGTAGCTGGCCTCTCTGAGCCCTGACTTGGTTCCTATCTATGTACGTGGGTTTGTAGGCTGCATCTACGAGCCTAGGTTTCTACCCACCCAGCCACCTTCCGAGTCCCCCCAGGACTGGCAAGGGCAGAGAGCTGTATCTGATGCTTTAGACTCCACTTCCACAAACTGTCCTTATGAAGCAAAGCTTGGTCTTTCAGATGATGGTCCTACAGACAAACGAGCCAACATTCTATTCAGCGTAATCATCATCTGTTTGAGCAGGGCAAGTCCTGAAAACAGATGAAAAGGGTGGCTTCTTCCTCCCCAGCAAATACATGTTTCAGGCAGGAGGTGCCAAGCAGGACCCCCAGAGAAGCATGTCATCTCCTGCCTCTTTTTCTGGGTAATTCATGGGCAACGAGTTTCTACGACTTTCATATTTCAATTTCATTTGTTGCGTTTGACCTTTCATTTATTTAAGTCCTTGCTCTAAAAGCAAATAATCTGAGGAATTTAAGAAACTTATAAAGGGGGATTAAATTGTAGGCTAAAGATCACAATAAAAAATGCACATATCTAATGGGTATCCTTTTTATCATGACTATATAATACTGTTAATTGCATTCTGGTATAAACCCATGGAATATGCTATGGACTGGGTGTCAAGATTAAAGATTACCTCAAAGATTTGCCTTAGAGTTTAACACAGGATACACAATCACATCAAAGGCTGGCTTTTTCTCATATTCATTACAACATGAATTTTAAGATAGATTGATATACAGTTTAAAATATTTATTTAGATCATACTATTACATATGTGAATAAATGTCAACCAAGCAGAGAAAGAGGTATAAAAAATATAACCAGCTATTGACTCTCTTTTTTTAGGGCTTGTCTTAGTAAATCAAGTATCGATTGCTCCCATTTGGGACTCTGCTCTATTCCACTCTCCACTCCTCAGTGAAATAGATTCATTGGTCTTGGCTTATTCTTTGCAAATAGTAATCCATGTACCAAAATATAAGCTGTGCATCTCAGCCCATGTGGTCCTTCTCTTATGAGAAGAGGCTCACAGACGTCTTCCACGGAGACCCAAAGAAACCATCTCATACAAGTGCAATTTGAAACCATCCACCTCAAACACATCTTCTCTCCTCATTATTTTAATAAGTAATGTAAACCTCCCCCAACATTTTCTCTGGGAATTTCTTCTCAGTATTTGGTTGCTTTTCAGGGGCTCTGAGAAACTTTTCTGTTACACCCTAGGTGTTGTTTGCTTTTTCCTTTTTTTCTGGCTTTTTGCTTTTGTTTTGGTTTTTGGTCAATAAAAGTCATTAAAAGGCAGAAACGTGGTTGGAGGGAAGACGGAGCCAGCGGCTCCTCTCTCATTATTTTTCATTAGCAAAAGCGGCACAGCCTCACCACAACCCAGAGGGAAACCTAAGAGTCATCACAGCCGTAAGAAACGCAGTGACTCATATCCAGGACTCAAATGTAGTTTTAATCAGCAATCACAAATGTTTACATGAGTTTAACAAGTTTGATCTGGAAAGAAAAATATCTAAGTCATGAGATACTGAAAATCTTGTTAAGAGACAAGATTATTTTTACTAGGAAATAAGAAAAAAACTGAATAGCCATATTGAGCAAAACCTGAGATATTCACCATCAGAGGCGAAGCGTGTGGTTCTCGTCACAGCAGAAGCATCAACATCCACGAGAAACACCATCAGTGGAGGGAAGGCAGGCCTCCCCACGGCCGCTCAGGGTGGAAACCAAAGCCCACACTCTCTTAAATTCTATGACTGGCACGGGCACTGTCTGTGTGTGAGGGTTTGCCAGCAACACCCCCCCCCACACACACACACAAGT
>NW_011495061.1:2891489-2899822 GCF_000754665.1 Bison bison bison | reverse complement strand
GTGAAGCAACAGTTTAGTGTGTTTACCAAGGAAGTCAAAGGTAGGAAAACATTTATGGCTTATTATCTGATACGTGAACGAAACCTGAATAGGTGAGTTTACTAAAGTTTTAGGCACCATGTTTTAAGGCAGCTTTCCCATCATCCTGAAAAATGACGCGAATGATTCTTAAATCCCATTTCCATTTGTTGTCAGCTGCAGGCGGTACAGACGCATCGGGTTATAATATGTAGGCTCCACACACTACTGAATCCGCTAAGAAATCAGAAACTTTCTCAGTGAATGAATGACGTTAACACAGAAGCCTGACTTTTAACACAAGTTGAGGTGGGAAAGGGAGAAAGGAAACCTCCTTCTCTTCAGGTTGGCCAATTTTTCTAAACTTACAAATTGTTTTCTCCCGAAGTGTCAGCTGAACGGTTTAAGTAATGTGCTTTCTAGGTAACCATGTAACACATGGCAACTAGTTTCTGCTTTTGGAGGCGGAACATCAACCCACTTCGTAAATTTCTCAGCAATAACAAGGAGAATTTCTTCTTTAAAACGTGTGTGCGAAGCATGCCCTGACATTTTAAACAATTAAAGTTTTATTCCACTAAATGTAAATTTAACAGAGACAGTGCAGTCTCCAAGAAATTAGATTTCCAAAGACAATGAAATCTCTAAGAGTGAGATTACTACACTCCATTATTAAGGTGGTCAAAAGGCAATTTTCTGTAAGTTTCCACCTTTCCTTCCATCTCCACACCTACAAAAACATCCATAGACAGAACAATAGTTGGTGAAGGCAATGGCATCCCATTTCAGTACTCTTGCCTGGAAAACCCCATGGACATAGGAGCCTGGTAGGCTGCAGTCCATGGGGTCGCGAAGAATCGGACACGACTGAGCGACTTCACTTTGACTTTTCACTTTCATTCATTGGAGAAGGAAATGGCAACCCACTCCAGTATTCTTGCCTAGAGAATCCCAGGGACAGGGGAGCCTGGTGGGCTGCCGTCTATGGGGTCGCACAGAGTCGGACACAACTGTAAGCGACTCAGCAGCAGCAGCAGCAGTAAAATCTACATGCTAAATGTTAGGTGAAAATCTTTAAAAAACAAAGCATGACAGGAGAGTCTGCAGCAAAATAAACGTGTCTATTGGTGTCAGCCTTTAAGAATACATGATAATAAATACATGAATAATAAATCAACTTTCTAAATCATTTCAATTCAGAAGGCGTGTGTTAGAAAGGCCAATATAATTGTTCACTATAAAAGTGTTCACTGCTTTTTATGCATTTGGTTAAATTTTAGGAATTAGAAAGTATTTAAACTTAAGGTTTCTAGAAATTTAAATTTCATTCCTGACATAAAGTGAATTCATTTCTTTCGGTGATAGCCATACAGCCCAGGAAAATTAGCCTGGAACTTGGCAATGCATTTTCTTAATTTCATGACTAATCAAGTACTTGTGAAATCAAACCAAGTCCTTATCAAACAGGACACTATACTTCTATCTATATGTGCATGGATTATGCAGCACATGTTACTAAATCCTTATTTCATTTATGAAATGTCTTCACGTTTGTCCTATTACTAAACTAGATGCTTTCCTGCCAAGCCTGTTTGTAAATACCAAAATCCACAAGGGTAACTGTGTCATGTACTATGCCTAGAGGAGGAAGTGGGGCTTGCAAGATGCCAAAGAAGGGATATTCAATAAAGTATCAAACACAAGGCCCTGCAGTATGAAAAAGAGACACAGCGCTTCTTCTCGTGAAGAAACATGAAGACAGAAACGCGGACATTGACCTTGGGGGCTGTGACGTGACTCCTCTCTGCTAGCAGCGCGGGTGTTCCTAGAGTTCAGTGTGGTTAGTGGGAGTTTCACACAGACCTGGGGGAAAAAATTAGATGGCATCACTCTCACATTTAACATCAGCCCATAGGTCGAGTACTTTCTGCAAAAGCACATTCTTGTGGAAGCACATTGAAAAAAAACTTTCTTACGGACATTTTCAAACACAGACAAGTAGAGGGAAGAAGGCAGTTTATTCTGCAGAGGGAAGAAGGCAGTTTATTCTGCTGCAGACTGCTCAACCACTGCTATTCCAATGGCACTGCCAGCCTTTTTTCCTGGAGCATTTTGAAACAAAGCCCATGGGTTGTGTCCTCCTGCCTGTGGCCATGGGAGTATTTAAGGAAAACTTGAGACAGGGAATCAGTGCGCTGGGCACTTAACCCAAGGTGCGGAGAGGCTTGGATCCCTAGCACATCTCCCACTGGAAGCAATGAATGCCAGCTCTCTAGACTCGGTTATGGATTATTCTAGCTACATAATTTATTTAAAATAGGAAATAGGCTAGCCTTTGTGTTGGTTTGTATCATGTATTACCCTTGAAAGTAATTATTTTTAATATCAGAATTTACTACCCTCTTTAATGCTTGTAAGTCTATACAGAAAGGTCAAAATGCTTTTACTTTAAATGCAGGCTAACCATTTCAGAACACTTGAGACCTTATTCCTTAGGCAGCCATTCAAAATGTTCATGTCACAAATTCTTATTGGTCTCGTTTTTTTAAATGTTAAGATTTGATACCAAAGCAGAAGTGATGTGTATATAAAACATATTTATGTATTTATATTTATAAACTCACTCTTCCTAATGAATACCTCCACAAACCAAAGAATCCATTCATCCATAATCTAGAGTGACATGTCTAACCTTGAGTGAAATATAGCCATCTTTTTAATCATGACCTTGTATCTTATTAAGATTTTAAAATACCATTTTTACTTCAAGACATTAAAATGACAATCTGGAGAAGCCTGGGTCATGCGCTACAAAACATTCAACTAGGAAAGTCTAATGAACTCTTATTTTCTGCCTAGGAAAGAAAGGAGATACGTAAGAAATAACCTATTACCACTACTGCTGTCTCACGCCCCTAAAACAGAGTGCACTTGATAATTTTTCTTCTCGCCACTGAATAAGACTACAGTGGTGTCTGCAGGCCCACCTGCAAACCCACAGCACTTCACTGACATGCTTCCCACTCGTCGAAAAGGTAACACATTTATGAAAATCTCACAGAAGTATTATTTTTAAAGCCAAACATAGTCATCTTAAGTTTAACATATGTTTTCTCCATTATTCCCCATTTATTTGTGTACAGGGGTGGGCCTTAGACTCCTATATTTTAAACAATCATACGTGTGTTAATTAACTAGATGGATGCACGTATCAAATCACCATGATGTACACTCTAAATGCCTTACAGAAATTTCCCAGGTCATTTATACCTCTAAAGCTGAAATGCTGAAGTCTGTGAATGTGCACTGATCTGCTCCCGTGCTAACTATTAAAAATAAAGTGAAAAGGTCTACCTTACCTAGAAAAAAAGCAAAATTCTCTCTCTCACACACAAATATATAAGGTGTATATAAAGTATATTAACCTTCCAACCAAACTTCTAGTTCTAAAAATATCTATCTTTGAAAAGATTATTAATCTCCCTAAAAGCAATGTAGACAATTTACGAGCCCTCAGTGTAGTGTTTGTTCATAGTATACAGGTAAAGTATTGGTCAATGTAGTTTCATAACCTCCGGTACACACACACACGCACACACACACACGGTCATCTCTTTAAAGCATCATTTAAACGTGCAGACGGATCGCAGTGAAGCTGTGGCAGAACAGGATAAAACAAAGTCTCATCTTTTCAGAACATAGGCTGACCCTCATGCTGTCATAGGAAACTTACTGTACTTGTATTTCAGAATACATTAAAAGCATCTGGAGTTTCTCTATGATACGAGAGCCTCACCTTTTACACAGATTTCTAAAACCATCCTGATATGTTAAAACATACTATTTCTTTGTTGGCTGCATCATGAATTAGGATTATTCTCATTACTGTGTCACTTCAGCTTTTTCCTGACAATAATTTTTAAGTTTGGAAAACCCCTGACCTTGTTATGTGGTTTACTTACTTCAATGATGCGGGGGGTGGGGGGCAGTTAGGAGGGGCGGGGACTCTTGCCTCTTTTTAGAATTAATGGATTCCTAGTTTTTATCCATAAATTGTTTAGAGTACCCGTAAGTATGTCTCACAGAGAAACAGCCCGAAGACGCTCACCCACTTCACTAGGAAGCGGCCATGTGGCGGGGAAGCCTCTGGAGTGGCTCCCTCGCCTTGGCAATAGGTCTGGAGCGCTGATACTTACGTTTACAATGTAAACACTTCATCAGTCTTTTAAAAATCGACACTGTTAAGAATGACTTGATCGTGTTTTATTCTACACTAGTAATACTGCACATATCTTAAGTTTACGCTTTATACTGTATTTTCTTTAGGATAATATCAATTTTTATTTCCAATTATAATCATACGGAAGGAATGAAAAGACATAGTTACTATAATTGAAATTAAGCCAAACTGCTGCACTTGGAAACAGTGTTTCCTCAGAATCTTATTATTTGAAGCAACTCCTGCCATAAAGAGTTGGCAAAACTTTCTAGAGACTTCCATAATATCTGAGCGGGTATTCACATAGCAAAGACGATTATGACAAGCCCAAACCCTTTGAGGGAAAACAGAGAAACAAACATGCCCAATCTCGTTCATCACGTTTTTGTTTACATCCTAACAGACACATTCATCTCTGAATTGCTTGAAAACCTTCAAAAGCAATTTCTTTGGGAAACTGTGATGATGTGAAGTTCACTTCAATTATGTGATGTTCACCATTTACAACAGTACATATCCAAAATCAGTGGGAAAAGCTCTGCAATTCCTGGCTATATCCTGAGTATATCATTTCACCATGCTCTGCAAACTCCCAACCAAACTGGATTTTAAACAGAGAGCAACCCCATCAGCTACTCAGTAAGAAAACTTGGCCATGTTAATGGAAATCTACTACTTTCTTCTTCAATAACTTCGAATGACAAATATTTATCTTCAGATCGCAGTAACTATTATTTTAAGGACTTTGGCACTAAATTTGATCCTATGGATGCAGGTATATTATATTTTATTATAAACAATTGCTGCTAAACATCTGAAGCTTCCATAATTGCATAAAAGTATTTCCCCAGCTTTCAATCGTCTCCATATATGACGCTCACTTTTTCAAAGATATCTGAAAACAATGTGCAACCTGTCCTACAACCTTATAAACCTATTTTAAAGTATCAAAATGACACAGGCTAAAGGCTTGTGTTTAAGCAGGGGGGGTCAGGGTGATCCTGTGTTTCAACTCTGTATATAGGAAATAATGTTTGGGTACTGTTTTCTAGCTTCTGGTCGTGTGTATGTATGTGTACACACATACGAATCAAATATTATTTTCCACACCAGAAAAAAAAATGTTTTAAGAAGTAGATATTTGGGGAAAGGAACTTGAAAAAAAAAATTCCAGCACCAAATAAACCAACAGGAAAACATTACAAATTTCTTATTAAAGAGACCCCACTCTCTGTTGGGGCAGGTGAGCAGACAAGTCATTAAGAAATCCTTCCCTGGTCCAGGGTGGAGAACCCAGCTCTACAAGTTTAAAAGGAGAAGTGCTCCAGATCCCGGCAGGGCTGACCAAGCCTCTGCTCCTTCCCGGCTGGAAGTCAAGCATGTTTGAATTCACTTAAAAACGTCGAGGCGCAGAAGTGCAAGCAACAAGGCCTCGCAGCCCTGCAGTTTGCTTGTCTGCTTCCACTCACACGGAGTCCTCTCTGATTCAGCAGAGGCTGGCCGGTGGCAGGGAGACAGAGGCTCGGTTTGAAAAAAATAAAAAAAAGCTGCTGAGTGGGAGAGGGGTGGGCCTGGGAGAGGGCACATGCCACATCAGACACAGTACCTGACTTTTCACCGCACAGCGTGTCAGCGAGCTGGTGTGCCTCCTGGGTGATAAGTGAAAGTATTTCATCTTCGAACTCTTCTATTATAGTCTCACACTGCAGGAACAGAACAACAACAGACGTGGGTAGATGTGCGCTCACAGGACACCTTGCTAGGAAGGGCTTGTCATCGTTTTATTAGCTAAAAACATCATGTTATCAAGGTGGGCCATTTTTATTAGCCCTTTTGGTTTAAGACATCATTGCATCGGATTAACCCTCTCCCTAGAATGCTAATTGCAGCTGGCTGATTAGTCATGTTGAAAGACGAGGGTAAGGCAGGAAAATGGTTCTTCTTATTTGTTCCTCTTCCTCAAACTGGAATGGAATTCAAGGAACAGGATTGCGGGCGCTCCTACTTATGGAGCTGAAAAGTGTTCACTTTTTTGGTGGGTTTTTGTTGTTGTTATTTTGTTTGTTTTTTTTTTTGGAAACTTTAAAGAACATGGCTCCTTTAAATGGTTAAACCAGTTTCCTTTATATTTAACATAACAATCCATTTTGCGGTTCTAAAGCAGGATCTGAAATGTGAAAACAATTAAGCTTTCTCAGCAATGAAAACACAAACGCATCTTCCTTTGCACTCCGGATAACGGCTTGTCAGTCACTCGGGAAACTTTCTTTTCTAACAGTTAGAGATCCATCTATAAATTCACTTCGCTCCCCCCACCCTCTGCCCCTAAATCTGACATTTCTGAAAAGAGGGTGCTCAAATGTAGCCATGCTTCTGAAACCCTTAAATTCTGACTGGAGTATGTGTCTGCCTTGGGGAAACACAAGCTTACACTCTTAGGAACCGTAATGCTAAACGGTGTTCACTGGAGACTTGGAACTCATTTTCCAAGTTCATTAAGTGAGACTCAAAAAAATTTTAAACGGCATTTAAAAATATTTACCTTCCACTATCACGTGCTTATGGAAGGCCTGTGAAATATAAGCACACTTCCTCTCTGCAGTCCCCCTGCTACAGTATCTTCAGCCCTGAATTATTGCCTTGGCTTTTTAATTAAAACGAAATCTTCCAAAGTCAGCTGCAGCCCTTCTATCAGGGGGTCGGCATGTCTGACATTTTGGCCACCGCGTGAATCACAGACATTTCTTAAACAGGCTTTCCCATCACTGGGTCTGACTCAACAGCATAAGTAAAGTGAAATCTCTTGCCATATATTTGGTAGGCACATTCTGAGTCAGAGGCCACCGTTAAAGTAAAATAAACATCATGAAGGGAGGAAATGTGCCACAAGGCCCACGATCATACCTAAGCCTTTGTTTAACCGAGTCTGTGCTAAAGTAGTTGAATTAACTCCAGAGGAGAAAGAATTCTCCCTCTTCTGTGAAGCCCGAGGAGAAAAAAGTGATGTGCGTCACTCTCCCTCCATCGAGTGGCTATCCGTATTTGAAAACAGCACTCATTTCATTTAGGTTTTAATCTCAGAACCACAGCCCCTGATGCCTGACACGGGAGCCTGTATGAGAGCTGCCCGCCCATGGGACCGACTGAGTCGCCTTCCCCACCTTCCCCGGGAGCAAAGCGACCTGCAAACGGTGCCTGCAAGTCACCGGGACTTGTAACACACTTTCTGGAAAATATCACTTAAGGGTCTCCACGAGATGAAAATACCACGGCCACCCAGTGTGCGAAAGGCAAGTCACTGAGCGCCTGGTTAACACCGAGAAAGCAGCAGAACAGCAACGCTAACAGACAACATTTTAATGGGCCTGTCTGGAAACTCAACAAAATCCCAAACAGCAAGAAATTCCTTTAAAGTACCAAAAACACGTTCACGGAGCATAGAATTCCTCTGCGGAAAAAGAGCTTACCGCGAATTTCAACGGTCTGTAAGCATCTGAATAAAAATAGAATTTTTTAAATTCTTTGTATATTTTGTCTCCTTTCCTCGGAGCAAATCTCTTGAAAGTCTTCTCCTTCGTCACGGGGTCTTCTTCGAGTCTGTAGTCATTCATCCGCTCGCACACTTTGTCCAGGAGGTCTGTGAGGAATGCCTCCGACTGGGCTAAGGGAATCTATGAAGAAAAAAACAAAAACAAAAAAGGCAGGAAACTTGACTTAGTGTTACATAAGAGCCATTGCCCTGAATGCACGTGGCAGCACCCCACCCCCACCCCTCACGCGTGCAAAAGTCTTCCTGTCCGATAACTGCCAGTTATATTATTTACAGCATTTAAGAGGTTAGCTTAAATTCCTGTTTTTAACAGGTGCCTATGTTTGGAAGTGATCAGAAGAAAAACTTCTCTTCAAACTAGCAACTATCCTTCCACAGGAGATAATTTCTGAAAATCACGGAACATGCAGAAGAAGGCTCTGAGCCACAGAGAAGGGCTGTTATTATCTATTTACTTGCGAGAAACCGACAGACGGGAGCCGGAGCGCGGGCGGTCTCTATGGCCGCGCCCCCCTCGAGCTGGGCCCAGGCCCGGGCTCGCGCTCC
>NW_011495061.1:2879821-2891186 GCF_000754665.1 Bison bison bison | reverse complement strand
GCGGCCCCGGCCTCCGCGGGCCTTTCTGCCTCTCCACCCTCTGCTGATCAAAGTAGGAAGTTTGCCTGACAACCGGGGTGAAAGGGGCCGGATCACAAATGAACTCGATTTCGGCGCTGTGCATATACCGCGCCTCCATTGTCCCCCTTTCAGACGCAGTGTGAACCCTTCCGGTGCCGGCGACCGCGCGGCGCTCACGGGCGCGCTCCGGGCGCACAAAGGCCCCGCGCCCCGCCCGCCGCCCGCGCCCCGCGCCCCGCGCCCCTGAGCGCAAACCTGCTTGCAGCCCCGACCGCGCCGGCGGCCCTGCGCTCACCCCCGGTCCCAGCAAGGAGCCAACTCTGTGCGCAGGGACAGGGAACCGCGGGAACGTTCCACCGCCCCCAGCACGGGCGTGGGGGTGAAATTTCCCACCTTCTCCCCGCGAACCTGGAGACCGACTCCGAGCTGCTTTCAAGGCCCCTGCGGTCAACTTGGCAATTAAGTCGTTTGTTAAACTGGAGTCTACTGCAACATCCTTTATTCGCTAAAATACCGGTTTTTTTAAAGGAGTGATTTTTTTTCATGTCTACGATCAGAAGACCCTTTAAAAAGTAGCTGAAAGTGCACAATAAAAACACAATAAATACAATGGAATCACACTTCTAATTGTGCCATGTAAGCCTCATAAGTTGTAAACACAACCAAAAACATAGGTTAACCAACCAAATCTATTTTATGGACTTACGGAGACGAAAGATTATACGTGTTGGGACTTACAAGCTAGAAAAGAGAAGTCAGTTCTTAAATTACAATTAGTCAAGCAGATCGTGAACAGAATGAGTATGGTCTTCACTCTGCCAGGCGAGTGATGCTGTGTCTCTCCTGGTCTGGTCCATATGAAGAGGCTCCTAGCACTTCCTGGATGTCAACAAAGCGGCGCTTTAACCTCCAAGTGAAGAGCTGGCGCTTTCGTTTAGAAACCTGTCATCGGGAATGCCTTCTCTCTGCCCCTCCCTAGCCCTCTCCCCAGTCCCCAGTCTCAGAGTAAGCGTTGGGGAGACGCTGTCACTGAGAGAGAGGTTCTGCGTGCTGGAGGGTGCTGCTGGAACCCCGGACGAATACGCCACACTAGTTCCCGTGGCGCCGAGACCACTTTCGAAATCCTTTTGTACAACAGACCTGATGTTCTGAGCGGCGTACGAAAACCCTGGGTATATAAGATCTGAACAAATCAGAACGTTAATAACGTGAGACCTTCCACAACTTACTTTTGAGAGCCATTTTATTTCCCGGTTGGCGCTTTTTAAAACAAAACAAAACAAAAAACCATCGCCACGTGATAACTTTCTACGAAACAGGATTGTTTTTCTTGTTTTGAAAGTGGGATTTTGTATGTCTGAATAGAGTAGTATTGCACCAATTTTAACACAAATATGTGATATGCAGGGATCAACACGTGAGTTTTGTGGATTTCATACGCCTTTGAAGGCTAACTGGCTTTTTGATGTAATTAGCTGGCTCTTTCTAGTAAACGTTCTTTAATAGAAAGAGCAGGACATGTTGCTGGCAGAGAGCTCAGAAAATGCCGTTTTACAGTCTTCACTGAGAGCAAGAAAGAAAAACATACACAGCAGGAGACTAGTAGAGTTCGTTCCACAGGAATATTTTTTAAAAAATTGACCTAAGATCCCAATCAAAGCATCTGATTTTGCGAGAAAATTTTAAAGAAAAAGATGCTTATGCATGGCAGCTCTTTATACGTTTATTAAAATGCACACAATTAGGGTTTAACCTGATTCCACTTTTAAAATGCACACAATTAAGGTTTTAAATGATTCCACTTAGCTGAACTACTTTCACTAAATTTAAAGACTGTTCGGGGAATAATTGAGGCTTTTTCTCCCCTCAAAGTGTTTTGATTTTAAGAGTGCAATAAGTATTGAGACAAGTGGAATAAAACCGAGGCTTTCTTTCTATACTATGAAGATTTTGAATAGTACTTGTCAATAAAGCAACTCCTATTGTAGTCTTAGGGGAGCGTTGCCTCCGTCCTGGAAGGAGGGTCTCAGAGATACTAACCTCATTAAAATATGAATGAAAAAGGCCGCCATCATTGTATCGGGAGAAAACTGATTCACCAGCCATTACTTTTACACTTGGACTCGTTTGGTGTAAGTTATGAATACAAAAACAATCCGTTATGATTTCCTTGCTGTCTCAGTGCACTCTCAGAGTAAAATACTAACTTTTCTCTTTCTGAAACCAAGCTATGACTCTTTTTTTTTTTTTTTTTTACCTTTAGGCCTCTTCTGACCATGCGCTTGTTCTGTGAGCAATGACATGGGGATGGGAGGAGGTACTCATATTCCAACTTGAAAACAGAAAAGGGTAGCTGAAAGTTTGGGCTTCAGTTTCTCTAGAAAGCTGGAGTTCGGGAATTACTCCAGCCCGTTATGACAACACTTTAATAACAGTCAATTCCAGGGTGCTCTCCGTGTTGGTCCATTGCTATGTCCCTGCTAATCTTGTAGCAAATGTCTTGCTTGATAGCTATCACAATCAGGCAGCGATACGATTACGTTACAGTCCACAGTCGGACGTGAACACTGTCCTTGTGGCATGCCATCTCCTTCATAACAGCCTGACAATCTCAGATAAATCTTACTTATCTGGATGCTTATTTCGGAATGTCCCTGAGATAGGAAACCAGCACTTAACCTGCTTAGTTTCACATTGTTGCAAAGGTTTCTTTCTGGAGGTGTCGTTAATGTAAAAAATTTAATTGCATTATAGCAAATATTACATCTACTTTAATCACTAACTTTTCATCCATAAAAATACTGAAATCACTTCTGATATTAGTTAAAAGTCAATATTTAGAAGTGAAAATTCAAACCCCCTTTGCTTTAGGCTACAACAGGGAGACCATGAATTCAGAAACTCTTATAAGTTGATGAGATATATAATTAGCTTTTATGTTAATTGACTGCTATGAGTTTGTTGTGTGACACTTCTTCATATAATATGCAAATAGCATTGACGGTTTAGTTTTATTGGACAATATAATTAGAAATCTAAAGAAGCTCATTTCGATGAAGAATAACAAAGGTTGATAAATTTTCCAGTGTTCTGTATATCAGAAAAAAATGAATCCCATCTGGACTTAATCAATAAGAGAGATTTTAAGCAGCCTTTGTTCAGAGAGCCAAAGCCAGCCAACATATAACAGAATTAATATTAGCTTTTTCAGCTACATAAATTTGATGTTAAAACAGGTGAATTTGTGCAATCAATAAAACCTTGGGGGCAAAAATACAAAGACTGCAGCACAATTTACCACAAATAACACAATAAATTTATGAAAACAACATCAAAATTTTGCCTCCTTTAATCTGAATACTGAGAAAAAGTCATTATTTGAAATAAATATTTTGCAAGTGTTTCCTATTTTTATTCCTGGACGTATTATGTCAACATAAAGTATATCCTCAGATTGTGAGAAGAATAGAAATAATAAAATAATAATGTGATTTTGGGGCAAATTTTTCCTAGAATTCAAAACTATTAAAATTTCAATCACATTTTTAAAAAATTCTGGAGCCTGTTTTCAGCTAAACGATGTAGAAAACTTGAAAGTATAGAAAAATTGCATCATGGATCACTGTTAATGAACTCCAAATGGGGGTCATTGAACCTAATTTGACTTCCTAAAGTTAAAAAATACATACTTTCTTTTCATAATTAAATAGAAAATTGGCACTGCCATTTGATTTCTCATCTTAAAAAGTATTCTATTAGTCTTGTAAGAAAGTTTGCTTTTCAAACATTTTTAGGTGAACTGAAATACAACTATCCATGTGAAAAATGTTACAATTTCTCAATCGTTGTTAAAAATCACTCTAAGAGAGGATTTAGGGCGACCTTTTCACGCTGCTTCTGAGCTTTGACCTCTGCCGGCTTACCCCGGAAGGATTTTGCAGATTAGAAAAAAAGGAAGAGAAGACAGTGGCAGTGCTTAAAAGGGCAAAGGCAGTAAGAACCGCAGCGGATGGAGGTGATGGGAATGTGTTCACTCAGCCAACAGTATTTATTCAACTCCATGTCCGTATCAGGCAAACTTACCTCTCTAATTCAGGCTTTTTAAAGGGGACTTTCTTGTGATTCTGAATAAAAATTCAAAGAAATACTTGAAAAAGACTGCCTGGAAGAGAGCCAGTAAATCCCAGTGATGATAATATGACTCCTTGTCTATCAACTTAGCTAAAGATCACATAAATACATATCCGCATCCTTATGTTACAATTTTCCGCCCCTCACCTCCCAAATCTGCCAGTCTTTCACTGTCTTGCTTCTGAAAACACAATAGGTATCCATTTCTAACCATTTCTGCAAACTGCTTTCCTGGACCAGAAGTGAAAAGTCACCCACGGGAACTCTGCCGTGGCACTTGCCGGTTGCGTCACCCTGTGAGATCTCGTCTGAAAGTCTCAGCTCTCAGAGGCAAAGGACGGAGACTAGGGTCAGTGCAGAAACTCGAGGTGTTTCGTCTCCCTCACTGCGGAGACACGCGCACACAGACGTCCCGCTGGCCACAAAGGAATCCCTTTCTTTAAAAATAGTTTTAAATAGAAAAAGTAACATATTCACCTGATTTTTTTTTAATCGGAAAGGAACAAAAGCAGAGAGTAAAAAGTAAGACTGACACCTCCCCCAGAACGCCTCCCCAAGACCCTAAAGCCCAGCTCTCCATCCTCCAGAAACAGTCTTGGTGCGCGGCTGCGTGCACGTGAGTGAGTGCGTGTGCATGTGTGTATGTATGTGTGTGCAGGTCTGTATGTCTGTGTGCCTGTGTGTCCTTGGGTGCCTGTGTGTCCCCGTGTGTCTATGTGTGCTTGTGTGTATGTGCGTGTGGGTCTTATGTGCATGTGTCTGTGTGTCTGAGTATATCTGTGTGTGCGTGTGTATGTGTGCATGAGTGTCTCTGTGTGTGTCCATGTGCATGTGTGATTATGTGAGTGAATATGTGTGCATATGTGTGCATGTGTGTATGTGTCTATACGCATATGTGCATGCAGGTCTGTACGTATGTGTGTCTGTGTGTGTCCTTGGGTGCCTGTGTCTACACATGTCTATGTGTGCGTGTGCACATGTGCCTGTGTGTCCCTGTGTATCTATATGTGCCTGTGTGCCTGTGTGTATGTGTCTGTGTGTCCATGTGTGTCTATGTGTGCATGTGTGTGTGTGCGTGTGGGTCTGTATGTGTCTGTGTGTCCGAGTGTATGTGTGTGTGCATGTGTGTGTGTGCATGTGGGTCTGTATGTGTCTGTGTGTCCGAGTGTATCTGTGTGTGCGTGTGTGTGTGTGCATGTGGGTCTGTGTGTGCATGAGTGTCTCCGTGTGTGTCCAAGTGCACGTGTGTATATGTGAGTGTCCACGTGTGCACTTCTGAGCGTCTTCCTCTTTGTACAAGGCCAAGCCCAGCATAGCCCCTGTCTTTCTCACTTGGGGATTAAAGGGCTTGGGCACATCCAGAAGGCTGAGGACGGTCTCCCCTTGGACCTTGGATGAAGGACACTCACGGCGAGGCGGCTAAACTTAAATCCATGCAGATTCAAAGATGCCCCATGTCCTGAGGACCGGTTCAAAGGGAGCTCCTGGCCAGTGTGAGCTACGGCAGAATCCCTCTGGATTGTTTGTTAAACATCAGTCTGGGGACACGTCTTACCTTATTTTATCCTGAAACAATAGTTTTGAGGGGGTGAGGTGAGTGTTTCGCCCCCTTTCCTGGCTGAGTAGCCCTGGCCCGGAGACTTCCTTCCACGGCCGTGATGCGGCCAGGCCATCACGCTGAGGACTCAGCCATGCAGACACTGGGGCAGGAAGGCCTTGGAGACTCCCTCCCAGGTGGGGAGACTGAGGCTCCGACAGGGGCGACTTGCCAGGGCCCCACGGGCAGAGCCGTTTCAGTTGGCACACCGTTCTGCGGCCCACGAAGCGGGCAGCAGGGCCATCCCCCAGCTCCCCTAGACCTCAGGTGGTGGAGCCGGTAAAGAGGTAATTAAGGTAAAACCCTGATGCTGGGAAGGATTGAGGACAGGAGGAGAAGTGGGCAGCAGAGGATGAGCTGGTTGGCTGGCATCACCGATGTGGGGGACGTGAATGAGTTCGAACAAACTCTAGGAGATGGTGGAGGGCAGGGAAGCCTGGAGTGCTGCTCCATGGGGTCACAAAGAGTCAGACGTGACTGAGCGACTGAACAACAACACAGCTAAGCTAAGGTCACCAGTTCCGAGGGCCCTGACCTGATCTGACCAGCGTCCTTCTGAGACGGGTTCAGGACACAGACACGCGCAGAGGGACAGCTTGTGAGGGCACAGCGGGGCGGGGGTGGGGGAGATGGCATCGACTAGACAGGAGAGAGGCCTCGGGAGGAGCCGGCCCTGCCCACACCTGGGTGGGGAGTCCCAGCCCCGGACTGCAGACAATATCTTTCTGCTGTTTAAGCCGTCTGGTCCGTGGGACTTCGGCTGCCAAGCTCCTAACACAGTCCCAGACCGTATTCAGCCCCGGCCTGAAGTCTTGCGAGTGCAGCCCACGCCCAAGAGGTGATCGGGGCTGCTCAAGGGCCTGCTGTCACGAGGGGACACAGAGCAACACGAGACGCAGGCTGGCGCCTTGGTGCACGTGTGCTGTGATCCCGTCCGAGCCAGGGCGACCCTGCACAGGCACCCTCAGACACCTCCACCCTGGTCGGCACTGCCTACAGCCTACGGAGGCCGGACCACACGCTGGCCCCCTCGCTCGCCAGAGGCCTGGCCTATAAACCTGGGAGGAAAGCCCCAGCTGCTCTCGTGTGTCTGACCAGGGCAAGCAACTGGTAGGAAGACCCTTCGAGAGTTCGGCTCGACACACAGATGTAAAAGGACATGATGTCTTTCCCTCTGATGGACGCCGACTGTTTTAGCATGTGGATTACCTCACAAGTGAAGCGGACTGAAGGAACGCAGACCGATCTCGGCAGCCTCCCTACCGGTGGGCTAGTAGACAGTGCTGGGACTCTGACGCAGCGCCTTGAAAAGCCAGCCTGAGGACGTCTCACCGTTCTCACCCCTTCCCGTCCTCTCAGAATCAGAGAGCTGCCAGCCACGGGCATCCAAACCCATGGCACGCAAAGCATGGACCGAGGCCCAGCAGTCTTGGCCTCAGGACCCCGTGCCCCTACCTCAGACCCGCCGCCACTCTCCCCGTCCCCGGGCCCCTCAGGTGCTGCGTGCACAGGGAGGGGCCTCACAGCCTGGGATCCTGCTGACGCTCGGGACGGTGGCGGCAAGAGGGGGCTGCCCGCTCTGATTTTCTATTTTCTGCTTCTGTGCTCTGCCTAAGAAAGAGCAGAGACTGGAGGAAGGGCCATTTGTACAGAGAGACTGAGTCAAAGGCTTGTCCTTAGAGATGCGTGTGGGGTGACCTGCAAAGAGGCCTGGGTCCTCAGCCCGGACAGCACCTCTGGGTGGACCTCATTACCCCATTACCATGATGAGCGCTGAGCTGAGTGAGACAGCAGGTGACAAGTGAGCAGACCCAGACCCAGGGCCCTGATCTTTCATCCACAAGCAGAGAAAACTGAAGGGGCCAAGGAGGTTACGGTGAGGGGCACAGCCTTCCTGGACACCTGTCTTGAGGGGCGATTACAAGGCTGAACACTGAAAACAAAACTGAGCTCATTCTCTGTGGCATTAGTTTTCTCTCCTGTGGTTCTGGCCTTCCCTCTGTTCTGCAAACCCACACCAGGCGGGGGTGTGGTCCCCGGTGTGACTTTGCTGGGAGGTCCTGGTGCCGGGAGGAGCATCCCAAGCTGGGAGTCCATGTTAGGGCACACCCTCCTGCCCCAGCCGGGCGCCCAGGCCATGGAGTAAAAAACAGTAGAACAGAAAAGGGTCATGTTTTTTCCGATGCGCCAAACTCAGGTCACCCAACGCTAGCAGCGTTAAAACAGCTTTAACACGACATTTGAGATCCTGCATCTCCTCCTGGCTCGGAAGTGCCTTTGTCTCAGAAACCAAAAAAAAAAAAAAAGCTTGGGGACTTCCCTAGCTTCCTGCTGAGCTATTTCAAGTCCTAAAAGATGATGCTGTGAAAGTGCTGCACTCAATACGCCAGCAAATCTGGAAAACTCAGCAGTGGCCACAGGACTGGAAAAGGGCAGTTTCATTCCAATCCCAAAGAAAGGCGATGCCAAAGAATGCTCAAACTACCGCACAATCGCACTCATTGTACACACTAGCAAACTAATGCTCAAAATTCTGTAAGCTAGGCTTCAACAGTACATGACCCGAGAACTTCCAGATGTTCAAGCTGGATTTAGAAAAGGCAGAGGAACCAGAAATCAAATTGCCAACATCCATTGGATCATATTAAAAGCAAGAGAATTCCAGAAAAACATCTGCTTTATTTACTATGTCAAAGCCTTTGACTGTGTGGATCACAACAAATTGTGGGAAATTCTTAAACAGATGGGAATACCAGACCATATTACCTGCCTCCTGAGAAATCTGTATGCAGGTCAGGAAGCAACAGTTAGAAACAGACATGGAACAACAGACTGGTTCCAAATTGATAAAGGAGTACATCAAGGCTGTTTATTGTCACCCTATTTATTTAACTTATATGCAGAGTAATCTGGACTGCATGAAGCATAAGCTGGAATCAAGATTGCCGGGAGAAATATCAATAACCTCAGATATGCAGATGACACCACCCTTATGGCAGGAAGCGAAGAAGAACTAAAGAGCCTCTTAATGAAAGTGAAAGAGAAGAGTGAAAAAGCTGGTTTAAAACTCAACATTCAAAAAATGAAGACTATGGCATCCAGTCCCATAATTTCATGGCAAATAGATGGGGAAACAATCGAAACAGTGAGAGACTTTATTTTCTTGGACTCCAAAATCACTGCAGCCATGAAATTAAAAGACGCTTGCTCCTTGGAAGAAAAGCTAGGACAAACCTAGACAGCACATTAAAAACAGAGACATTACTTTGCCAACAAAGGTCCTTCTAGTCAAAGCTGTGGTTTTTCCAGTAGTCGAGTATGGATGTGAGAGTTGGACCTAAAGAAAGCTGAGTGCCAGAGAATTGATGCTTTTGAACTGTGGTGTTGGAGAAGACTTGAGAGTCCTTTGAACTGCAAGATCAAACCAGTCAATCATAAAGGAAATTAGTCCTAAATATTCATTGGAAGGACTGATGCTAAAGTTGGAACTCCAATCCTTTGGCCACCTGATGTGAAGAACTGACTCATTGGAAAAGACCCTGATGCTGGGAAAGATTGAAGGCAGGAGGAGAAGGGGACAACAGAGGATGAGATGGTTGGATGGCATCACCGACTTGATGGACATGAGTTTGGGTGAACTCCGGGAGTTGGTGATGGACAGGGAGGCCTGGCGTCCATGGGGTCCCAGTGTCAGCCAGGACTGAGCTACTGAACTGAGCTGGCATTCTAGTGATTAAGACTCCAAGCTCTCAGTGCAGGGGGAACGGGTTTGGTCTCTGATTGGGAAGTAAGATCCCACATGCTGCACAGTAATGCCAAAAACAGAAAAAAGAGGCACCCAGTTCTGAGCCAGTCAGTCCCGGGGTGGTGACCAGGTGTCTTGTAGCTTCAGGTGCAATGGGGGCCAGAGATCAGTAAACCGCTGAACTGTGTAGGGAGCCACCACCCCCTGCCCGGGGGGAGGGTTATTGGTGCTCCTGCTTTCCTGCTAATTCTTGGGTTCCAAGTCACAGCATCTCTTAAAGCCTCAAAAGAATGGACACAAACATGGGCCTGATTGAGATCCCCAACCTCTCTCCACAGAAGGACAGAGAGGGGACTTCTCTGGGGGTCTAGTGGCTGGGAGTCCACCTGCCACTGCGGGGGACACAGGCTCCATCCCTGTTCTGGGAGGATCACACCAGCCGCAGAGCAGCTGGGCCCGTGAGCCACAACTGCTGAGCCTGTGCTCTGCAACAAAAGAAGCCACCGCAATGAGAAGGCTGCACACCACAACTACACTAGTGTCCGCGTGCCACAACCAGAGGAAAGGCCCCGCGGTAACAAACCACCCAGCACCGCCAAGAAAATGTTTTTAATTAAAAAAAGAGAGACGGTTCATAAGTCAGCTTTGTTTTGTCCCAAAGAACGTTTGGCTTGTTTGGTTTGGTTTTCCTCCTTGAGGGCCGCCAGTAAACTCGAGTCTTCCTAAATCAACGCCTTCACAAGCCAAGTGTGCAAGGAGGTGCTGTTTCACTCAAGCAACCGGGCTCACATGCAAAGGGGGAGACGCCCGTCATCTCAGTACTACGCCTGGCCCTGGCCGGGCCCCTCCTGCGTCCCCGCTGCCCCCTTACCCCATCACAGGCCTTTCCGGGAGCCCCCGGCTCCACGATCGTCTGATTGTCCGAGTGGTGGGCGCCCATGAGAATCCACAGCCTCCTCGAAGCCCCTTCACTTCGGACATGTAGGGAGTTGCCCACATTTAAAACGAGATGAATGATTCTGCTCCGAGCATGTCTGCACATGAGATACTTTTTCTCCTGTTGGATTATTTTCTCAGGTCGTGTTCCTTAATGTAGGCTGCTGCTGCTGCTGCTAAGTCGCTTCAGTCGTGTCCGACTCTGTGCGACCCCATAGACGGCAGCCCACCAGGCTCCCCTGTCCCTGGGATTCTCCAGGCAAGAGTACTGGAGTGGGGTGCCATTTCCTTCTCCATAACTAAGTCCTATTTGTTTTTATCTACTGATGCTTCTCGTCAGACCACGAACCCCAGTCTGCGTAACAGAGAGACACCTGTGAAAATAAACGACGAACCCAGTCCGGGCAAAGTGCCTCAGCGGTTTCCCTAAAGAGGAGTGGCTCCCTCCAGGCCTGTGTGCCAAGTCCCTAGGAAGCCTGCTCCAGGGGGGCGGTGAGAGGAGGAACAGCTGGGGTTTATCACAGGGCCTGTGGCACCGCTCAGCGTCCACGGGGCTCTGCTCGCTCACAGCAGTGTCTCCACTTTGGCCCTTACTAATGCTTCCAAAAGGAGCTGGGCCTGAGGTCGCTTTGTTCCATTTGAGCCAAGCTTTCTTTTTCACTATTGGATAAAAATGAACAATTTCAAGAGGTAATGCGAAAGCTCTTTCTCCCTGATTTCTGTGCGTTTGGATAAATGTTATCTTTCTGCTCTTTAACAGCCAGATCTTGGAGGAGGGTTATGTTTCTAAATATATTCTATATTTCTAAATTGGGAGTAAGAAATGTTCATGAGTCTCAGTGAACTCCGGGAGTTGGTGTTCGACAGGGAGGCCTGGCGTGCTGCGACTCATGGGGTCGCAAACAGTCGGACACGACTGAGCGACTGATCTGATC
>NW_011495061.1:2879615-2879721 GCF_000754665.1 Bison bison bison | reverse complement strand
CTGTGAAGAAGGCTGAGCGCCGAAGAATTGATGCTTTTGAACTGTGGTGCTGGAGAAGCCCCTTGAGGGTCCCTTGGACTGCAAGGAGATCCAACCAGTCCATTCT
>NW_011495061.1:2877120-2879409 GCF_000754665.1 Bison bison bison | reverse complement strand
GGGGGTGGAGCGAGCGTTTTGGGACCTCTCCACTGGGCTCCTGGATCGCAGAGGCCACGGGCATGGCTAAACTCCACTCAGCGAGCGCAGTGCTGGGAAGCCGGATGAGTGGACTGCTCTGAGGACAGGGCAAGTTCCCCACCCGCGCGGCAGCCGGAAGAACGGTTAGGGTTAGGGCCCACAGACCCAAGCGGTGAAGGCTATCACCGCTTTACTGAGCACCTGCTGGGGTCCAGACACTGGGTTAGACGTGAAGAGACAGCAGTGGGCAAAATTAAGGTGGCCCCTGCCCTCCCAGAACCTGTGGTCTGGCCCCCACCGGAAATCACACAGGGCCATGTTGGCCTCGAGGTTTGTATCCATGAGCCAAGACCAGTTTTTACATTTACAAATGGCTTGAAAAAAAATCAAAAGAATATCTTGTGACACTTGAAAATTAAATGCAATTCGAATTTCAGTCTCCATGGTAAATCTGTCTGGTTCTTTCCAGAAGACTCTTGCCCAGCCCTCCTCTGGCGAGCTGAGCCCCGGTGCCCGGGTGGGCTCCTGACCGCTGCCCCATCCCCCACCCGGCCCCACCCTCTGAGTGATGTGGTCCAGGTTCCACAGCTCCCACCACCCCAGCGTCCTCCCTGCTCTGGCGGCCCACAGTGCCTCTCTCCCGGAGGACCGGACAACAGGTGTCCCAGACGTGTTTACACACACACGTGTGCACACAAGCATGTGCACACACACATGGATACACATGCAGATACTGGGGGAGCCTCGTGGCCCCTAGGGAGCCTAGGGCGGCTTCTACCCGGGCCTGCTCTCCCCCCGCCCGCCGTGGTGCCACCCTCACCACAGTCGTGGAGCTTCCCGCATGCTTTGGTCTAGGAGCCACCCCCCTCACACACCGCTGGCGTGGATATTGTTGTCTCGTATTGCAGGCCAGGAAACGGAGGCCTCGAGACATGTACTCAGTGATTTCAGGGGCCTAGGCCTGCCTCTGCCCCTGGTGCCACACAGCCGGCCCCACAGCGGACACAGCAGATGTCTGTGGCTCCCAGGGCCTGCTGCCCGGGGCCTCTCCCAGTGAGATGCCCTTCTCTCCACCTGCGAGGCTGTGCCTCTCCTGTCTCCTTCCACCAAGGCTGGGGTCCCTATCCCACTTCCCCAGGTGCACCACCGAGAGGTTGGTCTCTTGCTCCAGGTCACGGAACTTGGGTACATGCTGAAGTCAGAAGCTAGTCAGGTCTGTTTGAGGCTAAAGCCTGAGTGCGGGGGGCCAGAGGGCATGACCCCTCCCGAGCCTTTGTGGGGTGCACACTGCCCTGAGCAGACACCTGTGACCACTGGCACCGAGGGGGCGCCCCGAAGCTACTGTTGGTAGCGAATAACCAGTGTCAGGGGACTCAGCCTCACACCTCAGCCGTCTTTCTCAAGACTCAGCATGTTGCTTTCCCTCCAGTTTCCAAGGAGAGAACTGTTTGAAACCGCAGATGCAAAGCTGTAGTGCGTTCCACCCAGCTCCCTTGCCAAGGGCTGCACGGCGCCCACTGCCAGTCCTGGCTCCTGTTGCGCTGGGAAAACGGCATAGTCCTCTAAATGCATCCCTTTATCCCTCCCCGATTGTGGAGTCGAACAATTCTGATTCAGTGGAATAAGGAGCAATTAACGGGACGAGGGATTTATTAAGGATAAGTCATGCCAGACAGTTTTGACAGCTTGTTTTGAGTGTGACAGAATTACAAAATGCATTATGTATTTAGACTTTTGTGCAGCGTCTAATTCCAGGCTCGTGGAGTTATTCTTGCCAAATGGTCTGAACCAGCCAGGAGGAGAACAGTCTCACGTACTGGAAATGAACACAAAGATCAAAGACAAAAGGTACAGGGCCCTCAGCTGCAGGCCCAGACGGAGGCCAGGAAGGGGGCCAAGCTTCCTGAGGGTGGTGGGGGTCAGGGTCAGGGCCAGGGTTTGTTTCCCTAAAGTCTTTAGTGTGGTTCTGCCCCCCACCCTACATGGGGTGGGACGTCCCAGCCCCAGCCCCGCTGCCCGCGGCCTTAGCAGCCTCCGAACGAACGTGAGGGTCCCACCCGCCCTGTGGCACCCTTGTCAGTGAGGACCCTCAGCAGAAGGGCAAGGTGGGAAGGCAAACCCACTCAGCCTGGTGGAATCAGAAAGACAGAGCTGGAAGACCCCGGGGTCGCCAAGTCTAAACCTGTCTCTGGAAAGATCAGCTCACGTCCACACACCTGGCACCATGAGCGCAGGAGCGTCTTTGCAGAGGTAAGGAGCTACGATGAG
>NW_011495061.1:2875354-2876957 GCF_000754665.1 Bison bison bison | reverse complement strand
CGTCTAGTCAAGGCTACGGTTTTTCCTGTGGTCATGTATGGATGTGAGAGTTGGACTGTGAAGAAGGCTGAGCGCCGAAGAATTGATGCTTTTGAACTGTGGTGCTGGAGAAGCCCCTTGAGGGTCCCTTGGACTGCAAGGAGATCCAACCAGTCCATTCTGAAGGAGGTCAGCCCTGGGATTTCCTTGGAAGGAATGATGCTAAAGCTGAAACTCCAGTACTTTGGCCACCTCATGGAAGAGTTGACTCATTGGAAAAGACTCTGATGCTGGGAGGGATTGGGGGCAGGAGGGGAAGGGGACGACAGAGGATGAGATGGCTGGATGGCATCACTGACTCGATGGACGTGAGTCTGGGTGAACTCTGGGAGTTGGTGATGGACAGGGAGGCCTGGCATGCTGCGATTCATGGGGTCGCAAAGAGTTGGATACGACTGAGCGACTGAATTGAACTGATCTGAACAGACAGTAAGACAGGGGAAGGCCACGTGCTGACCGAGGCGGAGACCCGGGGGGACACATCTCCAAGCCAAGGAACGCCAAGGACTGCAGCGACGAGAGGTAGGAAATCCATTTTTCCCTGAGTCCCCGAGAAAGAACCAACCGCTGACACCTTGGTTTTGGACTCTGGCCTCCTGAACTGGGAGACAGCCCGTCCCTGAGGCCCGGTCTGTAGTGCTTTGTGACACGTCTTGGAAATGAAGAGCTACTGAGTGAGTCCAGACGCCCCAGAGCAGGAGGGGAGCTGTGGACGGAGGCGCTGCGGAAGCCACACTTCCATCTCGTCCTGAGAGGAAGACCGCCTTCCCTCGGGGATCTGAGTGGGAAAGGGGGGCGTTCCCATGGTCTTCAGGGTCCCGGGAGGACTCAGGCCGGGGGAGAGGGAGCAGCCACCAGGCCGCTAGCCGGTACGTGAGTCGGCATCACTCCTTTTGTTTGTAGCGATCAATTGAAACGCACGCGTGGCCAGAGTTGGGTTAATTAACCTTAATTCTCTGCTAAGCTACTGTAATCTTTAACTCTCTCCCATCACTTTCTGCCCTCTGATAATTATTATTTTTATCTGTCCATGGTTACTGAATCATCTGTTTTATCTCCTCTCCCCGAGGATAGCGTGGCACTGAATCGTTCTATACGCCCAGATGCTAACGTCAGTGTTTTCTCTTGACTAACCGGACCACGGTGCCTCTGTCTGGCTCGTATATACCGTCCAGCAGCACCATGATGGCAGAGGACGTGGGAGCCACGGGGCCGGGGGCTGGCTGTGTGCCTGGCTGCCCCGGGGTGCGCAGGGCTGAGGGTGCAGGGCAGCCCTCCCAGGTCTGCAGACGCGGATGCTGGCGTCACAGGCTCCTTTCAGGCCCCCTTGCGCCTGCTCAGCACACGCCTGACACCACACTCACAGCATCGTCAGATCAAACGCCCAGGACGCTCAGCGGTGCCGGCCCTCTTTTATTACTTTTTTGTTTATTCATTTTTTAACTCTTTGGCCGCATCGTGCAGCATGTGGGATCTTAGTTTCCTGACCAGGGATTAATCCCGCATTCCCTGAAGTGGAAGCAGGGAGTCCTAACTGCTGGACCACCAGGGAAGTCCCCGAATA
>NW_011495061.1:2871145-2875254 GCF_000754665.1 Bison bison bison | reverse complement strand
GGTGTAGGGAGCATGAGTTCAGGATAAAGCATGTCCTTCAGGAAGAGAAGTACGACAGAACACAAGCAACCAGGATAAATCACGGGTTTGAACAAACGCTCTGAAAAAGCTACAAAGATACTTCGGATGTTCGGATCTTGCGAGGGAATGTCTGTATTTCAATTCCTGACAAATGCATCCTTGAACAGCTGACAACATGTCATTCTAATGCAACAGGGAGGGGGAGTGTGGTTTGTTTAGTGAACAGAGCTAACACAAATGGCTTGCCAGAGCAAAGAAAGCTGGACCACACCTCACACCACATCCAAAAACCGAGTTCTGTATAGACTCAACGTTGACACGTGAAAGCACAAACTGTCGGAAGAAAACTCAGAAACAATCAGCACAAAGATGGACATGCAGCCTTGAACGAGGTGAGACACCCAAAGGCATCGCCATGTGTGGGGCAGAGGCGCCAAGGCCTCGGACAGATGCCACCCTGAACTCGCGTGGGTGGCATGGAGCCAGCCGCCCCGCACGGTACCCGGGAAATGACAACACACAAGGCAAACAGCCTCACAGAACACGGGCAAGGCCACAATAAGCAACTCGAAGCACCAGAAGTCTGCTTAACATCCTGGGAGCCAGTGAAGGGGAAACTGAGACGGGAGTGAGACACCATTTTTCATGTATTACCAGGAATTAAACAATGACATCACCCAGTCCTGGCAAGAGCACAGGAGAGCCCGCACGCGGCCAGCAGATACAATGTGGCAATAACCTGTGAGGAGGAAAGCTGGTGGCAAGGATTCGAGTCAAGACGTGCCTGCCCTGGGAGCCGTACGCCATGGAGAGTCTGTCTGCAGAAATCACGGGAACCACACATATATAATCAGGTTTCCCTGGGGGCTCAGACAGTAAAGAATCCGCCTGCAATGCAGGAGACCCAGCTTCGATCCCTGGGTTGGGAAGATCCCCTGGAGGAGGAAACGGCAACCCACCCCAGTATTCTTGCCGGGAGAATCCCATGGATGGAGGAGCCTGGAGGACATAGTCCATGGGGTCACAAAGAGTCAGACCTGACTAGGCGATTAACACACAGACACACATAATCAGGAGGCTGGTTGCAGTGTTGCTGTAGTGGCAACAATTGGAAGCAGCCTGTGTGTGCCCTTGTAGAACAGTCCCAGTAACCGGGCTGGGTCTCTGTCCACTGACCTGGGGGCCATCCATGATGTGTGCTCATTAAGGGAGTGTCTTGGCGTGGGCCGCCTTTACCAAACACCACCCGTTGGGTGGATTACACAGTAGAAGTATTTTTGCACAGTCCCGGAGGCTGGACATCCGAGATCCAGGGCGCGGCTGAGTCTGACGACTCCCCTCCTGCTTGGCCCACGGCCACTCCTCTTGGTGACCTCACACGGCCAAGAGAGAGGGCTGGCATCTCCGACTCTTCTTACAGGGACACCAGTCCCATGCAGTTGAGCCCCACCCCATGACCTCACTTACCCTGAATCCCCTCCTCGAAGACCTCAACACAGGCACACGGTGGGGAGGTTAGGGTTCGACATGTGAATCGGGGGAGGGGGTGGACAACCATCTGGTCTACAGGGCGAGGAACGCATTTAAACTTAACATTTAAATCGGTTTAACATTTCCATGGCCTTCAGGGGAATATATATATAGCCTGATTTTACTATTATTTTTAAATGATAAAAAGAGAAAAATGAATACATATCAGATTTGTGTGTTTGTTCAGGTTTGAGGAGGATGCTGAAAAAAGGAAGTGCCCTCATCCTGGATTATTTGAGGGAGTGGGAAGCCAGCAGGGGAGGGTGGAAGGGTCACTGACAAACTTTTTGGTGTGGATCTCAAGTTAAAATTACCATGTTACTTCTATAATTTAAGTTTTCTAATGAAGAAAAAAAAGTTGAAAACCCCAAATAGTCAGCGGGCTTCCCTGGTGGCTCAGATGGTAAAGCATCTGCCTGCAATGTGGGGGACCTGGGTTCAATCCCTGGGTTGGGAAGATCCCCTGGAGAAGGAAATGGCAACCCACTCCACTAGTCTTGCCTGGAAAATTCCATGGACAGAGGAGCCTTGTAGGCTACAGTCCATGGGGTCGCAAAGAGTCAGACACGACTGAGCAACTTTACTTCAGTTCAGTTCAGTTCAGTCGCTCAGTTGTGTCCAACTCTTTGCGACCCCACTTCACTTCAAATAGTCAGCAGACACAGGTGCATCCCAGACCACCTGGAAACCGCTGAACACCCATCAGGGGCTCCCAGCCCACCTGTCTGGGGGACCCCAACCCCAGGAGGCCCCAGAGACCCAGCCTCTGGGCAGCATCGCCTGACCCTCCATCGAGAACTCGACTCCTCCCCTGAAACACAGGGAAAGCTGCTCACAGAGGAGCTTATTAGTGGACCCAGGGGTCTCTGGACTATGAGAGGCAACTCTTCACCCCACATTTTCTGTAGAGCTCTCCAGACGGACTGAACTCTGACCACTCGAGGGGCCAGAGACGCCTTCTTCCCTCTGATGTTCCAGAAAGTTCAGGAGAAGAGCGTGAGAAGAGCCCAAAGAGCCTAATTATTTTTTTTAACCGAACTTCAACAGTGGACAGGGGAGTATATTCTCTCTTCATATAAATCTTAAAGCCTCTTGGTTGGTGCTGTGCCCACCCCAGCCCTTCCGTTCGGCCTCTCTTATTGTGAGCAGGGCCCCGACTTTTCCTTCTGTCCCACGTCAAACTCGACGGGGGGACTCAGGGGCTGTCCCCACCGTGGAAGTCACATGGAAGCAGAAAGGAGGGGCGTTTGGGTCCAGCCCTTGAAAACCAAGCATCAGAGCTCCCCATCCATCCCCCCAGAAGGCTGTGCAAGCTGAGGCGGTTTCTGCATCCAGAGCTGAACCCCGCAGGAGAGGAGGTGGTCTTCACGCCCACCGAGAGCCCCCCGCAGCCCTCCGCCCTCCAAGCACGGTCCTCTGCATCCTCCAGGCGTCTCTCCTTCGTCAGAGACCCGGTTACAGGCAAAGATTCTGCACCTGCTAGGAAAACTACTGCCCCCAGCAGGGGATACTGGCCCCCGAGCCTGGGAGACGGAGGACACCGTGTCTCCAAGCAAGGTCCCTGCTCCCCTGCTCCAGCCTCCGTGCCCTTGGCCGTCCCGGGCATCTTGCCTGCGTCTCCCTCTGAGCATCTCCAGTCCTGCTGGTCCTCCTATAAGCACTCCAGTCACCGGATCAGGGCCCATCTCAGTCCAGCATGACCTCATCTTAACTACAAACATCTCCTAAGGTCCTGTTGTCAAATAAGGTCACATTCTGAGGCTCTGTGTGGATGTGAATGGGGGGTGGGTGCTCTTCAACACAGAGCGAATCACCAGATTCGCATGTGATTTTCTTCCGTGCACCTTCCTCCCTGCATGTTCTGCAGGGGTGTTACACCTTCCAAAGTGGACCTGACCACAGCCGAGGTCCAACCGCTGCAGCCGGGGTTTCAATCGTAAGAGAGCCATGCAACTCCAGGGGGCCATCCTTTGTAAAGTGACAGCCACAGCTTTCTCTAAACACTGGAATTCCAAGTCTAAGTAACTAAAACTCCTGGGTTCCCCTGGTGGCTCAGTGGTAAAGTATCCACCTACCAATGCAGGAGACTCGGGATCGATCCCTGGTTCAGGAAGATCCCACAACTAGGCCGGGGCACTCCAACTACTGGGCCTGTGCTCTAGGGCCCAGGAGCCACAGCTCCTGAAGCCCATGCACGCTGGAGCCCGTGCCCTGCAACAAGAGACGCCTCCGCAGTGACAGGCCCGCGCACCGCCACGGGAGAGCAGCCCCGGCTGGCCCCAAGCGGAGGGAAGCCCGAGCAGCAGCCAAGACCCGGCACAAACAGAAAGCACCGACTAACGAGAAAAGTCGACTCCTGTTGAACAGGGCTTCTTGAGCTCGGTGCTGTGGACAATGAAGACCAGCAAATCCTTTGTGGTGGCTGTCCTGTGCCCACAGCGCCCGCCTCTCCCCGCGAGGCCGGGTAGCTCCCTGGCCCCCCACTTGCCCGCCAGCCGTGTCTCCAGTGTTGCTCCAGGTCGCCCCCAGCGGAGACCCACGGCCGCAGCCCAGGTTCC
>NW_011495061.1:2862012-2870983 GCF_000754665.1 Bison bison bison | reverse complement strand
CGGCTGTGTCCGGGCCGACCCCGGGGCAGCACGTGGTAGCATCCTCGGCAGCCGAGCCCAGCCCACCCCCTGCCTCGCCGGCAGATGCACAGCAGCTCCAGGCCTCTGTTGACCGCAGGCACTGAACGCTGGTGACCACCCACATTTTATTTGTGAATAGGCTTCTCATCATAGATAGACTCTTTAAAAAAACTGGGTCATACTAGACCTAAATCCTGACGATCAGTCTTTGCTGCCTTCTCCTTCACGTTTATGTTTTTAAATTGAAATTCAAGGAATAGGGTCCATGTCAGGGCTCCCCAGGTGGCGCTAGTGGTAAAGAACCTGCTGCCAGCGAGGAGATGCAAGACACGTGGGTTCAATCCCTGGGTCTGGAAGATCCCCTGGAGGAGGAAATGGCAACTTGCTCCAGTATTCTTGTCTGGAGAATCCCATGCACAGAGCCTGGTGGGCTACAGTCCACGGAGTTGTAAAAAGTTGAACATGACTGAGCACGCATGCACTTCTTTTGTGGAGGACATTAGCAACAGCTTCCCTGCTAGCTCAGTTGGTAAAGAATCTGCCTGCAATGCAGGAAACCCAGGTTCAATTCCTGGGTCAGGAAGATCCCCTGGGGAAGGAATAGGCTACCCACTCCAGTATTCTTCGGCTTCCCTTGTGGCTCAGCTGGTAAAGAATCTGCCTGCAATGCAGGAGACCTAGGTTCGATCCCTGGGTTGGGAAGATCCCCAGGAGAAGGGAAAGGCTACCCACTCTAGTATTCTGGCCTGCAGAATTCCATGGACTATATAGTCCATAGGGTCGCAAAGAATGGGACATGACTGAGCCACTCTCACTTTCACTTGCCACTATTGCTTAACATGAAGCTAAATTAAAGAATTTCTTTCCCTCAACATCGTGTGAACTTAGCATGTACGTCATTAGACTAGCCACGACATTTGAACTAGGGAGGTTCAGATTGGACTTAGAAGGTTAAAAATGTGTTTCGAGGCAGGAGGGCTCCTCAAACCTTAGACTGAGGGTGCGCTGAGCCCACGGCCAGGTGGTGGTGTGTGCGCGCCTTCGGCTGGGGGCCTGTGATTTCATCAGCAGATCCACCCTGCCGTCCTCGTCCTCTCCCTCTGCACTGGGACTCCAGCTCTCCCTTGTCAGGGGTGATGGCTGGTGATGCGCAGTCCACACTCCCAGGGGCGCTGGTCCCTGATTTGTCTGCTTCCTAATCACTCCTCAGCTGAGCCTTCAGGAGCTCTGGCTGCTCTCAGCGCCTCACAGTCCATCAGGCAGACACAGCCGGGAATCCAAGCAAGATGCAGGGCCACGTGGCTGGTGGCTAGAGGGGCAGAGATCCGGGGAAATGCCCGGTCGTCAGGGAAGGGGGACACCGCCCGTCAGGTCCCTGGAGGGCTGAGCCCTGAGCCCCGCATGTCCCAGGATATATCAGACAGACCTGGGAGAATGAGAGCTGCTCACGCGCTGTAAATCACCCAACTCCCTGGAGAACCTTGTATGAAAGTGTGAGACCCAAGTCAGCTTGGATCTCAATGACAGCTTGAGCGAATCAACCAGAATGCGTGTCAACATCTGTTCAACATCATAAATAGGAGTTTACTTCAATCAGATCAGTGTCTGGTAGGACCCTCTGTAAGTGAAAATGATGCTGAAATTTAGAAAAGGGGAAAAAAATTGGTTCTGAAAGTTCACGTGATATTCTCTAATAGTGGCTTTATAACAAAGACAGTTCCATCTGCTCTGCCTGCCAATTCATGCTCGGCCCTGAGGGCTGTTTCTTTCTCTGGGTCATTGTCCTATTAAATGGTTCTTTGACTATTTGGGGAGCAGGACACCTTTTTCTGCCATGGCTTTATGTTATATTACCAACCATCTCTTCCTCACACTATAGTCAGAAAACAAAATACACTAATTTCTCCTTTATCACTCAGTAAAACCAAAAAGATCTGCAATGGATATCCATTCAAGCCTGCTGACATACAGATCAAAGACAGCAGGACATCTCTGGGGGATTGCCCATGCCATTAGAGGAGCTAAGAATAAACCACACGCAGATCATGTGTGAGTGGTGACCTGGGCCTCAGTGTGACCACGTAGAGATAACCTGGGCCTCAGTGTGACCACAAACGGATAACAGATAACCTGGGCCTCGGTGTGACCACCTACAGATAACAGATATCCTAGGCCTCGGTGTGACCACCTACAGATAACCTGGGCCTCGGTGTGACCACATACAGATAACTACAGAGTCAGGCGTCCCAGGGTCGCGCCCGCCACGGTCACCCCTGCACGGGCTGAACCCCGGACAACACGTGTCTGTGCCTCTCTATCCCAGCCTCCTGTCCCGTCCTCAGCTCGGAAGGCGGGAGGAAGGAACAGGCCAGGGCTGGCAGCTCAGAACCTTGACACGACTTCAGTTGGCCAGCAAGTGGAACTGCTGTGGACTCACAGACCTCGAGAACAGACTGGGGTTGCCAGGGGTGGGGGTGCAGGAGGGCGGGATTGGGAGTTGGGGTGAGCAGACACACACTGGGGTACATGGGATGGACAAGCGAGGTCCTGCCGTGTAGCGCAGGGAGCCACAGTCACCATCCTGTGATAAACCGCAATGGAAAAGAAGACAGAAGAGAATGCATCTGTGTGCATAACTCAGTCACTTTGGTGTCCAGCAGAAATCAACCCAACATTGTAAATCAACTCTACTTCAGTAAAATAAATACATAAAAAGGAACTGCTCTATATTCAATCCTGGAACGTGCCGATCAGTCAGAAAGAGAGAAGGGAGAAAGGAAAGTTTGTGAGGTTTGGGGAGAATAGATACGTGTGTATGTATGGCTGAGTCCCTTGGCTGTTCGCTTGAAACTACCACAATGTTGTTAATTGGCTATACCCCAATACAAAATAAAAAGTGTAAAATTTGGATTAAAAAAAAAGGAAAGCTCATGCCATCCCCGAAAAGACTCTCAAAGCAAAATGAATGCTTGTTCCCTGAATTTTTAAGTACACGCCCAGGCGGCAGAGGCTGCAGATCACTCAGCTGACAGCTGGGAAGAGAGAGTTCCCGGAACAAGGCCCAGAGAAGACCAGGCGACCCGCAGGGTGTTCTTTAGGACGCGCGGGACACTCGCCTTCCACAGTCCACCCCAGAGGCAGAGGTCGACCTCAACTCTGAATTCCACTCACCAACAGCGTCAAGCGGAGTGAAAATCTGAGCACCTTTGACCGGAGAAGCAATCTCTATGGGATTAAAGCAATTCTCTTCCTTAGGAAAGGAAAATAGGCGGTCTGTAATTACCTGCTCCCAGGGGCAACAGCGGTCCTTCCAGCCTCAGTCTAAGGCGACCGACTCGGCGGCTTGGCCCTTCCTACATTGTTTCAGCACCTACCAAGAGGATTAAAAATAATCTCCTTCCCTTTTAATTTTGCGTCACCCCCCTACCCTGCATGCCCTGGGGACGCTGTGGATGTTTAATCCCCGTGGTTTGGGGCTGGGGGAAGGTTAACCCTTGTTGAGTCGCCAGCTGGACGGGAAGCCCTGGGGGAAAGGGCCCCCTGGTGGCCCTGCCCGGAAGAGCACTGAGCACCCGGCTGAGGGCTCGAGGTTCATGGGCAGAGCTGTGTCTTTGCGGTGCTCGGGGCCCCCAGGGTCCCTCTCTGAGTGGGTCCCAGCCAGGCCTGCCCACCCTGGTACCTCCCACCGCCCCCACCACACTCGGGTGACCCAGTCTCCCTCTCTGCTCTGAGACGGGCAACTGCGCCCTCGCGGATTCGTGTGAGTGTGTGTGTGTGTGTGTGTGTCTGTACGCTCACACCCGTGCACATGCGGTACGCACACATGCGTGCACACATGCTCACACGTCTGTGCACACGCACATCACACACACCTGCATACACTTGCTCCTGCCCCCCAGGTTTGCATTTGCTCCCTGGCCTCTCGGGGGGCGGCTGAGGCTGAGGAGGAAGAGGGTTTGGCCATCGAGGGCAGTTCCAACCTGGTGGTCTGGCCAGTGGCAACGCTGCCCCGGGGATAGGCCCAGGGCAACTCAGATAGCTCGGGGCCGTCTGGCAGGGGCGGGAGGCTGGCGTGGAGTCTGCAGAGTGCAGGGGCCGTCAGCCTGTCAGCCCCGGGGGAGAAAGAAACTGACAGTCCTGCAGGGCCCAGACGTCCACCAGCTGGGCAGGGGGCGGCGAGCTGGTCAGGCAGCACCCTCCGCTGACACAGGGCTGAGGAATCCAAACTCCCGCCCTCATCCCAGGGTCCTGGCCCCAAGGCTGGAGCAGCCACAGCTGCGCCTGCTCAGCGCCAACCTTCCTGAACCTTCTGGCCACCCGGCCTCGGTCCCCAACCCTCCTTCTGGTGGCTGCATGGCAGCATCTAAACCCTGAAACCCTGGATTCAATTTCTCTCTGTTTAAAATCACCGCAGAGATTCTTACACTCGGCAGACCCCTGACTGAGACGTGATGGGTGCAAGGACCGTCTGCAGACCTGGGCTGGCCGGCCTCACCCGGTTAGAGGTGCTGAGACCGGGTCACGTGTAAAATGGGACCCTGCCAGTCTCAGGCCTGCAGTGGCGTCCGTCTGGGGCCTCCCGGGACCTCAGTGTCTGTGGAGCGAGGCTGGGCTTCGACAAACCCCAGGTAGGCGAGTGGCCCCAGTGCAGGGGAGACGGGCTTCAAGCTGCTCTGCGCTGGGGCTGCAGGTCGTCGGTTTAGGAGCCCTCACTTGGGTGACGCCGTAGATGCCTGGTGACCACCGCGGCACAGCCTGTCCCCAGCAGCCACAGGGCGGAACCTCCTGCGGTCACCTGGGCGCAGCTCCCTGGCAATCAACCAGGAGCGCATGGGTGCCAGAGCCCGAGCCAGGGCGTCCGGGCAGAAGGGAGACATTCCACTCTCAATCTGCCCCCCGACCTTCCGGGCAGAAGGGAGACGCTCCACTCTCAATCTGCCCCCCGACCTTCCGGGCAGAAGGGAGACGCTCCACTCTCAATCTGCCCCCCGACCTTCCCCAGGAGCCTCCTGCCCTGAAGTCCACGCCCTCCCTCGGACCATGCACGGGACCCCGAGGACTTGGTCCCCGGATGACCACGGCAGCGGCCTCCCCCGCCCTCCTGCGCCGGTGGGCAGGAGGGCAGCTCTCGTCGTGGAAGCCTTCCCTGGACTCACACGGGAAAGATGCCCGAGGCACTGAATCAACAAATCAGAACAACAGCCAGAGGGTTTCTCTTTTTAAAAAAATGAAAGAGGAACTTCTCTGGCAGTTCAGTGGGTTAGAATCCACCTGCCAATTCAGATGCCACGGGGCAACTAAAGCCTGCGAGCCACAGCTACTGAAGCCCGTGTGCCTGGAGCCTGTGCTCTGCAAAGAGAAGGCGCCGCCGTGAGAAGTCTGTGCGTCCCCAGCGGAGGGTAGCCCCTGCTGGCTGCAACTAGAGAAAGCCCGCGTGCAGCAATGAAGACCCGGCACAGCCGAAAATAAATAAATGGATTTTTTTTTAAAAGGATTCTTCATAGAAACAAGTTCAAATGTAACTTGTTTAAAGAAAAGAAAGAAAAGGAGAGAGAAAAGAGAAGACGACACACAGTCAGAGCCGCCAACCAAGCGAACAACGGAGGCGCAGAGAGCCCCAAGCACACAGGCCTGAAAGCCGAAAAGGCCGCTCCTTCTCACTCTTCTCTGGGAGAGAAGGAAAAGGGGGCCTAGAAGGAGAGCAGCCAGGCTGCTGAGGACGGAACACACGGATTCTGCACACGTCCTCTGGACGTCTGAGGTAGGAGATCCGCTCGTTTCAGAGACAGGGTCCGGGGCCCCCGCGGCTCACAGAGAGAAGAATCAGCAACAGAGACAACAGCCCCCTGACTCCAGCGCTGCCTTCCCGGGACTGCTCAAACCTCCCAAGGGCGGGGATGGAAGGTGGCCCCCGCCGCTGACCCGGGGGGCCACCAGGAACCGGGAGCAGAGGCCGCATGGACCAGGCGGTGGCCACCTGCCTGCTTCTGGCACGTGTTCTGTGTAGCAGATAGCCATGTGTGCCTGCCACCTCACTGAGAGAAAGGCTACTTTTGAGAATTGGAATTCCTGAAATGACATGGAATTCTTTTGATTTCTCGGAAAAAAAAAAAACAACCCAAACTTAATTTAATTACACAGTAATAATCTGTCCACGATGGGAAAACATTAGAAAGATGAGCCAAAAAAAAACCAAAGCCTCATGGCAATGCCAGGATGACCCCACCACCATTGAGGCATATATCCTGTGTCCCCATCCTCCAAGACCAGATGCTCACTCATGGGGAGTGTCTGTATACACTGAGTAGTCACTTCCTTTTTGTACTTAAAAACTGCACTACACCTTTCTGATTTTTTACATGCTGATTCACAGGTTCATGTGAACTTAATTTTATCTACAATTGTCAAAGTAATATATCGATTAAGGTGTTAGGCAACACCTGATTATTCATTACAAGGACTGATGCTGAAGCTCCAATATTTTGGCCACCGGATGCGAAGAGCTGACTCATTGGAAAAGACCCTGAAGCTGGGGAAGATTGAGGGCAGGAGGAGAAGGGGACGACAGAGGATGAGATGGTTGGATGGCATCACTGACTCAATGGACGTGGGTTTGAGCAAAGCTCTGGGAGATGGTGAAGGACAGGGAAGCCTGGCGTGCTGCAGTCCATGGGGTCACAAAGAGTCAGACATGACTGAGCCGCTGAACACACACACAACCATGGGCTGACGACGTCCATAGAACGTCAGGGGTGGTCCCCCGACTCCCACTTGCCGGTGAGGCTTCCGGCCCTGCACCCATCCGCACACCATCTCTTTCTATTGCTTGCAGGAAAATTCGAGAGAGAGCTCAGGACTGTCCCCCATCCCGCTTCAGTCCCATCGTCGCACTACGGTCTCCGCACTGTCTTCTGGGCCCTCACGCTCACAGCACAGGGTGGAAGTGTGGACCACCGGGTGGCCACCTGCCACAAGACCACCACCCCCCAACCCTCAGGCTGACAGACCCGCCCCTGTCGCCCCTCCTCTGCTCAGGCAGGAGCCCCCACCCCCGGGCGGGCCTCACCTCACGGGGACTCCTGGGGCGGGCACACTCCCTTGTGGTATCCTGACCGTAAGATACCATCCAGAGTGTCTGGGGGCTGGGGTGTCGGGGTCTTTTGGACAAATTCCCCACTTGTTGAAAAGGAGCGTAAGGCAACACTTTTCCATTTTTCTGTTCTGAATGTTGTCTACACGTGACACCAGGAGACGGGTGGCTCATCGGGGACCACAGGGAGAATCCGCCCACCAGGCCGAGCTCTCTTTCTGCCAAGATCAGCAGACAGGAAAGACAGAAAGGGGCTCAGTCATCCCTGGGGTCCCTGGGCCTCTGAACTCACCCCCAGAGCCACTGGCACACAGACTGTCTCCTGTGTAGGACAGGAGATGCTGCTTTAGCCGGCTGGCCCATTGTTAGACGCTGAGAGCTTCCCAGGGCCGCCTTTTTGAAATGAGCAGTGGTCACACCATCAAGCTCTGATGCCGGGAGTGGGGATGAAGGCCAGATCTGTCTCTCACTGCTGTCACACGCAGTGCTCACGCTGCTCCCCTCTGAACTCCGAGAACTTCTCTCCACCACACCCAGCATGGGCTGAACACACACCAGGCATCCTGGCTCAGGGTGGCCTGGGTCCAGAGCATAACCTCTGAGCTACAGCGACTGGGAGCCGGGAGCCAGGGAACCAGGAGCCAGGCCGCCAGGGCCCCCGTGGGCTGGGGAGACACCCATGACGCCCAGGGAGCCTTGGTTCCTGGGTCCACCGACTGCGCAGACCACCAACACCCAGCCTGCTTTCTGCCATTAACCCCTGGAGGAGAGGTTCTGTTGGTTTCCGCTTGGGGAATAGCAACTCCTGTGGCATTGTTTGGGTACGAATAGTCCTCCCGAATGAAATATCTTTAGGCTGCTGTCCCATGCTGAGAAGGGCCATCTGCTGCCGTGGCTCTCAATGTTTGGGCCATGACCCACTTTTTCACATGCAACTCATTACATAAAGCGTCAGGAGACAATAGTTTCCGTCGTCAAGATGCACTCTGACACTTCATGTACATGCTTCCACGCCGTTTCACCCCTGGACGCTGACTGATGGCCCGCTGGCTGGGGGGCCCCGCAGTCTGACCATCACTATGGGACTGAGTTCCCCTCTGCCCCCCAGGCGGCCTGTGACTGTCCAACACTCACCCTCTCATCTCGCTGGGAAACAGGCCTCCGTGCCGCCATGAGGATGGGGTCAGTTCAAGCAAATGAGACTTCTCTTCACCTCAGCACTGTGCGCCCCTCCCTTCAGGCCTGCCCGGGTCTGGGGCCTGGAACCAGGCGGGAGCCCCAAGCTCCCCTGTCCACTGAGTCTGCGAAGCACCCATCTCAGGCCTTGCTTGGTTACCACTCAGAGAAAATGCGGCCTCTCCCCAAGGGTCTCCCGGCCCACTACGCCGGGTGGGGAGTTGATGGGGGCCTAGTGGCCCTCCTGGGCAGGGGGGACCAGAGGGGCACTTTGCCTGAGAGGGCCTCACAGTAACTCTCTGGGTCTGTGTTCCACTGGAGGCTCATTACCCCCTCCCCTCCCTTCTCCAAACACGGGTGGGGAGGGGACAGTGCCTGCAGAAGTTGGGGCAGAAGGTAAAGGTGGATCTTCTGGGGGTGGCTGGGGCCCGAGCCCACTGGGGATGGGCCAGAGCTGGGGGAGCGCTCCTGAGGGGTTTCGCACCCGGGAGTACTGGACCTCCTTCCCTGTGCTGCCCCACCCCCGGTCTGGCCCTTTCTGCTCACTGGAGAAAACTCTAGGAGAGAGCAGGGCTCCCGGAGTCAGTGGGAACCCCTGGGGATACGGGAGAAGCCACATCTGCCACAACTCCCCCACCCCAACCCTGACGTCACACCCCAACCCCAACCTCCCACTCCAACCCT
>NW_011495061.1:2856229-2861886 GCF_000754665.1 Bison bison bison | reverse complement strand
GTCACCCCAACCCCGACCTCCTACCCCAACCCCAATCTCCCATCCCTTGACCTCTCACCCCAACCCCGACCTCCCACCCCCAATCCTGACCTCCTACCCCAACCCCGACCTCCCACACCAATGCCAACCTCCCACCCCAACGCCGACTCTCATCCCAACCCCGACCTCCAACCCCAACCCCGACCTCCCACCCCAACCCTGACCTCCAACCGCAACCCCAAACCTGACTTCGACCCTGACCTGACCCCACCCGAATCCCACCCCGTCCTCCTAGGGCCAGCCCTCGGGACGTCCCCATCTCCCAGCATCCTACAGGTGGCCGCGGGGGGCGTGTCCTGCTGCCTGTGGTCCCGTGAGCAGCCTCCCGGGCAGGCCACCCTGCACAGGTGTGTACGGAGCTGAGAGAGGAAAGAGGGGCGGAGGGCTCAAGGCCAGGCTAGCCCAGGGCCACGGGGCACCCGAGGCCGCTTGGCTGAGCCAAAGCAGGGTGAAGCCGGCCGGTGGCGGGGCCAGGCAGGTCCTAACCCTGCAGAGCCGGGCCTGCCTCCTGTAGCAGGTGTGGCCTGAGGACAGGCTCTGGAGCTCCCTGAGGGCGTCTCCCGGGCTCCCCCGGCTCCTGGACCAGAGGCTGTGGCTTCCCAGCCGGGATGCCCATGGAAGGAGTCAGGGAACAGACAGGGCGGGTGGATTTCTGCACAGGCCCCAGTGCTGCCCCTGCGGAGCGTGGAGGGTGGAGAAAAGGTTGCAGGGAGGCACACAGGGCACCCTGTCCCTCGGGCTACGGCAGCGATGGGGCATCAGGAGCTGCCGTCTGGGGACACATGGCCCCTCGGGGCCTGCCCCCGCCTGCGCCTCATCTTCCCAGCCCACCTTCACGGGGGATGGAGCACGCTGGGCAGGGCCGGCTGCAGCCCACTCACCAAGCGCAACCTAGCCCAGAGCAGCTGTCCACGTCCCTGCCGCCACGCCACCCTCCCCAGCTCCGGGCTGCACACAGGCAAGCAGCCTGCACGGACACCAGCCGCTTTGGGCGTGAATCGTCCACACCACGCTGGAAAGGCCAGCTCGGGCCTCTCAGCAGGGCCCTCCCCTCCCTCCAAGGAAGGCCTGTCTCTCCACCCCCCGCCACACCCAGACCCTCAGCTTGGAGGGCGCAGCACGCCGGTCAGTGCTTCCCCGCATCCTTGGAGAAACAGGACCGAAAAAGGAAACGAGAAAGCAGGATAGGGTAGGCGGGGGGTCTCGCTGCCTTTGGCCGGCATGTTGGGACGCACCTTGAGTCTAGGCCTCTCCCAGCCGGAGCACAGACCAAGTCCCGCCGGGCGCTTCTTGTGTGTGTGTGTGTGCGCGCCCGCGGGCATGTGTGCTTCTCAAACACCAAGCTGAGCATACACTGCTTGCTTGCAGCAGAAGGACCTGTACACCATCCCTGCCGGCAGGCCGCCAGGCCCACATCCAAGGCAGCGGGTGAAGCCCTGACTTCACGCTGCACAAGGCCCCTGCATTTCAAGTCCGGCTGGCCAAGAAAATGGCCATGGGGCTTTGAAGCCGAGGAGCGTTTCCTGAGTGGGTGGGAGGGAAGGCCGCTGGGTTCTGTGAAGCGTAGACGCCACTGTGGTCACCAGACTTGTGTTGGCCAGAGGCCGGGAGACTGACCTCCAGCCCTGACCCCAAAGCCGCATGGTTCCAGGACACGTGGCTGGAGACCCAGCTTCTCCAGGCACCGTGGAGCCTCCCCATGCCAGCCCAGAGCGTCCGGCTCCAATGCCAAGGGCCGGAGTTGAGGGGGACCTCTCCCCACGACCACTGAACATGCCCCAGGACAGCCGGGCTCGCAGTTGCTGGGACTCTGAGCTCACCCTGACCCGAGGGATGGACGCGGCAGAATGGCGGCTCTCAGGGCTCAGCAGACAGTTTGTGGCGACTTTGAAAATGTGGTTTCAAGTGGATCGTTTCAGAGCAGAACCAAGTGGGGCGAGCAGGCCTGTTGCTGCTGGAGGTGAGTCCACGTGGGAGCTCGGGGCACTCCGCACGGACCCCAGGGAAAACCCCCAGGGATGCAGTGGGAGAGCTTGTAGGGAGCAGGGCCCACTGTCCTGCGGGACCCTGGGACACCGCTGAGCTGCTTTGCGTGTTCTCATCAGAAAGCAGGTTTATTCTGCAGGTCGCTGTCAGGACAGGAAGTCACTGAAAGGCTGGCATGGCGGGGTTCTCGATCAACAGCTGCCAGCTCCCCAAGATCCCCACCCCGCCACCTCCTCCGGGACCTTCCAGGTCCCCTGGGTCGCTCTTGAGAGAAAGACTCCTTCCTCTGTCCTGGCCCAGATGCACCAGCAACGGGTCCTGTAGCCCACAGTCAAACCTCTTGCCGTAGTGACCCTCCCTTTACTTTAGAGGCCGAACTGGCCTGTGCACACACACCTTCCCTGCCCTGCTGGACGGTGGGAGACAGTGCCGCCGGTGGAGGGGCCAGGGCTGCTCCGCCCCTGCAGGTCACTGTGACCGCCGGGGCCACCTTGTCACAGGGAATCGGCCTGAATGGAGCTGCCGTGGGTGCACGGTAATGCAAGTCATCATGGTCCTTCCTGGGGAAGCACCAGAGTTATCAGAATTATCCAATAATTCTGGTGAATTACTTGGTGAAATTATGGGAGAAGGGTTGATTCGGGAAGGAAGGCCCTGCCCTTCTTGGGGTGGCTCCTGACCCAACATGTCTCTTAAAGACAACCTTCAGAGTGCCCTGCTGGGCCTTGACCAGCCCACTCTCATGCTCTCTGATGGGCAAGTGCTCCAGAAAGAGGTGGAAAAAGCCAACTTGGGAAAAGGCCCAACTCGGTCATTTGTTCAAGTCCTGCACCAAACCAACAGGAAATCCAAACCCAGCTTCCGTTCAGCCCTGAGCGCGTTGGGTGACATTGTGCAACACCTTTTCCAGACTTGTTTCACTTGTGTGTGTTAGTCGCTCAGTCATGTCCGACTCTTTGCCACCCCGTGAACCGTAGCCCACCAGGCTCCCCTGTCCACGGGCAAGAATACTGAGCTGGGTTCCCACGCCCTCCTCCAGGGGATCTTCCCGACCCAGGGATTGAACCTAGGTCGCCTGCATTGCAGGCAGATTCTTTACCAGCTAAGCCACCAGGGAAGCCCTTGTTTTGCTTAGGATGACTATGAAATCGCTTACTCTTCCGAGCACTTACCACCTGAGCGCTGGGTGAGGGGAGAAGACAGGAGCCCAGGTTTGCCCTGGGCCCACCTAGCCCCTCCCTCCTGGATCCTCAGACCCCTGCCATCAGACACTCAGGGCGGGGCGGGGTGGGGGCCCTCCCGGGTGGGCTCCATGAAGGAAGCATATCCATCTTTCCACTCAGACAAGTGACTGAGTCTGTCTCAGAGACGGGTCTCGCATCCTTACCCCAGGAGAATCCTCTGCGGATCTTGGCAGCAGGGGTGGGGAGCCGGGGGAGGCGCTCAGCCTCTGAGGTCCCTAGGCAGCCCCGGCAGCCGCTCTGGGTCCCCTGCAGGCCTCACCCAAGAACCGTGCAAGCGCTATTTTTATCCTGATGCACAATAGTGCCGAAATGCCTTCCGACTTGACAAGACACAAAATTTAGGTGCTGGGAGAGAGACTTCAATTTCAAGCTTAAAGATTACTTTGGGTCCCCCAGGACTCAGAAGCAATTTAGAGCTGATACCCTGAACAAGAGAAAGGTTAGAAGATTAAGACCAACTGCTGTTTGGATAAATGGCTGGTAATTGCCCGCACCCGCAATTATACACGGGGACATAATTTCTTTTCCGCTACCTTTCTCCTCTCCTGCGTCCCATCAGGATTTATTCGGAAGGAGCCCACCTTGGTCTTCTCCTGCCGAGCCTTGGTGACGTCGTGCTCCACTTCGTCCATCAGGGCCCTGCATGCTAAACAAGGCAAGGAGCGTGTGTTACTCCTGGAAGGGCCCCCCACCCCGAGCCTCAGTCCAGCTGCAGGGATGTGAGCCCACGGTCCCCGGGGCTGGGACAAGCTCCTGTCCTCTGGTTGCCTCTGCACAGGCTGAGGCGCGCAGAGTTTTCAGACAGCCAGACTGAGGCTTCCTTTGCTTGTCCTTTTGCCCCCTGTGTTTTTCATAAACCACATACGTTTTACGTTTTCATGTAAAACACACTTTTTTTTTTTTAAAGAATAGAGAGACCTCCGCTCTGAGTCCTTCAGAGTTCCCTAAGCCCCACTGGGTCACAGTCATTACACCCTTGGAGCCTCAGCAAAGGGAAACATTTTGTCCGAAACGGGGCCCTGCTCCCAAAGACATGCTTTGGCTGAATTTAAAATCTCAGGGAACCTCTGAAACTGACCTTTCTACCCGGCTCTAGAGCTGATTCTGCTCCTCTTCTCAGGCAGGGCTGCCCAGCTGAGAATTCTCTCTGAGAAAAAGTAAACGAAGTGATGATGCCTCCAACATCAGCCTCGTTTGCTCAACAGGACTCTGGTTCTGAACTTGCTGTCTTTGCCCCCATTCTGACATGGATGTTGGAGGAGCCCAGCAAAGCCTGGGCTGCTCACAGCCCCTCGCCTGGTGTTAAACGAGGCGCGCGCACATTTTCTGTCTGTTTTGAGCACTGCATTTCAGGGGCGAACAGCATAACCTTTAAATTCCCAAATCTGAACACCAGCATGGCCAACCCTGGTTTTAGCACTGTTTCCTGGTTAGCATCACCGACTCAATGGACTTGAGTTTGAGCAAACTTTGGGAGATGGTGAAGGACAGGGAAGCCTTGTGTGCTGCCATCCATGGGGTCACAAAGAGTGGGGCCCGACTGAGCGACTGAACGACAACCCGGTCGTAACACCTGAGTGGGATGGCGTGGGCTCAGCCCGCGTCAATGGCAGCAAGGGCCAACCACAGTCTCACCGACGCCGACGCTACAGACACGTCCTGCCTGCCCCGTGCTGGGCCGTGAGCCGCGCTTTCGACACTCCTCGGAGCCTGGAGAGTGACCCTGTGTCACGGTGAGGCTTACAGAGACTGGACGACATTCCCCAGTCCCTCTCCGCAGGCCGCCCAGCACGTCTGCGGGGGTGCGCAGGCAGGCCATGGGTCACCCGGCCCAGCTGCCGACCGCGTGCCCTCGGGCAGTGGGAGCCATCCTTGATCGTTAGGATTACCTACTATGGAGGTGCCGGCCTCCTGAGCAGCACCCCCTCTTTCTCCATCCCCAGGCCTCTGAGAACAGCTCGTTGGTACATGGAGCCAGCAGGAGCTGGAAGGGCAGCGGGTGGTTGCCCAAAACCTGGAGACCCTGGCACGGCCTGCTCCTCCAAGTCCAGCCTGCAGCCACATGTCTCCTTCCCAGCTTCCGGGGCCTTGTAACTGGGCATCCCAGCACTTCCTGAAGGCCTCTGGCCCCGTGATGCCCTCCTGTGGCCCTGGACCAGAGCCCTGGGCGCTCAGGGCAGCTCTCCTGGCCCCCTGGACGGCAACTTCCTTCCTTTGTGAGGGGCCTCAGCGCTGCCCTTCTGGGTCCATTACAGTCCCAAAAAAGAGTCTCCAGGGGGTCCCTGACCCGCCGAGCCCACCGGCGGGGGTGGGGACCACACACCCCCGGCCTTGCAGCTGGCGGCTGGCCCAGCACCTTGGCCGGGAGGCCTCTCAGGAAGAAAGCAC
>NW_011495061.1:2847614-2856023 GCF_000754665.1 Bison bison bison | reverse complement strand
TGGGGACGGACAGGTGTGAGGAAGGGTGTCCTCGAGGCTCCCGACCCCCTTCACTCCTTGCTCCCAGGAGGGGGAAGGGAGTGGGTACCAGTTTCTCGGCCGCAGGGAAGGGAACGGTCAGTGAGAAGGGGCAGTGGCTGGGGGGGGGGGGTAAGGAGGTGGCTTCCAGGGGGCGATATGGGTCCCCCTACCAAGAGGGCCGCAGCAGGCCAGCCTGAGGAGCCCCACAGAGCAGGGCCCGGGGGACTGGGGGCCTCCGTGCTCCAGCAGTGCCCCCAGCCCTTCCTCATACAGCTGCCCGCTTGGAGGGCAGGGAGTCCCTGTTCACAGCCCGGGGCTTCTGAGCCTGCCCTGGGGTGCCTGCTTCACCCACTCTGCCTCACTTAGCTCTCTCTTCATCAGAGGAGTGGATAACCTAGAAGCCACCTAGCGTCCACATCCACTCAGCAGACCAAACACCCCTCCCCAGCTGGACCTGGCAGCCCTCCCGGGACCCCAGTCCTGCACGGCTCTCTGCTCTGTGTCTGCAGACTCGGGTTCCAGGATGTTCCAGGATCTGGCAGGTCTAGGGTGCCCCAGGCTCTGTGGAGCCCATGGGGTGAACCTGGCCGCTGTGCCTACCCCTGGGCAATTGGTCCTGTTAATGTCCTGCTCCTTTCAGCTCGGGCCTAGTCTGGAAAGCGCCGGGGCAGGTGGGGAGAGGAAAGAGTTGACGGCGGGGTTGCTGTGGTCCCCACGCCCCTGGCCCTGCCTTCTCTTCTGTGGCACCAGCGGCCTGGAGTTCCAGCCTCCAGAGACCACACTCACCGGTCAAGCAGAGCAGCTTGGGGCAGAGGTAAGCCGCACCCACGCAGAAGGCCAGGCTTCCCGGACAGCCCTGGAGGGCGTGAGGTCGTCCAGGCCTGCGTCCCGACGCTGTGCAGGGAAGGGGTGGCTCGAGCAGAACAGATCATTTCACATTTTCGCCCCAGGTCACAGAAGAAGTTAACACAGTCACATCAGCGACCTGGGTCTCCAGATTTCTAGTCCGGCATTAATTTAAATGTTAATCTGAAATCTTCACTTAAGTCACTGGAGTTTCAAGTTTATTAGAGCAGGCGGCGGGCCTGGAGCCTCCTGGGGGGGTTGGCGGGGCACGTTGCCTGCCAGAGGGCGAGCCCCCCCCTCCGCTGGGCCCGCCTGTCTCCTCCCTCCGTCTGCCTCCTCCTCTCTCCTGGCCTCTTCTCTCTCTCTTGCTGGGAGTGAGATTTGGAAATGGGGAGGAGATGAGGCAGGTGTCGGAGCCGTTGGGATGGTCCCTGGGGGCTGCAGAGGGCAGGCTGGGGGCACCCCCCTCCCAGCCCTGTGGGTGGGGACAGTGCCCGGGAAGCCCGCAGCCTGCTGGCCCCTGTGCTGACACCACTCCGGCAAAAGAGCACGCGTGACCTGGGAGTCCAGACCCCTCTCCCCACAGCCCACTCCTGCACCGTGCTGGGCACACGCCCTGGAGGCTCAGGAGTCACCCGCGTTCGAGGACTTGCAGTCTACAAGGTGACGCGAGGGACAGGGGGGTCCCAGGAGTAGATCCCAGCCAGACCCTCAAGGCGCTTGCGTTTTCCTGGAGGGCAGCGAGCTCAGCAAGGGGCACAGAAACCAGCGGTGCGGGGTGGGGGCTGCAGACACCCCGCCTGGACCAGTGGGGTGAACGAGGCTGCCTGAACCCCCAGAGCCACCCCCAGCACTTGGTCCCGGGTGTCAGCGTGGGCGACCAGCAGATTCTCCTGGGCAGATACTAAGACACAGAGCCGAGAGGGGCCCAGGGTCTGCCTGCATCCCACCACCAAGCTACCTGTCTCCTTTAAGCGGAGCCCCAGCTGATCCGGGGAGTCGAGCCCTTACCCCTGGGTGCGAGGCTGTCCTGAAGAGGGTGGCGCCCCACCCCACCCGTCAAGGAAAGCTCAGTCTCCTGCAGGTGGAAGTGGTGGCCGTTGCTTAAGTCTTTCTTGAAAGTTTTGTCCACAAGACCCCAGAAGTGTGGGTGCCGGGCTGGGGAGTGGTGCTGTTCCTCGAGGGGTGGTTGGGAAACGAGCTGAGAGGCCAGAGACGAGCCGCCCCGGTGACCCTAAGCTGGGGCCTGGAGGAGCACAGCCCCCCGGGAGTCCTCTAAGGCTGGAGACCCCGGCAGCCCAGAGCCCCCAGGGGAGGTGTGAGTGCCAGCCAGGTGCGTGGAAAGCTGGCTGGGCTTGGGAGCGAGTCTCAGCTTCAGGCGCCTGCATCTTGCAGCCACCTTCCTCCTCGCCTCCCTCTCCCACTGTCATGGGCAGAGCTGTGTCTGCCAGGATTTGTGCCCGGCCCCAGCACCAGTGGAGGTGACCTTATCTAGAGACCAGGTCTTGGCAGATGATCAAGCTCAGAAGAGGTCATTAGGGTGACTGGGGTCCGGGAAGGAGAGGAGAGACCGTCACCCAGAGGGAGACACGGATGGAGAGCCTCGGGGTGGCAGGCGCAGAGGCTGAGGCTATGTGACTGTAAGCTGATGGTCATCAGCCTCAGCTCTATGTCAGTAGAGGCGGGAAAGGCCCTCCTCAGAGGTTTCGGGAGGAATGCGGCCTTGCCGACACCTCGACTTCAGACCTCTGGTGTCCAGAACCATGAGGCAATGCACTTCTGTTAAGCCCCCTGGCACCCCTGGGCACCACATCTCAGCTGTGCCAGGTGCAGAGACACGGCATGAGGAAGGCATGGGCGAGGGCAGGGAGAGTCACAGCACGCATGTGGCTGGACCTCAGAGCTTCCCGAGCGCCGATGCTTGAGCCAGGCTCTGAGGACAAGCAGGAGCGGCCAGGCGGGACCGACAGAGACCACCAGCTCCCAGGAGGGGGCGTTTCCCCCGGCGGGAGCAGTTGTGTCGACGGGGAACGATGTGTCAGCATTTGAGCGATGGAATGACGCAACAGTCGTGTCTTCCATGGCCCACTTTTCTCAATCGGTTCTCTACCATCAGTATATTCTCCATGTGCTGCGCAGCGGTGACTGTTATAAAAGCTGCGTATAATATCCCACGGAGAAGATGCACCGGAATCTCCTTAACTCTTCTACCCGCTCCTGTCAAGTCGTTTCAGGTGTTTAAAGGGGGGATGATTTAGCCTCACAAAGGATCCTCATTAGCAAAATAGCTGCTTTTTAAATGAACCTGGAGACATCATTGTGTCTCATTCATCTGATCATTCAAGAAATATTAAAGCCCTTTCCCTCTTCTGGGCACTGTACCAATGCAGGAGTTACAATGGAAGATAAGAGAAGACCACCGTCCTGACCACAACCACTCAGGGTTTGCAGAGGACAGAGGAGTGTGGGTCAGCTCCAGAAAGGAGAGCCTCACGTGCTCTGAGATGTTCCGAGATTAGGAAAGGATGAATTTTGATGTCCTTCCATCTTCCCACACTGCTGGGCTGCCCAATAGCAATGAAGGGAGTGATGTGTGCAGGGCCGGGCCTCAAGGGGCATGGAAACGTTCACCTTTGCCCTCTTGGAATGTCTGATCGTCCCGTTCAGAGCCCAGAAGGACTGCTGACCGAGAGGTCACGTGGGGATGGGCGGAAGCCAAGAGCCAGCACCCAGGCCCCAGACCCTCCCTGGGGGGCCACTGCAGGACTCAGGCGCACAAGCGAGCACAGGGAACCTGAAGGCCGCCAACCCACTCCTGCCCACCCCAGGAGGATGGTCGGTTCACGGGCAGGCCTCTGAGGGTGGGAGGGCTGCGCATGGGCGGGTGCAGGCAGCTGGGTGCAGGTGAGGCGTGTCCAGACTCCTTGGGAGAGGGACTAGCAGATACTAAACGCCAGCGTGAGGTCACAGTGTGTCTGAGGGACAGTGGAAAAAGAAGCCCGTCTACATGCCTGAGCAGGAGCGCATGAGAGGAGTGGGGCTTGTGAGGAGGCCACAGGCTGGGCAGGTCTGTGAATGGGTCACTAGTCTCGGTGCTGCCGGAACGCGTCATCGGTCTACATGATTGTCTGGAGGCTAAGAGAGCCTGAGGCCACCTGGACCTGATGATGGCTACACAGTCCCTGTCCACCACAAAGCCCCTGATGACAGAGAGGAGCTGTACTGCAGAGTACAGTCCTGGTGGGGTCAGCAGAAGGACGTGGGAGCGTATGGGCCCAAGACGGCGTCTGCTATGCTAACAGCCGTGCAGTAACTCATAATCCAACTTGACCAGTCTCTTATAAGAGGAACTTCGGGCTTCCCTGGTGGTCCAGTGGTGAAGAGTCCGTCTTGCAGTGCAGGGGACACCAGTTCAATCCCAGGTCCAGGAAGGACCTATATGCCGCGGAGCGATGAAGCCCAAGTGCCACAACTACTGAGCCTGCCCGCTGCAACTCCTGGAGCCTGAGCGCCTAGAGCCCTTGCTCCGCAACAAGAGAAGCCACGGCAGTGAGAAGCCCCACACACAGCTAGAGAGTAGCCTCCACTCGCCACAGCTAGAGAAATTCCTCATAGCAACAGAGACCCAGCACAGCCAAAATAAATAAGCAAAATTTTAAAAAAGACCTTACTTCCAAATACAATTACATTCATAGGTACAAGGGGGAGGGCTGCAACATACGAATTTAGGGGAGTGCAATTCGGAAATAAAGTTTGTCTCCCAATAAAAAGACATGCCCAGATTGGTTAGCTCAGCGTCTCGGTGATACCCCGACTCTGGTTCAGCTTCTCTGCCATCCTCTTGACTTTCCTGCACAAGTATCCGATGTCACCTGTGGTTCTCAGCTTCCAATCCTCAGATGCGACACCTAGAGTCCGAACAAGTATTTCCTCGCCTGTAAACTCCTGTTTGCAAGGAAAGTTCCAGATGCCCCTGGCAGACTCCCGCTGTCATTATCCAGAACTGTCCTGCGACCTGGCCCAACTCAGTCACTGGCATGGAACGAAAATGATGATGTTTAGCTCAGACCAACTGAGATCTACCCCCTGGAGCTAGAAAGGGTTAGCTCCTCAGAGGCTCTCGGTCCCTCTGTAGGTAGAGAAAATCAGAGTTCTGCCAGCAAGCCTGCACCAGGCCCGGGGACCCCAGGAACATCTCTGTAGTGGGCAGTGATTCAGGGAGGCAGCAGGTGGGGGCGGGGCCTGGAAAGAGGAGGCCCACCAGCTGGTGCAAAGACAGAGCCCAACCCAGAGGCTCCTGCACGCATCTCCCCGCCCCAGCACGTCACCACGGCAACCCAGCGCCCCAGCGACTCCCCATCGAGTTTTAACCCAAATTACATTTTCCAGATCTAAAATCAGAGGCACTGCGAGGATTCATGTTAACAACCTGAAGCTGCGCAAAGATGACGGCGGAATAGGCAGACCTGACCCACGATATTTTCTAGTTGAACAGGCAAACCCTGGTTGTTCACAGCCCAAATGGACAGGCCTTTTCGTCCCACACTCCTTTTAGAGAAAGAAGCAATCTTAGGGTTTTCAGTGGCAGTGCTTGTTTTCCAGGGAACATTCCGGCCTCACTGTAATTCTATTTGCCTCTCGTCTCACTCCATCTTCCCCGACATTCAGGACAGCAGGCTTCAGTCACCAGGGAAGAGATAATTACAGCCGGCAGGTGCTGTTTACTCTGGGAGAAATGTGGGCAGGTACACCGCTGGAAGACTTCCGGGGCTAACAATGCGAGGGTCTCGGTCAGCGTTCAGGTGACCGGAAGTGTCACCGACCCAAATGCCTCTTAAGTCTCGCTTATAATCTCTTTCTTTGGTTCAGGTCCTTCTCACCTGATTACTCTGAAAGTTTTTATTCTGCGCGTCTTAAGAACAAAATTTCTCTGAGACTTGGGAATGTTAAGAAAAGTCTGGGCAAAGCATAAAACAGGCTGTGGGTCACTATTTTCACAAGGCATAGTCAGAGCCATTTGAGTGGGACTTCCGGCCCTCTAGTCCCTGTCAGTTAAAAACACCCTGATGTGATTAAAGGTCGTGAGGGATGCAAGCTATGATATCAGTTCAGTCGCTCAGTCGTGTCCTACTCTTTGTGACCCCATGGACCGCAGCACGCCAGGCTCCCTGTCCATCACCAGCTCCCGGAACTTGCTCGAGCTCATGCCCAGGCTGTTATATCTAGGATGGATAAACAACAAGGTCCTGCAGTACAACACAGGAAACTCTACTTAGTATCCTGTGATAGTGGAAAAGAATACGAAAAATGTACACACGTGTATCACTGAGTCACTTTGCTGTACAGCAGAGACTAAGGATAGTGAGTCAACGATACTTCAATAGCGATACTTCAGTAGCAAAAAAAGACCGTCAGGGCATTGAATCCAGCCCTGTCTGGGGAGCTGGGGACCACACGCAGGTGTGTTGGCTTCCACTGGGGGGCCCGCTGCATGTAGGCTCTGTGCTGAGGCCTCTGCCCACCATCACAATGAAAACCCACAGAAACTAGAGCAGCTCCTGTGTCATCATCCCATTTTACAGATGAGAAAACTGAGGCTTGAGCAAGTAAGCAATTTACTTCGGGTCACACCCCAGACCGCAGGGCAGAGATTCAAAAGCAGTTGCATCTCCAGAACCCACCATGGTCCCACCCAAATGCCCTCTGTGTGGAGAGATGGTAAACCAAGCCAGCGAGGGCAAGAGCGTGCAGGTGGGGCCATCCAAGTACAGTGCAAGAGTGCTCACAGGAGCCAGGTCATCTGGGAGGGCTCCGTAGAGACTGCCGCGGCCCCTGAAATCTCCATCATAAAAGGTTTGGTTGTAGAAAGAAGTTCAAATGCAAAACTCTCCTGAGTTCTAATGAGCTGATGAAGACACGCCCCCGGCTGGGTCATCCTGGGTGCTCGAGAGCCCAGCCTGGGTGGATGTGCTCCCATCACCACGGGCTCCTCGGTTCCTGCCAGAAGGACGCCTGCCTCCTGCAGAGGATGCAGACACCTGCTCTCCCCAGAAGGAAACTGACTTCCCGATAAAGCACCCAAGGACACTCAGGTCGATTCCAACAAGACCACAGTTCTCCTGCCTGTGGGTGGGGGTGGGCTGGCTCCCAGAGGGAGGTGGGTGTGGGGGTGGATCTCATCAGGTAACCCCACTCGGTGATGAAGCCACAGTTACCTGGCTGGTTAAGAAGCCGTTGTTTCCGGAGCAGCGATATAAACCACCCTGAGCGAGCAGAGGCTTGACTCCCTCTGCAGACGCACACCCATCTACAGAAGGATGGGGGAGAAGACCCCACTCTGACAGGGACCCTGGCTCTGCAACATAACCTTGCAGTTCTTCTCTGCCCACGTGGGGCATTGGGTCAGCCATCTGACTCCAGGGGACTGAGGTGGAAGTGACAACCTGCCAGGTCCGAGCCCAGGCTTCCGGGGGCATCTCACAGCCCCACTGGTCCTCTTGCCGCCGTAAACTGGCCAGAGAAGAGCACATCGCTCCCAGCCCCAGGTCGGAGGAGGAGGAGTCACATATGGATCAGACCTGGACTGACATTACCCGGGAAAGCTGCCTGCCGAGCCCACACACCTGAGTTAGTCGCTCAGTCGTGTCTGACTCTTTGTGCCCCATGGACTGTAGCTCAGCAGGCTCCTCTGTCCATGGAACTCTCCAGGCAAAAATACTGGAGTGGGTAGCCATTCCCTTCCCCAGGGGATCTTCCCAATCCAGGGATCAAATCTGGGTCTCTTGCACTGCAGGCAGATTCTTTACCATCTGAACTACAAAGGACTAGGCAGTTGGCCCCCATCAACCAGCAGACTTGGAGGGAAAAACGCCACTAAGACTTGTTTGTTACGCAGCAGTAGCTGGCTGACAGTGTACACACAAATCAAAGAAGAATTTAGAATTTGGACGCTGGGGGTGGATGCTAGATGCTGGCGTGGGTGTTTTGTTTTCCAGATCAAGTAAGTTATATAACAGCACAGGGAAAGTGCACGTGAAGAAAGACCCCACGGTGGTGTCAGATGCTTTAAATAAAGGAGGGTGGGCCCGGGGTGATGTCCACGGCACTGTCGTGAACCACCGTGGCATCAGGGAGCTGTGCTCAGGCCTGGCTCAGTTTCAGAAACACGGCATTAGCAACAGCGCTCAGTGAACAGTTCTGGCTGCTCCTTTCCCAGGCACGCTGCAAGTGGGGCTCAGCCTCCCCTGGCTTCCTACCCTGGCTTCGGGTGGAGCCAAGTGTGAGTCACGGCTGAACTGCGGCATCTGCGTGCTGGCCAGGGCCCTCTGGGGCTCTCCGCCCTCACCTGTGACAACTGCCAGACGGCCAGGCGGCCCACAGTGCAGGGAGAAGCGCCTCACGATGGGAAGCACTGGGAGTGGTTGTTACCCAGCACGGCCTGTCCTGTCCTGACTGCCTGCCACACGGGACATCACCCACCCATCCCCCCCGGGAAAGGGACCTCACCCACACCCGGGCTCCCTGGGGTTCGGCCGGCATGGG
>NW_011495061.1:2846135-2847514 GCF_000754665.1 Bison bison bison | reverse complement strand
TGGGCCTCTGGGGCTGGTTTCGGGATGCCCACTAGAGGGGACCCCAGTGTAAATCATAAGGGACGTGAGAAGCAGCGTATCAGTAGGGCCTGGGGGCAGGTGGTCCCTGAGAGTCCAGACACACAGGCCGTCCCTGTCTGAGACTCTGCAGGTCTCCTGAGACAGACGGACGGGGCGGGGCTGCCCACGCTGTCGGCTCTGCGGCTGCCTTGAAGCCCTGGCTTGTGAACAGTGGCTCTGCATCAGCCTTTCTCCCACACCTCGTGAATTACGCAGCAGTCCTGGCCCGGGGCCCTGAGTGACCAAGGAGCTGACCGCTGCCTCGGAACGGGGTCCAGAACAGGCCAGCCCTCCGTGCCAGGCTGGGGACCTGGGCTCGGGAGGAGGTGGGCACCGAGGCTGGGCGCAGGTGGGGGCGGCTCTGCCATCGGGGAGCAGGACCCCACGGCCAGGGCGCAGTCTCAGCACCCTGGACAGCACCCCCACCAGCGACCGTGGCTCTGAGCACTGCCCGCTCGGACACTCGGCCCCGTCACTGCTCTGAACATCCCCCACCTCCCTGAGAGCCAGTGGTGTCACCCAGCTACCTGTGGGCGCCTGAGGAATGTGGCCTTGGGACGAGGAAGCAGCCAGGGGTCAAACTGAGGTCAGCAATGGGGAAAACATATGCAGGAAGGACAGGAAGCCTGGTGAAACACGCAGACCTCCCCTCTCAGAGGAGCTGAGGCCTCTCAAAGACGCGGACCATCAGGGCCCGGGGAGTGGGGTAGGGTGGGGTGGTGATGGAGAAAGAATCAGGGCCCCGGGGACACGGTCTCGGGGAAGCCCCGAGCAAGCCACACTGAGTCTTTCCCAGCAGGCCTGTGGGGACCCCGAGGGCTGCAGTCTCCTGGGGGCAGGCGGTCCCGCACCACCAGGCTGACCAGAGGGTGGTGGCTTTCGCCCCCCAAGGTCCCCTACAAGCCCCCTCCTCCAGGGGACATGCCAGGAACCGAGCAGCTCTTTGCCAGCACCTAATTCCCAATGAACTTGTTAAAGCATTTTTAGTGTAATGGAAACATTAGATCAATCCCGAGGAGCAATGGTTGTCACTAAATCAATAGCCTGTGTGGCGCTGCCCGCTGACGGCTGACACCCACGCATGAAGGTCTGCGAAGAGCTGCGGAGGACAGAGGGCCTCCCCCCCGGAAAGCGAGGGGGCGCAGAGGAGGAGGGCCAGGAGAGGGAAACCTGCTCAGTCTGCAGGTCGAAGCACAAGAGGAGGGGAACTGGAGATCGTCTCCATGTTACAGGTGCCCCAAGAATAGCGGGTGATGGGGGAGGGGGTCAGGACCAGACACTCCACACCAACGCTTGCACAGCTGGGCCAGGGCAGCCCC
>NW_011495061.1:2844432-2846035 GCF_000754665.1 Bison bison bison | reverse complement strand
GCATCCCCACACCCGCCAGGGGTCTCCCCACCTGCTCCATCTTTATCTCCTCTCCAAATGAGCCCAACAGATCAAAGCGTCGGTGAGAGTGGAGGACGGAACAACTCCTACAACAGGAGAGACTGCGCTGGGGGTACAGAGGCTAGGAGGCTGAGTTTCCAGTGCAAGGAGCACAGCTTCCGTCCCACATGCCTCGAGGCATGGCCAAAAACTGGGGGGAAACGGTACTAAAACAGAATAGACACTGGCTTTGTGCGGAGAAGTGGGGGCCAGTTGGGAATAAATGAGGCCTAGGTGCCGGTGGCTTCCCTGGCCTGCAAGGAGTGGACAGCTCCGCACGGCCTTGGAGGAGAATCGTCAGGCAAGCCTTGGGCGGGCAGCAGAGGAAGGAGTCAAAGGTGGAGCCTGGTCCTCTGCTCCTCAGCCAAGTGGAAGGTGGAGACACTCAGGGGGTTGGGCAGGCGTGGCTGCGCAGGGTGAGGTCCATTTCGGAGGCAACGCCCTGGTAGTGTCCGCTCAGCAGGGTGGTCTTGAGTCCTGCAACTCAGGCTGCCACAGACAGAGGCCCTCAGCGCCTGACCCCCACCAACCCTGGGGCCAGCTGGGTGTTTGCCTTTTGTCCTAAGGGCCAGACTTCAAAAGTGGCCGCCTAACCATCCAGGGTGGACAGATGTTTGGGTCAAGCTCCCCAAGCTCACAGAAGTGGCCTGACATTCAGGGGTTAGGACTTTGCAGCCAAACTTAAGCATCAAATATTTAAACACACACACACACACACATACACACAAGCACATATACACACACAGACACATAGACACATATACACATACACACAAACACATACACAGACACTTGTATGTATACACACATATACACAGACACAGATGCACACATCAGATCAGATCAGATCAGTCGCTCAGTCGTGTCTGACTCTTTGCGACCCCATGAATCACAGCTCGCCAGGCCTCCCTGTCCATCACCAACTCCCGGAGTTCACTCAGACTCACGTCCATCGAGTCCGTGATGCCATCCAGCCATCTCATCCTCGGTTGTCCCCTTCTCCTCCTGCCCCCAATCCCTCCCAGCATCAGAGTCTTTTCCAATGTGTCAACTCTTTGCATGCACACATACACACACATAAACATGTATACAGACAAATACACACATACATACACAAACTCACATAGAGAGACACATATACACACATACACACACAGACATATATACACATACATACACATACACCATATACACAGAGACACACAGACACATACAGACACACACACACACACACACACATGAGCCTCGCTGTCCAGTGCAGTAAACTCACATCAGCCAATCTCAGAGCCACAGCTGAGGCTTCAGATGCTTTCGGGGGTAAAGAGGGGCCGGGCTTGTGCTTCCGGGGACACCGGGAGGGGAGGATGTAACTAAGGTCCTGGACGAGGGTGGTGGGGAACCAAGGGGTCACCACGGGGCAGGCCTGAGCTCCAGCATTCAGACATGGGAGGGGGGCCACAGAGGAGCCCAAGAGGAGTGGGGAGAAAGCCAGGAGGACAGAGGGCAGGGGGGCAGAGGGCAGAAGGGCCCACGCTGCCATGGG
>NW_011495061.1:2842876-2844332 GCF_000754665.1 Bison bison bison | reverse complement strand
TCGTCCTCTGAATTCCGTCGTGGGCATCCCTTCCCCTCTCCTCATACTTGGCCTTGTTTTTTCTACAGGTTCTCCTCTAAGGGTTCACAACCTCTCTCCACGGCCCCTGGAGATGCTCACAGGTACAAGTGTTCACTGGTTCTGGAATCATTCAGAGATGCAAGACAGCACAGGGGGATCCAGACTGCAGAACCCAGCTCCGTGGATGGGCCTGGCACTGCCCCTCACCGGCTGAATGACCTCGGAAGAACTTCAGCTTTGCTAGTTGCCTCATCTGTCAAATGTGGGCGATAATTCGATCTACCTGTCTTAGGTTGAGTTCCCACCAAAACAAAGGAGTGGGAGGGACCTGAAGAGGTGAACAGAGAGGCTGCGTGGAGGCGGCCGTGAGATTCAGTCCTTTGTGGGCCTGGAGCCTGTCCTGAGCAGGGCTGGGTGATTGGAGCCCATGGGCCAGACCTGGCCCTCTGCTTGGTGTTATAAATAAAGCTTTATTGGAACACAGGCACACCCAATTGTCTGCATGTTCTCTACATTAGGGTTTCCCAGGTGGTGCTAGTGGTAAAGAACCCACCTGCCAATGCAGGAGACGTAAGAAACGTGGGTTCAATCCCTGGGTTGGGAAGATCTCCTGGAGAAGGAAATGGTAGCCCACTCCAGTATTCTTGCCTGGAGAATCCCATGGACGGAGGGGTCTGGCGGGCTACAGTCCATGGAGTCACAAAGAGTTGGACACTACTGAAAGAACTCAGCATGCAATGAGAGCCGGAGGTGGGTGGGGCCCAGCTCTGAGGATCCGGGGACCTCAGTGAGTCCTTGGGGATTCTCAGCAGATCCCCTGCCCCCAGGCCTCGGGGGCACCGCCCTCTCCCATCTCCCTCCTTGGCCCCCAGCTTGAGGTCCCTTCTCCACCGTGGGCTCTACGGCTCCACCCCACCTGTCTCTCTGCACCCTGTCCCCAGGCCCTGGCCCTAAGAGACTCCCTCCTCCCGTCCCCCACCCCGACCTCGTCCAGGAGCCCAGCCAGGGAAGCTGGCACAGGTCAGTGACTGCATTCTAACTGCCGGGACAGGCGTGGCTGCCTCCTCCACCCAGAGACCAGGAGCCATGTGATGGGTCCGCGCAGAAGCAAACAGCAGAGAGGGGCTCTGGCTTGACCAGAGCCAACAGACGTTTCTGCTGGCACAAGTGGCCTCCCGGTTCCACAGTCTCGTCCCCACTGAGATGGCCAGTCAAAGCCTACGTGCTCCTCCCCAGATCCCCGATTCTCATTAATGACGCCCCGCCCCTCGCTGTGACTGAAGGACCGCCCTAAAAAGACTAAAACCCACCTGCAGGTTCTACAGTCCAAAGCGCAAGCTTACAGCCAAAAGCCTGGGTGCGCAAGTATTCACATCAGCTGTAACTAACTCGTCACCCCAGGAGAGATGTCACTAAAGTGCCCCAGGTCCCATGT
>NW_011495061.1:2842479-2842776 GCF_000754665.1 Bison bison bison | reverse complement strand
TCTTCGTATCAGGTGGCCAAAGTATTGGAGTTTCAGCTTCAGCATCAGTCCCTCCAATGAATATTCAGGACTGATTTCCTTTAGGATGGACTGGTTGGATCTCTTTGCAGACACCCCAGACCGCCCCCAAATGAAGCCCAGAGATGGGAACTGGGCACCCAGGCTCAGGGCGGAGCTGGAAGAGGCTCCATAGCTGCTGCCATAACCTCTGGACCCGGGCCCAGAGCGGGGGCTCAGTGGGAACCTCAGAGAGCTTCCTGTTGGGGTGCCGGGGGGCAGGGAAGGCGGGCTGTCCAG
>NW_011495061.1:2833432-2842151 GCF_000754665.1 Bison bison bison | reverse complement strand
GCCCAGCCTGCGCCACACCCCTACACTCACCTCCACAGAACACGTCCGGTTCCTGGGGGTCCCTGGCCGCCGGCAGCCCCGCCAGCAGGGCCAGCAGGGCCAGCAGGACCATGGGCCGCAGTGAGCGCGCCATGCCTGCGCCACCTCCTCTCCACACTGGCCAGCCTGTGGGTGTCCCGCCGGGAGACCCAGCGGATGCCTGGCCGCCCTGGTCGCTCGGGAGACCAGCCCTGCCCTGGGCACCGCACCTGTGCCCGCATTCCGGTGCGCACAGCCGTCTCCTCTGCCGGGCCGGCCACCACCCCGCCCCACCCCAGCCCTGCCCTAGCCTCCAACCCCACCCCAGTCCCTGTCCCGGCCCAGGAGTCCCACCTCCTTCCCAGATTCCCCCCACACCTGCGTGCCTGTGTCCCAGCCCTGGGTCCCCACGCCCTCTCCAGGTCCCCTCACCCCAGCCCTGGTCAGGAGGCCCCGTGAGCCAGGCCACCTGCGCTCAAACCCCGTGCGTGCAGACCCTCACCCTGCAGCGAAGATGTGAGGTGCCCCGGGTCAATTGCCCCCTGAGGGCCTTGCTCCCAACACTGCTCCAACGGGCGAAAGGAATGTCCTCCTGGGCATTCCCTGGGAGTGTCCCAGCCCTTCCCAGATGGGAACACTGGTCCTACCCTCCCCCCCCAGCCCTCTCCCCCTGGTCCCCTCCATCAATCCCTTTTCTTCCCACCTTGTCCCCACTCATCCCACAGGCCTGAAAGGGATGGATGAATTAAGCATCACATTTACATTTAAACAGGAACTGCCTTAAACATCAGCAGGGAATCCTTTTTTTTTTTGCAAATGAGTCTCATGCAAACCCCATAGGAAAAGTGGCCAGGTGTGGGCCCGCGGGAACCGGGCCCCAGACACACCCTGCCCTCAGTCTCCCAACACCCAGCTGCAGGCTTCGGGCAGACTGTGGCGGAGAAAGAAGGATGGCACCTTGGTTCAATGAGGGAAATGCTTTTTTAATTTCCTCCAAGTAATCTGAATAATTTCCTCCATATTCCCCAGATTCCTGCTTTCTCTGAGCGAGCAGAAAATGCCAGCTCTGTAGTGCACTTCTGAGCACCTGGTCTCTAGGATGCTGGGCCATTGAAGGTGAAGTTGGGGGCTATTTCAGGGGAATGGGGGGAGTGGGAAAGAGGAAAGAAAGAAAAAAGAAGGGTGAAGGGAAGGGGCGGGGGAGGAGCTACACTGTCCCCTCGCGGATTCGCCATTCCTCTAGGGAGCCTGGCACCCTTTAGTGGAGAAGATGTTTTTGGAGACCAAGTTCGAGGTACTCACTGTTTATTGCTACTGGGGTGTCACTGCCCCCAGGCTCTCTGGGACAAAGATGAGATTTATATACACACCGCTATACACCCAAGTGGTACTAGGGGTAAAGAACCTGCCTGCCAATAGAGGAGATGTAAGAGACACGGGTTCAATCCCTGGGTTGGGAAGATCCCCTGGAGCAGGGCAGCAACCCACTCCAGTATTCTTGCCTGGAGAATCCCAAGGATAGAGAAGCCTGGTGGGCTACAGTCCATAGGGTAGCAAAGAATCAGACACGATTGAAGCGACTTAGCATGCACACGTACAGACACACTCACCCCAACGCACACACATCTCCATGGCTACATCAAGATGGATGAGTTGATCCCATATCTCCAACCCAGTCCAGCCCCTCAGGTTCTTTGTAACCTTCTCCCTTTGCGGCATTAGTAAACCCCTTCTCTGATAGCAAGAACCCCGGCTTCCGTTTCCCTCACAGGGTGTCTTTGTGGCTCAGCTTCCTGCCTGTCCCCCAAAGGATCCAGTCACCTTGTGACCCTGCAGCCCATCACTTGGCCCCCAGCTGTGCCAGGTCATCTGGGTCCAAGGAATGGGCCTTGGTTCCGATAAACAATAGCCTCGTATTATATTCACCTTCGGAGGAGCACCGAGGAATTCATGCTTCTGAATGGTGGTGTTGGAGAAGTCTCTTGAGAGTCCCTTGAACTGCAAAGAGATCCAACCAGTCCATCCTAAAGGAAATCAGTCCTGAATATTCATTGGAAGGACTGATGCTGAAGCTGAAACTCCAATACTTTGGCTACCTGATGTGAAAAGCTGACTCATTTGAAAAGACCCTGATGCTGGGAAAGATTGAAGGCGGGAGGAAAAGGGGTTGACAGGATGAGATGGTTGAATGGCATCATCGACTCAATGGACATGAGTTTGAGCAAGCCCCTGGAGTTGGTGATGGACAGGGAAGCCTGGTATGCTGCACTCCATGGGCTCACAGAGTCAGACATGACTGAGCAACTGAACTGAACTGATAATCACCTTTCCCTCCCACGGTATCACCTAAGGGAGATTCAGCCATTTGCTCACATGCATTGTTTGCATTCATAGGACGTTGACTTAACCTTTAAACGGAGCAGCAGTGTGCCCAGCTTAGAGATTCCAGTTCCCAGCTCCATGCTCCTAGGTATGGACGCTGCACTGATTTCTGGCCAGTGAGATGTAAGCAGGACTTGGGGAGAAGCAGGACTTCTGAAAAACTCAAAAGCAGGAAGACAGCACCCTTGGCCTTTCCTTTGTTCTTCTTGCTTCTTCTTTGGAATGTGGATCTGATGGCGGGAACTCCTGCAGGCTTCCTGGACCCTGAGGCAGGCTCGAGGTGGAGAAGCAGAGAGCAGAGGCAGACCAAGACCCCAGGAGTTTGGATCCTGATGCCCTTGTGCAGCTTCCACACCAGCCCATAACTGCTGACTTTGGGCCTTCTCTTAATATAAGAGAAAAGTTCATTTCCAGAAGGTTTAAGATTGTAACTTTTAGCATAAGTTGGTAGAAAGCCGAATGAAATCCGTAACTGAAAGAGCAGAGAGGTGATTTCCCCCCTCCCTGTAGGGAAGCTCCTTGGTCCCCCATGCAGAAGTGGCAACTCCAAGGACCCCGGGCCCCTGGGCCCAGCTGTTCGGAAAAGGGGGGCACCCCATCCTAGAACAACCTGTCAGTAAGCTGGACGGGGTCCATGCAGTCTTGGGAGGGAGAGCTGAGGCTGGGGAGCCTGTAGGAAGAGAGGAGGACAGGGTCTGGGGCCAGGCCCTGCATAAGCCCGTGGAGGGCAGAGGAGCCAGAGAAGGGGAGAGAGCCCCCAGGCCCTGTGTGACCTGGCCTCAGCCGCAGGGGCCTGGATCTGTAGTGGAGACCCAGCTTCCTCGTACCTGTATCCCAGCACCCACACAGCCCGGCCCCAGGAAGTCGTCCCTCACCCCCACCGCTCCCCTAGGCCCCAGATCTGATTTGTTATTAACTCCCTTGATTTTGTCTCCCAAATATTTCTGGATCAGGCTGCTCCTTGCCACCTTCCCCCTGCACTCTGAGGTGCAACCTTCCGGCCGCCCAGCTGCACAGAGTCCTGCAGGGTCGCCTGCGCCCCTCGGACCACTGCCTGTGCTTCGCACGTGGCCAGGGGGAGCATTCCACAGGCCAGCCTGAGGGGCCCAGGAAGGTGGTGTTTCCAGTCAGAGATGGTCCAGTGAACCGTCTTGGGATGTACATCACAGAGGGGCTGGTCCTGACGGATTAAGAAAGGAAACCACAGGGGCTTCCCTGGTGGTCCGGTGACTAAGACGCCACACTCCCAATGCACGGGGCCTGGGTTTGATTCCCTGGTCAGGGAGTGAGATCCCACATCCCACAACAAAGACCCGGCACAGCTAAATAAAAAAAAGAGAAAAGAAACCATAAAAATACTAGAATAAATTACAGGAGAGTATTTATTATACACTTGTAGAGTGAGGCAAGCCTTTCTAACCATTACCGCACCTCAAATCATAGAAGAGAGCAAGCACCCCTGTAACCATGGAAAAATTGAAATCAGGACTTCTCTGGCCGCCCAGAGGTTGAGACTCTGTCCTTCCACTGCAGGGGGTGTGGGTTTCTTTCCTGATGGGCAACGAAGGCCCAAAAGTCACATGGTGCGGCCAAAAAAGAATAAAATAAAATCAATCAGCAGAAAGCAGAAGATTTTTAGGGCCACAAAATGGTTCTGGGTGATGCTGTAATGATGTCACTGCACACCTGTCCAAACCCGTGGCGTGTACCGAGCAGGAGTGAACCTCAATGGGAGCGGTGGACTCTGGACCGTGATCACATGTGATGTGTGTTCATCAGCCGTAACGGTAAACCAGACACACGAGATAGTGAATGTGGGTGCTGACAGAGGAGGGTGACTGCATCTGGGGGCAGAGGGAATACAGGAAATCTTTGTCATGATGCTCGGTTTTGCTGTGAACCTAAAATCGCTCTGAAAAATAAAGGCTATTAAAAGCAAAACCAGAAAATTAAATCTAACCACCTAATTGAAAACTGAGTAAGAATTTGAACAAAAGATGAGCAAAACAGGGACTTCCCTGGTGGTCCCGGGGCTAAGACGCTACCCTCCCGAAGCAGGGGGCCCCGGTTCAGTCCCTGGTCAGGGAACCAGGTCCCACACGCCGCAGTGAAGATCCGCCAGGCCACAACTGAGACTCCTGTGCAGCCAAATAGGTAAATAAACATCTCATTTAAAAAAAGAAGATGAACAGAGTAAAAAGGCTGAGTTGGTACTGGTGAGATGAGACCTTGTGCTGGTGGAGAAGAAGCATATAGGACGCAACAGAAGGCATCCGCTAGTGTCAGAAGAGTGACACACATCACAAGTGCACACACGTGGTGGGAGCCCAGTGATTCCAAGTCCAGGAGTTTGGGCCACGCGTGCACGTGCACAGATGCAAAACGACTCACGTATGAAGTCATTACATTTACAAAAACATTCCAAACCATGTATGTAAGGTAGTAAGCTACCCTTGGGAAAAAATGCAGTATTTCTGGGTGGAATCTAAGATAACTCTGAATATCCTCCTCCTCTGGGTTGGAGAACTGGTGGCTGGAGAATCAAGTAATAAAGACCAGGATTTCCTGAGTGACAGGAGTGTGTTTGAGATACTAGGCGGGCCCTGAGAGGGTATGCCAATCACGTGACTCAGAGTTTCGGGTTGGGGCTGGTGTTTCGAAGACCAGCCACCCGATTGGTTAGACTGAGTAGAGGGTGGGGCTTGGGGCTAGGTGCTCCTCCTCCGTCCTGGGGGAGGGGAGGGGGCTGGAGGCGAAGCTCAGGGTGGAGCCAGCGTGTCATCAGTCCCGCTGCGCATTGAGAGGCCAAGGATAACTTTGGACACCGAGGCTCAGTGGTGCTTCCCGGCCGATGCAGGAGAGCGGTGATGCCCCGGCTCCACCAGGAAAGGGCCCAGAGCTCTGTCTTCGAGACCCATACAGACCTCACCCTGTGTGTCTGTACTCGGCTGGTCCAAGCTTGTGTCTGTTATAATAAAACTTAGGTAATCGTAAGCTCAGCACTTTCCTGAGTTCTCTGGATCATTCGAGGGGATCGTCCAACCTGAGGAGGGTCATGGGAATCCCCACGGTTGTGGACAGATTGTCAGAAGTGTGGGTGGCCTGAGGTCTCCACTGGCGTCCTAGGGGGAATGGAGCCTTAACCCCGTGGCTGGTGTCAGAGTTCATGTTGGGGGTCTTAATTGGGAAAGAAGAGCAGGGCTGAGTTTTTGCTGTGACCATTTGTACCTTTTTTAAAAGTATGTTTCGTATTTATAACCAAATATATAAGATAAAAAAAAAGATATTTTTAACTCTAGGAGGAAAAAGAAAAAATGGTTGTACCTGAAAGCCCAGTCTAAACCTGAAACAAACGAAAATGAGGCCGAACTTTGAGCACGGGATTGAACAGGTAAATGGGAAAAGCCCTCTTACCATCGATTCGTGGCCGACTGGTCCCTGGGGAGAGGAGACGGGCTGGTGGTACTCCAGCCTGTTTCCTTGACAGCCTCTTTCTTTCATCCTGCGTCTATGTTCACTGCCTCGCCTGGAGCACTGCCTCGCCTGGAGCACGCAGACCTCCCGCCCCCAAAGTCAGGAACGCTGTGTCAGGAACGCAGGTGTCCAGGTGGAGGTGCTGAGGTGGGGAAGCGCTTCCCACCTTTCAGAAGCTGCGTTCCCAGCCTGCAGACTCCAGCCTGGGGTGTGTTTGGTCTTACCTCAGAAAGAAAAGCCCCGTTCAGAAGCAACACGGGAGCTGGAGAAGCAAGCGGAACACAGGGAGGCCATCGAACACCCTCCCCACCTGTCCTGGGCAGCCCTCCTCCTGGATTGTCCTGCTCCTGGGGTATTTTCTTCTCTCCGTGTCCTTCTTTCTCCTCTGGGCCCTTCTCCCACACAAAGCAGAAAAGGAAAGTGCTTAGCAGGTTGTTTCTCTGTGGCCGTCATCACAGGGTGTCACAGGAGACGGGGCCCAGGACGTGCACTCACTTGGGGAAGACCGCAGACCCGCCCGGTGATGACCATGCTGGGCTGGGCTCGTGCCCGGCGTGTTCTCTGAGCCCATCACCTGTGTCGGCTGGACGTCGGAGTCATCCTTTCCTGTAGGGGAGGCTGCCCCCCTGCTGGTGGACTTCTGCTCCCCCCCCCACCTGCTGCACCCCACTCCCCCAACCCCGTCCGCTGTCCATCACAGAGAGAACCTTGCCTGCCGTCCTAGGCAGGGCCCACTGTGGTCGTTTCCTACTTCAGCTGCTCCGGCAGGTTTCCGGAGCCACAGCAGGAAGGCCCCAGCGGCCTCCACAGGAGGACATACCTGTCCCGGGAGCTCCGAGCTGCCTTCCGCTCCAGGCAAGGGACAGTTCTGAGGAGCAGAGGAGAGGCTGACGTCGTCTCTCCATCTCAGACTGTCTACCTGGACACCAGAGCATCACTTCTTCAGGGATTCATTCCTTGATATACTCCTGGCATCACTTCAGGGACATATTCCTGGCATTCAAACAGCCGCCGGCCCTTCCGTTTCCCCCTGTAGCGACCTGATCGCTGAGTTCGCGGGGCTGGGTGGGGACTGAATCCCGGGAGACGGTCCCCGGGGACTGTTCTGGTTTAAACAGCAGGGTCTTCAGCTGAGCTGTGAGTTGAGCCCCTCCTTCTTCTGGACTTGATCAACTTTACAGGATGTGAGGGCCTCATCTGGAGCCTTCGGAGATGTGACCCTGTCCTTGTATCGCAGGGTGGGGCGTCTATCCAAGACGCTTCTACCTTTCCAGAGGAAGCGAAGAAGCCGTTCCGTGCGCTGGGTCCTGGGGAGGCCTGCACGAAAAGGCACAGCTCACAGGCGGCTCAGCCACTGACCTCTCCTTGAGCCCTGAACCCCTGACTCGGTCCATTGTCACCTGCCAAGAAGAACGAACTCACACCTCTGTGTGTGAGCAAGGTGGAGGAGGAGGCTCCCTGGTCCGCAGTGAGTGCTGGAAGGGGACAGGCTTCTGCGCCTGGGCACGTCCAGAGCTAGACAGGCTGTCCTCCCTGCCCCCTCGTGCCGGGAAGAGGACCTCACGCGTCACCCTGGAGGTGTCACCTTGTTCAGCTCAGTTGTGTCCAACTCTCTGCGGCCCTGTGGACTGCAGCACGCCAGGCTTCCCTGTCCTTCACCATCTCCTGGAGTTCCTTTTATGGCCGTTGAGTTGGTGATGCCATCCCACCATTTCATCCTCATCCTCATAGGTGTCACCTGTGCTGGGGGTAAACCTACTCATGGCATCTGTGTAAGTGCTGCTGGAGGAGGCAACAGGGGGAACAGTGGAATTTTCCAAGGCATGGAGCATAACGTCTTAGGTCCCACTGGCCGAGTTCACGGCCTCCCCCAGCTCTGGGCAGCAAAGGCGATGGCCAGTGCTGGAAAAGCTGGCAGGGACCAGACTGGGCCTTCCCTGCCTGCCTCCTCCCACCCTGAAAGCTGCTGTGAGCTTGCAGTTCTGCTTCCAAAGCGGGGTCAATGCCAAGCAGCCGTTTCCATTTAAAATCGGTATGTTCCATTTTAACTGGAACCCTTCAACTAGTATCAAGATAGCATTTCACATTTAAAGGGTTTCTGTGGCAAGATTGCATTGAGAGTTGACCCTCAGGGCAAAAAAAAGAATGAATAAGAGAAAAAGCCAGTGGTCTCCCTTGCTCTGAGGTTTAAGGGACCATCTCATTTCCTGGGACAGATATTTCTCTTCCACTGAATTGCCTCGTCTCTTTTACTTAGACTGGAAACCTCCTGGGCCGGCCTGCGTGACCCCTGCCCCCAAGCAGAGCAACAACCACCAGCAGCTTGAAAGAAACACATGCGAGCCATGGGGGAGCCTGATGGAGGTAGGAGACAGCTTGGGCAGCCCCCGGCAGGACCCCTGCCCTGTGCAGACACCTCGGGGTGTCCTGGGGACCCCTCATCTGCACCCTCACCTGCACAAGCTTCGGCTTCTAGAAAGCACTGTCCTTAAGCTTGGCAGGAAGCCATGGAGACACAGTCCTGGAGAAAGGACTCAGCTGAGACACCGAGGAGTGCGCTTTCCTCTTTGGGCAGGAGAGATGGCAGGAAGGGGCTTTCTCTCTAGCTCCTGTCTCCTTTGTTTCTAAGATACATTCACCAGAGAGGCTGAGGATTGGGTCAGATCGGGGCTGTATTTTCTGGGAGAAATCCTGCTGACTCTGGAACCTGTCGCAACAGAGCAGGTGAGCTAGGAACTGGAGATGCAGCTGGAAACGCGGGCCTCTTGGGAGCAGTGCCCAGGGGCCAAGCGAGGGGTCCCAGAGGAGCTGAGGGTCCTGGGGCACGGTGGGGGCAGCCACTCCA
>NW_011495061.1:2827580-2833332 GCF_000754665.1 Bison bison bison | reverse complement strand
CTCCAGGGCTGAGCTCCTGTCCCCTGGCACGAGTGCCGGACCCAGGCTCCTCAGGGCCCCCGCGGAAAACACACAGCGGGGAGAAACGGGGTGTCTCGAGAGGTGATGAATGGCTGGGGCAGAGCTTAGGCCAAGAGGGCAGGGGGACGTTGTAGCCCCAGGGCCGTGACCAGCCCTGAGCCCAAATCGGGCAACTGGAACTCGGGAGGACATTTGTAGGGAATACAGCTGTTGAAAGTGACCTTCAACAAGACCTCAACAAGGTCGCAGCGGAGGGCCGCCTGCGACCTGTACCAGCCTCAGGGAGGGGGCAGGGCAAGCACCCACGCCGTGATGGCCGCCGTCCAGTAGAGGGTGCCACATGTGAGGCCGAGAAGCTGCCGCTGACAGTTCATCAGTCAGTTCAGTTGGGTCGCTCAGTCGTGTCCAACTCTGCGACCTCATGGACTGCAGCACACCAGGCCTCCCTGTCCATCACCAACTCCCAGAGTTTACTCAGACTCATGTCCATTGAGTCGGTGATGCCATCCAGCCATCTCATCCTCTGTCGTCCCCTTCTCCTTGTGCCTTCAACCTTTCCCAGCATCAAGGTCTTTTCAAATGAGTCAGCTCTTCACATCAGGTGGTCAGTTATTGGAGTTTCAGCTTCAGCATCAGTCCTTCCAATGAGCACTCAGGCCTGATCTCCTTTAGGATGGACTGGTTTGATCTCCTTGCAGTCCAAGGGACTCTCAAGAGTCTTCTCCAACACCACAGTTCAAAAGCATCAATTCTTCGGTGCTCAGCTTTCTTTCTTTTTTTTTATTGGAATATAGTTAATTTATTATATTATAGAATTTCAGGTGCACATTGTAGTGATTTAATATTTTTACAGATTATATTCCATTTAAAGTTATCATGAATATTAGCTCTATTCCCTGTGAGCTTTCTTTATAGTCCAACTCTCACATCCATACATGACCACTGGAAAAACTATAGTTTTGACTAGACGGACCTTTGTCAGCAAAGTATTATCTCTGCTTTTTAATTCGCCATCTAGCTTTTCTTCCAAGGAGCAAGTGTCTTTTAATTTCGTGGCTGCAGTCACCACCTGCAGTGATTTTGGACCCCAAAAAATGACGTCTCTCACTCTTTCTATTGTTTCCCTGTCTATTTCCCATGAAGTGATGGGACCAGATGCCATGATCTTCGTTTTCTGAATGTTGAGCTTTAAGCCAACTTTTTCACTCTCCTCTTTCACTTTCATTAAGATACTCCTTAGTTTCTCTTCGCTTTCTGCCATAAGGGTGATGTCATTTGCATATCTGAGGTGATTGATATTTCTCCCAGCAATCTTGATTCCAGCTTGTGCTTCTTCCAGCCCAGCATTTTTCATGATATACTCTGCCTATAAGTTAAATAAGCAGGGTGACAATATATGGCCTTGACATACTCCTTTTCCTATTTGGAACCAGTCTGTTGTTCCGTGTCCAGTTCTAACTGTTGCTTCTTGACCTCTTAAAATGTTCTTTCAGTTAAAACAGTTGAGTGCTTCACACATGCCAGGCACTGTTCTAGGTTCTGAAGATTTGGCAGTGAACAAAACTGACAAAGTCCCTCCCTTATGGGGCCTACATTTTAGAAGGTTTCATCCACACTCAGCATGGGGTCCAGAGAGAAAGCAATCTGGTTTGAATGGCCAAGTGTTTAAGCAATTCCTACATTGATGAAGGACAGTTAGCCTCCTTTGGGGTTACAGGTGGTTTCCAGAAGAACAGAGACAGAACACAGAGAGAGTTCTTCTGTGTAGAACTTTGAGGAAATGACCCAAACCTAAGAAAAGCGGGAATCCACGCTACTGTTTTGACAGGAGAGAGGGGTCTCCCTTGTGGGTTCAAGCCCTGGGTCGGGAAGGTCCCCTGGAGAAGGGAATGGCACCCCACTCCAGTGTTCTTGCCTGGAGAATCCCATGGACGGAGGACACCACCAGCTAAAGAACGTTGTCTGGGGCACCCAGGGTGCCCCAGGGAACCCCGCTCCCCGGCACAGTCACACCATCGCCAGGGAACCTGTCCGTGGGGTCCCAGGCTCCTGGCACCCTCTGGACAGCCTACTTTACGTGTAACACCCTCCCCAGTAGCCCCCAGGACTGGATGCTATGGAGTCTCTTCTTGAGATCATGTAAAGTTAAAGTATCTTGGTAAAGTATCTCAGTGGTAAAGAATCCACCTGCCAATGCAGGAGACGCAGGTTCGATCCCTCATCCGGGAAGATCCCTCATGCTGCAGGGCAACTAAGCCCAGATGCCACAAGTACTGAGCCTGAGCTCCAGAGCCCAGGGGCTGCAGCTACTGAGCCCACGTGCCTGGAGGTGGACTCTGCAACAAGAGGAACTACAACGGTGAGAAGCCCGTGGACCACAGCTAGGGAGTAGGCCCCACTCCCCACAGCTAGAGAAAAGCCCGCACAGCAAAAAGAAAGAAAGAAAGAAAGACTGTTGTCTGCTACCCAGTTCGACAAAAATCAAGTCATTAGCCACCGTGACAGCCAACTTACAGAACACTGCGCATGGGATTCAGGGCCAAGATCAGGACGAGGCCCTCTGTGCTCCGGGAGAACCGGCAGAGCAGGCCTTCAGAGTGTTGGGTGTTTTCAGGAGAAAAGTTTATGAAGCAAGGTTCTTGCGTCGTCCCACGCTTAGAAAAGCACCATGATCAGTAACTGAGATTTCTGTTCCCTGTGACTGACAGTGACCTTCTGGTGAGATGGGTGCTGAGTTGCATGGACCCCTTCTCCAAAATCACACATGTACTGACCCCCACCCCTTTCAAGTCGTTGCTCAGAGCTCTCTGAGAAGCTGTCTCCCAGGCCATGGTCCTCGGTGAGACAGCCCAGGTAAAGTTAAACTCAGGACTCGCGCTTTGAGTGGGTTGATGTTTTTTTTTCAGTTGACGGCACCAAACTGATAGTGACTCCCAAATTAAATATCCTGATTCCCCCGGCGATGTCTGCATTTCCCTGAGGATAATGCCCAGCCTCCTACAAGAGAGGGCCCTCCTGCTTCTCTCTGTGCTGTTTATGCTGGGCGCCTACCACAGGTTTCCTGACTGCATTGTGCGTCTTCAGCCCTGTGCACCTCTGCCCCTCTGCCCTAGACGCTGACCCTCCTTCACTTCTTCATTCACCCAACTGCTCCCGGGCCTTCGAGACTTGATCCAAGTGTCACCTCCTCCAGGAAGCCTTCCCTGAGCACTCGCCTGCCCTCCGGTCTGAGCCCAGCTTGGGCGCCCCCAGGGCGGCACCCTCCCTCCGTGTGCAGTGGAGCCCCCAGGGCGAGGCGGGCCTGTTCTGTGTGACCCAGGTCTGAACGCCAGCACAGAGCAGATGCACTGGAAAGAGACAAAACCAGGTAATACCTGGGAATTGAAGCAGTTCACAGGACCCGACTTCCCCATCACAGAGGGAGGAAAGGGAAAGTGTTAGTTGCTCGGTCGTGTCCAGCTCTTTGTGACCCCATGGACTATAGCCTGCCAAGCCCACGAGGCTCCTCCATCCGTGGGATTCTCCAGGCAGGAATACTGGAGTGGGTTGCCATTTCCTTCTCTAGAGGGTCTTTCCGACCCAGGGATTGAACCCGGCTCTCCCGCGTTGTAGGTAGACTACCATCTGAGCCACCAGGGAAGCCATGGAGGGAGGGGACGTTATTAAATGGACTCTGAGAGCATTTTCAGCTCCAACATTCCATCAGTTGTCCTCACACTAAAAACTATGAACACGAAGCTTAACATAAAAGGTCTTTCCATGGACTGCTGGCTGCGCTCGGCATTTATCACCATCCGTGTGCCCCGGGACCGCGGGATCGCGACCCAGCAAGACGGAGCTGACCGCATTCATGAATCACGTGGCACCATCGCCCCCGACCCCTGCCGCAGGCGCTGATCCTCAGACCTCAGTTCTTACCTCAGCTGTACCCAGAGTCGGGGACCAGACGTGCTTCCCAGCCTAGGGCTCCAAGGGCGTGTGAAACCCCTCACACTAGGGGACTAATGTGGGCGCCCGTCATGAACAATGTTGTGCTTGCATTTTGCACATTTTCCCTGTGTCCCTGTGTTAGGATCGTCCTTTCCAGAAGCACAGGGTCACTGAGCACATGGGGGAGAAGAAGGGGAGCATTAATCCGAGCATCCCTGGGACTCGAGACCACGCCTGGGCAGGGAGGGGAGCGACCCGTCTCCTCCTCCCGGCTGGCCCACGGCATCCCCCGCGGGGGCTGCCTTCCCTGCCGCCCTCTCTGACCTCTCAGGTTGCACTCGGCTGTGCGTGTGTTCACACTTCGTTATTTTACGCGTGTGTGGGGGTGGGGTATTACATATTCTTTTAATGTGGATCAAAGCAGCCCATGTAGAGAGTTTACAGTGACGGCACGCTGCTACGTAACAGCTGGTCCCATCGTCACTTGAAGTGTCCGTGTGACGCTCCCCAGCCTGGCTCTGGAAGGCGGGGACCCCCACGGGGTGACGGGCAGGATGATGGCACTTCTGTTACATCTGTGATCGGTGCTCCGTTCTGATACGGGGAAGCTTCTGGCAGCCGAGCAGCAGCGTGAGCCATCGCTCCCCTTGCCGCCCGGTCCCCCTGCCTCGTCGGTGGTTGACATGCTCTGCAGTCACTCTGCTCCCTGTATCCACCTGGAACTCGCACCCAGAGTCCCCCGTGGAACCCCCCCTCCGTCGCCAGGGACGCTGTCCGTGGGGTCCCGGGTTCCTGACACCCTCTGGACACCCTGCTCTACGTGTAACACCCTCCCCAGTAGCCCCCAGGACAGAACACTGCAGAGACTCTTTTTGAGACCATGTAAAAATAAAGTCTCTTTATTCCACCCGCATAACCAACTGGTGATTTGATTGAGGTTCAGGGTGCGAAGTCGTTTTTCCCTCTGACCTCCTAAGGCTTTTCTCGCTGAGTTTCACCTTTGACTTTGTTGTTGAAAGTTGGGGGGCCATGGGAATGCCTCCCCCGACCTCAGCTGTCCCCAAGGCCTCCAGCCCCCACGCTCCCACCTCCATCGGGACTGACGCTGCATCCACGGGGAACACAGGTGACCCGGTCCCAGCGGCTCTGCTCGGACGCATGTGACCGCGTGTCTGCAGCTCAGCCTCCTAGGGCCTCCTCCCACCACGGAGATTGTCCTTGGGAGACTAGGGCCCCTCTGATGGCAGACTGGCCTTGGGACCCCCGGCCCCGGGGAGCTGTCCTTGGCCAGTGGCTTCCCCGTCCTCCCTCCCCCTCCTCCACCCACAGCTGGAGCTCCTCCCCCATGAAATCCTTGCCTTGTCAGTCTGTCCACGGCCACCGTGGCTCCTTGTCTACATCTTCGTGTGTCTACATCTTCTTAAAGTCCTCACAGCAAGTTCCAGTGGGGCTCTGAGTGAAGATAACTCCTGCAATCAACCCCGTCTACTGGAAATCCTGAAACTGCAGTGTCAGGGCGACCCCGGGACTACAGCTGGCCTAGTGGGGAGACCCGGGGTTCCTCCCCGCAAGTGGGACAGCGAGGGGACTGGGGGACAGGGTCCGCAGGGGCTCAGGGTGTGCGCACATCGCCCCGAACACCACGGCCCCACGAGGGCCATGCTGCCGCTCAGTGGCCCACATGTCATTTGGTTGTCGTTACGAACAACCCCTGCTGTGACAGGTGAGTTAATAACATTTTCAAAGTAAAGAATACTGGCCACAGACTCTGCCTGCTGGAGTCGGATTTCATTGCTTTGGG
>NW_011495061.1:2826679-2827480 GCF_000754665.1 Bison bison bison | reverse complement strand
CATCGGGGCCCTTCGTGACCCCCACAGCGCTGGACTGAACCTCACCGCTGGCCTCCGGGCCCTCCCCCAAGCTCTCCCCAGAGTCTCACCGCCCGGAAGCAGAACATGGGTGGCTTTCCCGAGGTAGGTCTTGGCCGCAGGTTGCCAGCTCCCAGGGCCGCTGGGGGCCTGGCCAGCGTTTGGAATTGCTCTCCTTGGGAACACTCACCTCCATGTCAAACAATCAACCTACCCCTTGACCTTCAGAGGATTACTTTTGAACTTGGCACTTCCGGACGGCAAGTAACTCAGACTCATCCATGTGTGTGTCTGAGGTCACGTCTCTCACCTGAGTGTACGCGTTACTTCTCAGAGTTCCCCAAAGCTGACGGGCCCATCCCCTCATCCCCAGGGGTGGCCGGGTCCCTTGCGGGGGCTCAGATGTCTAGGGCATGCTTTGGTGTCCTGGTTGCGTGCCCTCAGGTGTGTAGAAGCCTTAATTTATATTCAAACAAGTGGTAGATGGTTGGAATATTTTTTCAGTCACTGTCCACGATGACAATTTAAAAATGCAGGTCCCACCCTATCAATCAGAATCCTGTCATCATTTTTACAGTAAAAATTTACTAGGTCTACAATGTAGCCCACTGAAAACATTTTAAGAAAATAGTATTATTCATAATCCTAAATTCAGTTCAGTTCAGTTCAGTTGCTCAGTCATGTCCAACTCTGTGACCCCATGGACTGCAGCATACCAGGCCTCCCTGTCCATCACCAGCTCCCAGAGTTTACCCAAACTCATGTCCATTGAGTCGGTGATGC
>NW_011495061.1:2825268-2826579 GCF_000754665.1 Bison bison bison | reverse complement strand
GCCATTCTCAGAGGAGGGGAATGTGGGTGCCATAGTGGGGGGGAGGGGTAGAAAGGGGGCGTGGCCACTCCTGGTGCCTGGAGATGGAGCGGGGGAGGGGGTGTCACGGCAGGGATGGGGTGGGGGTCACCCACCCCGCGTGGGGGGCCTTCCCCTCCTACTCCTGATGTGTCCTCGTCATCGGATGTGGGAGCAGCCCTGAGCACGTCGGGCAGGAGGCCTGGTTCTCCCTACTGCCCCTGCATTTACAGTCTTCACCCAGGACTTGAGGGTCCCCGCGCTTCCCTGTGGGGCAGTGGGATCTGTTCCCTTCGGGGATTCATCTCCCTGAAGAGCAGACCCGCTCCTCACAGCTGTAGACCGTGTGTCCCCCGAGGGCTGTGGGCGGTGAGAGCCACGCTGGTCCAAAGAGCACAGCCCACTCTGCAGTACCAAGCGCCTCCTGGAGGGGCTTCCACACAGACACGCTGGGCCAGGAAGGGCTGGGCCTGTGCACGGAGGCACTGGGGGTGCTGGGGACCCTGGGGACACGGCCTGGCGTCACAGGGTGCCCAAAGCCCTTTCTGCCCTGGACCTCGGTCTCCTGCCATGGGAAGTTGGGAGCAGGGGCTGTCCCCAGCGGATGTCCTCCCGGCTACCTTCTTCATCCCCGGCAGCCTGCAATTCATCAAAGGAGGCTCCAAACACACCAGGAGAGTCTGCCTGCAGATGGCAGGAGTCCACGCAGGCCCTCAGTGGACATGAAGTCGCCGTTCTTGCAATTTCGTTTTTTATAGAAATAGAGAAATGGCAAGTAGCTCAGAGACCATGCTTTCTAAACACCTGACTTTATATACCAAAGCGTCATGTGGCTTGTGAAAGGCCAGAGAAGCAGTTAGCGGTGAGACGGGACACACACACGGACAACAGCCAGACCAGGTGTAAACTCAGAGCCGGACCCACGTGCGGCAGCCAGGCCCGGAAACCAGCCCCTTCTCCACGGGCACCAGGTGAAGGGAGCCAGCCTCTTTCCCCAGCCACCAGCTCAGCAAGCCCGGTAACAGTTGGGCCGGTGTGGCCGGGATTAGGGTCAGAATGTGAGTTCTGACGGTTTTCTAATTGCTGTCTCCACTTCCAATTTAGGACCAACTCTGGAAAGCCTAAGTAATCCCCCTTAGTGGAAGCCCCGCTTGCAGGCCTGCCCCAGCGCCCGGCGTCCACAGACCCTGCAGGCACCCTGAGGCCTCCTCCCATGGGGAGGCTGTCCCCCACCGCAGCCCACAGGAGCTCCGGCAGCTCCGAGGAAGCAGCCCCCGCGGGCTCATCGGGGCC
>NW_011495061.1:2820625-2825168 GCF_000754665.1 Bison bison bison | reverse complement strand
AGAATTGGAGTTTCAGCTTCAGCAGCAGTCCTTCCAATGAACACCCAGGACTGATCTCCTTTAGGATGGACTGGTTTGATCTCCTTGCAGTCCAAGGGACTCTCAAGAGTCTTTTCCAACACCACAGTTCAAAAGCAAACCCCTCCTAAAACCAAATATTTCAGTGAACAACCTCAGAGGAGGGGAAAAAAAAACTTCAAAACCCCAACAGTTAAGGAGAAAAAGTGCTAATTTTGTGAGAAATAAATCACCTTTGATTTGTGAGGGGGAGTTCCCCTGCTCCAGGATCTGTCACTTTATGCTATGTAAATTTCAAGTACAGGAAGTAGAAGCCTTGACTCGCCACGTGTATTTTGACCAGCTCTTTGGCCTTTCCCTCACAATGACCTTCTCAGCTCTTTATCAGGGGAGCTGGGCATGGGGAGTGTTTTACTCCAGCTGTACATGTGCCTTGTGCTTCCCCAAGAGCCTGGGGGAGTCTGGCTGTGGCCATGGCACATCCCTCTTTCTACACTGTGAGGAGAGCTCGGGGCCACAGACGTGTGTGCCAAGTGTGTTGGTCACTAGGTCGTATCCGCCTCTCTGTGACCCCACGGACTGTCGCCCACCAGGCTCCTCTGTCCACGGGATTCTCCAGGCAAGAACACTGGAGTCAGTTGCCAGGCCCTTCTCCAGGGGATCTTCCCGACCCAGGGATTCAACCCGAACCTGCGTCTCTCACGTGTTCTGCATCTGCAGGCGGGTTCTTTACCGACTGAGCCACGAGGGAAGCCCAAACAGTTGTGTAAGTCCCAAGAATGATGTACTGGCCCTCTGGCCAAGGTCCTGAAGACCGGTGCTGCAGGCTTTGTAGAATCCAGATGCAGGAGCCTCCCCCCGACTCTAAGTGGAGGGAGACAGGCAACTTGGAGCGGAGAGCTCTGCCCAAGTGTTTAGACTGGTTTCCCAGCAGGAAGTGTGGCTGGCATCCCTGGCTGCCTCTCTGCCTTCTAACCCCTGGGATGAGTCACAGGGCCGGGGCCTGAGTAAGTCTCCTTCAGTTCAGTTCCGTTCAGTTCAGTCACTCAGTTGCGTCCAACTCTTTGTGACCCCGTGGACCACAGCACGCCAGGCTTCCCCGTCCATCACCAACTCCTGGAGTTTACTCAAACTCATGTCCATTGAGTCGGTGATGCCATCCAACTATCTCATCCTCTGTTGTCCCCTTCTCCTCCTGCCCTCCATCTTTCCCAGCATCAGAGTCTTTTCAAATGAGTCAGCTCTTTGCATCAGGTGGCCAAAGTATCGGAGTTTCAGATTTAGCATCAGTCCTTCCAATGAATATTCAGGGCTGATTTCCTTTAGGATGGACTGGTTGGATCTCCTTGCTGTCCAGGGGACTCTCAAGAGTCTTCTCCAGCACCACAGTTCAAAAGCATCAATTCTTCGGCACTCAGCTTTCTTTATAGTCCAACTCTCACATCCATACATGACCACTGGAAAAACCATAGCCTTGATTAGATGGACCTTTGTTGGCAAAGTAATGTCTCTGCTTTTTAATATGCTGTCTAGGTTGGTCATGACTTTTCTTCCAAGGAGTCTTTTAATTTCATGGCTGCATGAGTCTCCTTAGAACAAACGAAATGGGTGACATCAGGTTGGTTAACACCCAGGATGGCCTCACAGGGGACAGAACTTACCCAGGAGCGGGTAGATTGGCCTGGTCACCCTTGGTACCAGCCCCTGGTTCCCTTCGCTCAGCCCGGACCCCCTCTGCGCTCAGCCCTCCCCTGCTCCCTTGGCTCCTGCCCCTCTGCCCTGCTCGCGCACATGATCTGAGCTCCTTTCCTAGGTTACAGGGAGGCTGGGACCCTTGGAACAACTTGTGCCTGAGATCCCAAATTGCATAGCACCTAAGAGAGACAGTCATGTGAAAAAAATCCCACACATTAAAGCAAGGTTACAAACTTCCCTGGTGGTGCAGTGGATAAGAATCTGCCTACCAGGGCAGGGGACACAGGTTCTATCCGTGGCCCGGGAAGATTCCACGAGCCGTGCAGCAACTAAGCCTGTGAGCTGCACCTACTGAAGCCCGTGCGCCTAGAGCCCGTGCTCCGAAACGAGAACCACTGCTGAGAAGCCCGTGAACCACAACCAGAGAAAGTCCTCACAGCAACGGAGACCCAGCACAGCAACCCCCCAAAACCCCACAAGACTGCAAAAGGGCAGGGAAGGAAACAGCCACAGGAATTCAGTCTTGAGATTTTGAAATCACAGTTTTCTGACTCAGAACTGAGAAACACGGGGCAGCCATGGAGAGGGGAGGTTCCGCTGGGATTCCCACACCCAGGACTAGCTGTTGGGCCAAAAGCGCTTTTATTTGTCAAGTGTTTTGACAGATTTTAAAGCCGTTTTACTTTTACTGCCTGGAGAGGAAAGCAGCACTCGTCGGAGTACTTTTTCATAATTCTCCTCTTTTTGTCCAACAAGATCAATGAGCCAACCACCTGCAAGGGAAGGAACCGCCTCTGCTTCTGGAAAAGTGAGAGTGAAGTTGCTCAGTCGTGTCCGACTCTTTGAGACCCCATGGCTCCTCCGTCCATGGACTCTTCCAGGCAGGGATACTGGAGTGGGTTGCCATTTCCTTCTGGAGGAGCTTCAAAAACCAAGGGAGGGGCCAGACTCTTCTGGAATCCCCCAGACGCGTTTTGCAAGTAGACACAGGTGCGTCCTCTACCCTCAAAGCGCTGACGAGACCACAGCTCCTCTTTGCTGAGTCGCCAGTCAGCGTCTCCTCTCCAGAAGGCGGGAGACGCTCTTTCCCCACACCAGGCAGGCAGGAGTCCCGAGACTCACCATCAGCCGTGAGCACCCCTCCATCGCCAAGCCCTCCCTCTATGCCAGCTGTGCCACGTTGGTCTCTTGGTCCTCGCTCGGATGGATGTGCCAGAGAGCAGTCACGAGACGCATCCAGCTTCGGGGCTTTTTCAGCTCCATGACGGTGGACCCACGGGAACCCATTGCCATGGGGCAGCTGGGCGGACACCTGCGTCTTGGGGTCCCTGGCATAACTGGCGACCAGTCTTAACTGGTGGACAGGGCTCCTCCTGGGCTGAAAAAGCATAAACCCTGCAACACTGAGACTTGTGTTGACGCTTGGGTTCCCAGGGCTCATTTCTGTCTTCTTTTAACATCCATTTGATGGACTGGGAGCTCCTAAGGAGAGATATCTCTAGACGAAATAGCTATTAGGTTGGGAACTTGGGTGTCTAAACAGGCATATCTTTCTAAATTGCAGATGATTAGCTGGTTCACAGACTTTAGCTGTGACAAGCATAATGCATTGCTTAAGTGGCCTAAACGGGTTTGTTTTGCTCTCGCATATCAGCCCCAATGCTCTCCCAGCAGGAAACTTAAGAGCAAAAACAATAAATAAATGAATAAAATTGTGTTGACTGGAGAGGAAAAGAAAAATGGGCATCGATCACCAAATACTACAAAGCAAATAAACTGAGAAGTGGCATTTCAGGCAGAATCGACAGCTACAATGTGTCTGCATTTGCTCCACTGTCTCACTAGGGCACAGTGCAAAGCTTATGCACCGATACAAGAGAACACAGAGTTGATACAATTTTGTGTTTCTAAGTCCTTTTAAGATACTGGTGGTGGTGGGCTGGAAAAATATGAATGATATGGAAAATGTGTCAACTCAGCTATTTTTAAATGAACAAAAAGAGCTGATACTTAAAAAATACAAAGTATACTTTTCCAAACTGAAAAATTCCTTTGTAACGCAATCAGTCAAGGTCTAATTTTAAACTATCACCTCTTGCATTTGGGGTGCACGGGCAATCTTGTTTCCCTAAAGCAGAATATCCTGCATGGCCTGGTTTGAGCTCACCTGCTCCCCATCCGTGTTTCCTTTTGAGTAAATAGAAAAGAGCAAGTGCACAGCATTTAATGAGATGACTCCTTTAGGAGTCTAAATTACTCAGCATTTTCTAAAGGACTATTCAAGGACCTGCTATATAAAGTCAACAAGATCCTTAGATCTCCTCCTCTGTGACTACCACCATGGGCAAAGTGGTTACAATGTTTAGACATGAAATAAGAGAAGCAGACTATGGATCTGGTTGGCTTTGGAGAATTTACTCAATTGTTAATTAACTGGCTATCTTTAACCACTAATGTTTATCAAATGTCTTACATATTACCCAGACATATGAAACAGGCTTCAAACGCAACTTCATCCCATGTTCTAAACACAGGTCCTTTCTTGGGGAGCTGTCCACATGCTGCTCTGACAGCCACTGGTGGGGGTGGGCACCACGGCTCCCACGTGATGGTCACCGAGAGGGAAATCCAGGTGGCGCGAGGCAGCTGCAGCGGTCTTGTCAGGACATCTGAGAAGACAAATTATGTTCTCTCTTTGTTGTTTTCTTTCTAAACATATTTGACAATCGATCTTTTATTAGCATTTGTGTTCTCTGAGATGATGCTTTTGTACATTACGTATGCTATTTCAGCACAAGGTATCAATCATGGACCAAGGACGAGATCTTGT
>NW_011495061.1:2814792-2819200 GCF_000754665.1 Bison bison bison | reverse complement strand
AGGAGGCTACTCATTGCATGATGCCATTCTGTGCATGAGACTCTCCCTGCAGTGTGCGATGAGACTTAGGAGGCTACTCATTGCATGATGCCATTCTGTGCATGAGACTCTCCCTGCAGTGTGCGATGAGACTTAGGAGGCTACTCATTGCATGATGCCATTCTGTGCATGAGACTCTCCCTGCAGTGTGCGATGAGACTTAGGAGGCTACTCATTGCATGATGCCATTCTGTGCATGAGACTCTCCCTGCAGTGTGCGATGAGACTTAGGAGGCTACTCATTGCATGATGCCATTCTGTGCATGAGACTCTCCCTACAGTGTGCGATGAGACCCAGGAGGCTACTCATTGCATGATGCCATGCATGTGACTCCTTTCACATAACATTCTGGAATGTTATGGACCTGGGACCTTTGTCAACAAAAGTCCATATAGTCAAAGCTATGGCTTTTCCAGTAGTCATGTACAGATGTGGGAGTTGGGTCACAAAGAAGGCTGAGCACCGAAGAATTGATGTTTTCAAACTGTGGTGCTGGAGAAGACTCTTGAGACTTCCCTTAGACTGTAAGCAGATCAAATGAATCAATCCTAAAGGAAATCAACCCTGAATATTCATTGGACGGACTGATGCTGAAGATGAAGCTCCAGTACGTTGGCCATTTGATGCGAAGAGTCAATCTATTGGAAAAGACCCTGATGCTGGGAAAGATAGAAGGCAAAAGGAGAAGGGGACAGCAGAGGATGAGAGGGTTGGATAGCTTCACCAACTTAATGGACATGAATTTGAGCAAACTTCAGGAGGTAGTAGAGGACAGGGGCACCTGACGTGCTGCCGTCCATGGGGCTGCAGAGTCCGACACAACTTATTGACTGAAAAACAACAACTAGAAAGGGCAAAATAAAATGTAAAAAGCACATCAGTTGTTTCCAAGGACTGTGGTTGGGAAAGGCATGACTGAAAAAGAACAGGAAGGAATTTGGGGAGATTTTAACTACTCTATATCTGACTGAGGTGGTGGTTAGGTAATTCTATGCGTTTGTAAGAACTCACAGACTTGTACACTAAAAGCAGTGAATTTTGCTCTTTATTCTTATGAATAAACTTTCATCATTTGGGGGAAGATGACAGGTTCTGGACACGGATAGTGCTGATGGTTGCATAACAATACGAATGTACTTAATGCTACTGTACATTTGAAAATGCTTACAATGGAAAATGATGTTTTGTATATTTTACCACTATAAAAACAAGATTTCATAATTGCTAATTTCATTAATTTTTTAATATTCTATTTTACCTTTTGGCGATAGCGATTGTACTGTCAACTGAAAAAAGTGCATAACATGAGAGTTGTGTGTTAAGTTTTACTTGGGGCAGAACGAGGACTCTGGCCTGGGAGACAGCACCTCAGAGAGCTCCAAGCAGCTGCTCCACGGAGGCGGGCGGAGGCCGGTATATGCGTGATTTGGGCGACGGGAGAGCCCACAGGGAAGCACAGATGTTTTGCAAGAAGTCTCTGCTGGTCATAAGCAGCAGATGTCACCAGGACGCATTTTAGCGCTTTTCTAGACACGAGGAGATGCAAGAACTGGATTCATAAAACCTCCTGAAAGTATCTAAATATCCAAAGACCTGTTCGGCCTGTTTTTCCCAGAGTACAGAACACCTCATTCCTGATCTCCACTCTGAACTCCTTTCAAGGAGTGTTGAAGGTCAGCAGCTGCAGCGGCTCACGATTTAACCCAGCCGCCAATTTGTATTGGTAGTACTTAAAGCACATTCATCTCTGTCATATTACTGATCCCCATCTCACTAAAGCCCACTGAGCTTCAAATGTTCAGTCACTAAGTCATGTCCGACTCTTTGTGACGCTATGAACTGCCGCACACCAGGCTCCTCTGTCCTTCACTATCCCTCAGAGTTTGCTCAAACTCATGTCCAATGAGTGGGTGATTCTATCCAGCCATCTCACCCTCTGTCATCCCCTTCTCCCCCCGCCTTCAATCTCTCCCAACATCAGGGTCTTTTCCAGTGAGTCAGCTCTTTGCATCAGGTAGCCAAAGTATTGGAGCTTCAGTTTCAGCTTCAGTCCTTCCAATGACGATTCAGGGTTGATTTCCTTCAGGACTGACAGGTTTGGTTTGGCTTGGAATGACCCCCTTTAACTTAGAAGACAGGTCCGGTAAGCAGTCTGATGAGGTGAGGCACGCTGCCTGCAGGTGGCGCCCTTCCCCTCCCAGCTATCCGCCCCCATCTGGCCGGTTCATCTCCAGAAAGCTGAAGTGCTCCTTGCTTTTCCTTTGCTGAGTGACAGCAAGGGTATTTCCTGAAGCTATGCATGGATTTTTGGAAAGAGGGACAGTTTGGTCACTAATTAATTTTACTCAGTAGCTGGAGCAGAGATTTGAGTCAATAAGATTCAAAACTCACATATCAAATGCCTCGGTTTCCTTAACTTTCTGTGACACAGAAAACAAAACTTTCATGAAATAGCTATTTAGCTAGGTTCAGCACTCGCTGATGGTTTGCATTCTGTTCTATACTAAAGGACCGGTTACATTTTTCAAGTACTGCTCATGACCCACTAAGCTGACTTCGTCACCCACTGCTAAGAAGTGAGCATGCTTTGAAAAACACCCCTAGTGAGCTTAGCTACCCATCCTTTGCACGCATGCCAAGTTGCTTCAGTCGTGTCTAACTCTTCGTAAGCCCATGGACTGTAGCCCACCAGACTCCTCTGTCCATGGGATTCTCCAGGGAAGAATTCTGGAGTGAGTTGTCATGCCTTCCTCCAGAGGATCTTCCTGACCCAGAGATCAAACCCTCATCTCTTGGGTCTCCTGCGTTGCAGGTAGATTTTTTTTGTTCCACGCAGATTCTTTACCACTAGAGCCACCTGGGAAGTCCACGCTTTAGTCTCATTAACAACTTTTGTAGGGGAAAGACTGAAGGTCTTTTAACTATGTGTGTGAACTGAATATTTCTTAAAAGTTAAAAACTGTATTAAAAAAAAAAAAGTTCTTACCTCTTAGACCCTCATTTCCTATCCCTGTGACTAGCACCAAGGCTGCTTCAACCACAGGACCATGTCACTGGTCCTCACACCTCCATGCACCATCCTGCCTCAGGGCCTTCGCACCGGCTCTTCCTTCCGCCTGAAGCATCTTCCCCCAGATGTCCCCTGACTAGGCCCTCGCCTCCTCCAAGCCTCGGCCGCAGTGTCGCAGGGCCTTTGCACTGGCTCTTCCTTCTGCCTGAAGTATCTTCCTCCAGATGTCCCGTGACTAGGCCCTCACCTCCTCCAAGCCTCGGCCGCAGTGTCGCCTCAGTGAGGCCCTCCCTGATCACTGGTTGAGAGCTGCAGCCACACCTCAGTCAGGCTTGCCCTGCTCTTCACATCCCATCATGTCACCCTCACTATTTAGTACATTTATGTGTTGCTTATTGTCTGTTTATCCAAGTTAGACCATAACTCCAGAAGGGCTGGGGTCTTTCTGTCTCTTCACAAACGCCTGGAATAAAGCAGCATCTGGAAGATACTCAGCGGGTGCTGACAGAGTTTCTTGAGTATTCTCTACAGATTAGAATGGGCAGGTAGACGCTTCACATCGTATCTAGTCGATGAAGAGAAGCCAGGCACGTGGCTCTGCTCCCACCCGTGCCCCCGACCCCCAGGCTCTGGCCGACAGGATGCTTCTCAGAGGGCGGGCCTGGAGCAGAACCACTCATCACACTCACCAAAAAGGCAGGTTCCAGGGCTCACCTGGACCCGCTGACGTAGAGTGTCTAAGGGCCGGGGCCAGGAGTTTGTGCTGTAGATAAGCCCCAGCCCCCACTAACTAGCTGTTTGGACTTTGCGGTTACCAGCACGCCATCTGACTAACCCCGACTGTGCGCGTGCTGCTGGCAATGCTGAGTCACGATGGCAACCGAAGTGGTGGCCATGGCGGAGGAGTAATCAGGCTGCAGGCTGGTTAATATGCGCCCAATGCCGAGCACCACCTAACGCAGTAACTCATTTACTCCTCTCCACAGCCCCAGAGACCAGCATGTTATCACTCACCCTAAAGGCGAGAAAGGGGGCAGAGAGCAGGGACAGTTTGTTTAAGGCCATGGGCCAGTCCAAGTGAAGCCCTGTGTACTGATCTGGTTTCCTGGGTGTACTATTTCACTGAGTACAATTTGATTCCAACTGCTACTTCTTTAAAATAAAAATAATGTGGAGAGAGGAAGAGAGGGTGAGATGTCTGGAAAGAGTAACATGGAAACTCACATTACCATATGTAACATAGATAGCCAACGAGAATTTGCTGTCTGGCTCAGGAAACTCAAAACAGGGGCTCTGTATCAACCTAGAGGGGTGGGATGGGGAGGGGGATGGGAGGGAGGTTCAAAACGGAGGGGATA
>NW_011495061.1:2811897-2814692 GCF_000754665.1 Bison bison bison | reverse complement strand
GGGAGGGGATATGTGTATACCTGTGGCTGATTCATGTTTAGGTTTGACAGAAAACAAAATTCTGTAAAGCAATCATCTTTCAATTAAAAAATAAATTAATTTTTAAAAAATAAAGAAAAAAGGGAAAAACAAATAATCGTATTTTTTGCACCAAAAAAAAAATCTACAACGAGGTCAAATAAAATTGAGAAGGAACTATTCAAAGAAGGCCAGTGCTTGTAAACTCCCGTGAGCCCACAAGAGTGGCCTGGATCTCCTGTCCTCCCTTGTCCGAGATGTGCAGGAGGGTGGGAAGGTGGCCCCCCACGCTCTCTGGCCTGGGGAGCAGCCCTGCCGCCAGGCTGCCCGGGCCCTTGGTAGATTCTTTACCAGCTGAGCCACCAGGGAAGTCCAAGAATAGTGGAGTGGGTAGCCTATCCCTGCTCCAGCAGAACTTCCCCATCCAGGAATCGAACCAGGGTCTCCTGCATTGCAGGTGGATTCTTCACCAACTGGGCTGTCAGGGAAGCCCTGGGAGACTGCAGGTCGCTTCAGTTCCCGCTACCAGCTGAGCTGACACCTGGGCTTCAAGTCTGAACAGACTTTTCCTGGACATCCCCGCCCGTCTTCACACCTCAGGGCCACCTGGGGGCCCAGACCAGCATTGGCTCACCCCCGAGGCGCAGCTATTCTAAACTCCCTGAGGGCAAGCTCTCCACGTGGGGTGATGGAGGAGTGCTCCCTGAGGCGGTATGGGCTTCCTGCCTCCCTCCGCTCACCAGACCCCAGCCCTGGGGCCTTGGACTTCCCTGAGGGACACTTTCAGAGTGCTTAGGGCAGCCGCAGTAACCGTCTCCCTTCATCCTTCCTTTGAAGACTTTGTATCCATGCTCACGGTTTTACATTTCAGCAGGGCTCATGGCCTGTGGGCTGAGAGCTGTGTGAACTGCATGGAATCGTGAAATTGCGTATCCAGGTCGGGCAGAGGGTGAGGACGTCCGTGGCACTGACTAGCATCCATCTGTTTCTATCATTCCACAGGAGAACTTCAAAGATAAAGGGATTTCTTCTGGAGCATTTACTCCCCTGTTTGGAGCAACCACATGTTAATGGTCCAGCCAGCAAACTGCCCACTGCAGCTTTCCCATCTCAGAGCATCCTCTGTGCTCCAACACGACCCGACGGGGACAACGATCGAGGTGAGTGTCCAGCAAAAACAGCCGAAGGAGCGGACCCCAGGCCGTCACCTACCCAAGGGGTAGGTGTCAGCGCTGCTGACAAGCCCCAGATGCTAAATAACACAGAGTGCCAGCCCACGAGAAAGAGGGAAATGGTGTGTGTGTGTCTATATGTGGAGATCCTTTTATCTGAGAACTAAGAATAAAGAAACATGCAAGTTGTCTGTTGCAAAGTAGAAACCCAGAAAAGGGAAGTCAGAGACCATTGCAGAGGATGATGAGTATGGGGTGCAAAAGATGGGGGATATGGAGGGGTGTCAGGGATGGAAAGCGATACCCTGCTGATTATGCCCTTAGCAGGCTTGGGGTTAGAACCAAGTTAATGTCACATCAATCAGTAAGAATGGAGGGAGACTTCCCATGAGATGCGAACAAACAAGAGAACCAAAAGGTGTGTTCCAAACAAATAACAAAGCAACACAGAAGAGGTGGGACAAGGAAAGAACTAAGACTAGCGTTCTCTGGCTCACCTCGCTATCTTTTTTTAATTTTATTTTATTTTTAAACTTTACATAATTGTATTAGTTTTGCCAAATATCAAAATGAATCCATCACAGGTATACATGTGCTCCAAAAATATGGAACGCTTCACGAATTCGCGTGTCATCCTTGCGCAGGGGCCATGCTACTCTTCTCTGTATCGTTCCAATTTTAGTACATGTGCTGCCGAAGCGAGCACTCGCTATCTTAACAGAGTGGACTGCTATGGTAAAGTACCGCCCGACTGGGCAGCTTGAAGAAAACATTTATTTCTCTGGGTTCTGGAGGCTGGATGTCCAAGATCAAAATCTGGCCGCACAGGTTCTTGACGAGGACCCTCTTCTGGCGGTCAGACGGCCGCCTTCTTGCCGCGTGCTCACGTGGCAGAGGGTACATGGCCTGAGCTCCAGTATCCTGAGAATGCTGACCTGTCGTGAGGGATCCATGCTCACGACCTTACCTAAACCCAATCGGCCCTCAAAGTCTCGTCTCCTAACATCACCATGATGCTGGGTAGGGTTTCAACACAGGGACTCAGGGGTGGGCGTGACGTACTCTGAAGCTCAAGGCGAGAGGACACGGGGTACAACCTGAAGGGTTTTCAAATGGCCAAGTCTGTGACAATTCGAGCAGGATGAGTCATGATAATAATAGATTATGATCCATGGAATAGAATATGATTTCGTGAGTCTGTCCTGACATAAATAAATAAATAAAGAGCCAGTAGTGAAAGCTCTTCCTTACAGCAGTGTCACAAGGGATAAATGTAGAATGTGGAGTTAGAAAAGCATCCTTTAGCACCCAATGTCTTCAAAATGAATTCACCCAAGAAGAATCGATGAAGAGCCAAGGTTTGAATAGAGACGGTACACGTCCATAGTCCCGGAGTAGCCCCCTCCAGGCAGCTGTCAACTACAGAGGGGAGAACCAGTGGAGAAGCCTGGAGGACGCCTCTAGGGGTGGACCAGCTGGGCAGTTTCCTGAGGCGTCAGTCTACATGGGACACACATGTCAAAAAAACCCTCTAGAAATGTAGAGGTGGGCAAAAGTTATGTTTGCTGGAATCCCGCTGAAGAAGAGTACTGTTTGCGGCTAGAA
>NW_011495061.1:2807198-2811722 GCF_000754665.1 Bison bison bison | reverse complement strand
AAAGCAGCTTCAGTTCAGTTCAGTTCAGTCGTTCAGTCGTGTCTGACTCTTCGAGACCCCATGGACCACACACAGCACGCCAGGCCTCCCTGTCCATCACCAACTCCCGGAGTCTACTCAGACTCAGCTCCACTGAGTCGGTGATGCCATCCAGCCATCTCCTCTTAGGGCTGCTCCAAACCCCAGTCGAGAAGCTGAGTGGTCGCTCTCAGATCTCCATCATAAAGACCTCAGTTCCTTCTCTCAATACATTATTTTTAAGCATTAAAAAAAAATTGGGTCACACCTACTGTCCAGCACAAGGAACCATATACCATATCTTGCAATACCCTATAATGGTATTCTTGGGTATTCCCTATAACGGACAAGAACCTGAAAAAGAATATCTGTGTATGTATAATGAATCGCTTTGCTGTACGGCTGAAACTAACACAACATTGTAAACTATATTTTAAAATGGTTTAAAAATAATAATACATTTTTAGAAAATAAGTGAGGAAACTAAAAACAACTGGTTCGCAGAAGCAAGGAATGAGGACGTTGTCCCCATCTGTTCCTGCATGAAAACCACCCCTCCCAAACCCCTCATCTGCCATCCTCGGGGATTTCTGCAAAGCTTGGCTCCCCCTCCCTGGCCGCCCCGTTTGGGTTGGAGTGTCCTGTTCCCATAGAGCTCTGCACACCACCCCTCAAACTTCTGATTCCTTATTTCCTCATCTGTCTTCTATTTGTCTATCTCCACGTGAACACAAGTTTCCACTTCCCGCTTAGCCCCTACGCGGGTGCGCCTATTTCACACCTAGTCACACACACGTGCTCAGCACGCATGTAGGTGCACACTCTGCTGCTGGAAAAATATTTGGACCTTAATTTTTTTGATCATTTTTCCCCAGAGAAAAAGCTAAATGCCCTCTTTTGGGATTACTTTTTAGTTGGAAGAACACTGAACAGATCTTTAGTTTAAAAAATAAGCTGGAAGAATCCGACAAAACTCAAACCAACCTAGAGAATGTTCTTAGGCAGTTCTGATTCAATAAAACCTCTTTTTTGACCCGTTACATCACAAATTAGCCTTAAAAACCAGCATCTGGGTGAAAAATCAGCAGCTGACTTCATTCTGTTTCTATATTTAACTCAAAAAACAATTTCTAGTAGAACATTACCCTGATTTTCAAGTGTTAAAAATTTCAGACTAGTAAATCTGAGACTTTTGATATTTATGATGTCAAATGTTTACAAGTAAAACGGCTCAATGGAAAATAAAATATCGCAAGAAGAAAGTAGTCAGAGAATTCAGGAGATTATATTATCATATGAGTGGAAAAAAAGCCTGATTTATTATGATGTGATCGTTCAGATATTCAATACATTTCAGAGACTGAAGTCTGCAACACGCCCAGCACAAAACACATGGAATTCCACTGTGACTGTGCAGCCTGTGCCCCGTCCCCTGCCCAGAATATCTGCCACGCGTGTGCATGTCTTTATACCCTGGCTTTATAGAAAAGTCTTCTCTATATACACATTTTAATCTTTTTTTTTTTTTAATCTTTTTTTGTCCAACTCTCTGATCTGAGGTCTTTCCATTTTGGCATGTCTAGCGGTGGTTAACCACTTTCACTTCATGAGTATATCACAATCTATTCATGCATTCTTTTTAAAAAATGTGCATTTCACAGAGAACTATAGTCAATATCTTGTAATCACCTATGCTGCTGCTGCTGCTGCTGCTGCTGCTGCTGCTAAGTCGCTTCAGTCGTGTCCGACTCTGTGGGAACCCATAGATGGCAGCCCACCAGGCTTCCCCGTCCCTGGGATTCTCCAGGCAAGAACACTGGAGTGGGTTGCCATTTCCTTCTCCAATGCATGAAAGTGAAAAGTGAAAGTGAAGTCACTCAGTCTTGTCCAACTCTTTGCGACCGCATGGACTGCAGCCTACCAGGCTCCTCCATCCATGGGATTTTCCAGGCAAGAGTACTGGAGTGGGGTGCCATTGCCTTCTCTGAGTAATCACCTATAATGGAAAATACTTTCAAAAATAGCATATGTGGATATGTATGACTGAATCTCCTTGCTGTGCACCTGTCACAGGATAAGCCAACCATACGTCAATAAAACGTATATATTAAGAAAAAACATGCATTTGACCCTGTGCTTGTTTGGGTTTTTATTCTTTTGGGAGTTCTGTTGGTTTTTGCTATAATCAGCAATGCTGCAAGCACGTTCTGGTTTTTTTTTTTTTTTTGGTGGATTCTTTTTTTTTTTTTTCTAATTTTATTTTATTTTTAAACTTTACATAATTGTATTAGTTTTGCCAAATATCAAAATGAATCCGCCACTGACGTTCTGGTTCTTAATGCACATGTGTGAACATCTCTTTCGGGTGTGTACCAGCGGGAATATTGCTGAGTAGAAGTGCATATTCTTTTCTTCACTAATTAATAACTTTACCAGATACTGTCAAATCGTTCTAAAGAGCGGTTGTTCTACTTCATTCTTCCATCAGCACCACCAGCACTTGGTACTGTTTACGTTCTGAATCTCTACCGATCTGGTGGGTGTGAGCTGGCTTCAGTGCGTATGCCTCCTGCACAGTCAGGCTCCCCAGATTCTTGTATTGTCATCAGCTATTTCAGCATTCTCATCTGTCATCTGTGCGTTTATGTGCTCAGCCGCTCAGTCATGTCCGACTGACTCCTTGCAACCCCAGGGACTGTAGCCCGCTAGGCTCCTCTGTCCATGGAATTCTCCAGGCAAGAATACTGGAGTGGGTTGCCAAGCCCTCCTGCAGGGTATATTCCCAACCCAGGAATCGAACCCAGGTCAGCCTTTGCCCATTTTTCTAATGGGCTATTGGTTTTTATTATTATTACCAATTAGTGTGTATGTATTCTGGGTACTAAAACTTTGTTAGTCATACACAAGTATTTTTTTCCTAGTTTATTTTTCCTAGTGTCTTTTCACATTTAAGTGACATTTTTAGATAATGAAGCAGTTTCAAATTTTAATGAGCTCTAGTTTACCAATCTCTAGCTGCTTTTGTTTTTATTGTTTTAATTCTTTTTCAAAAAAAATCATTTACCCACTGAATTAATATAATTCTATGAGACAAACATTTATCAAAGCATTATTTTTTTTCCTTCTAATTTCCAATGTAGTTCAATAAGAGAGATTTATTAGTGGCTTTTAGGGCTTCCCTGGTGGCTCAGACAGTAAAGAATTCGCCTGCAAAGCAGGAGACCTGCATTTGATCCCTGGGTTGGGAAGTTCCCCTGGAGAAGGGAGTGTCAATCCACTCTAGTATTCCTGCCTGGAGAATTCCATGGACAGGGAGCCTGGGGGGCTACAGTCCACGGGGTGGCAAAGAGTGGGACACAACTGAGCAGCTAACACTTTCACTTACACTCTTTGCCGATGGATGCACTTCGGTCATCTCCACAGTCAGTCCTATAATGTTCTAAATGTCAACACTCTTTCTAGCAGCAAAACCTTTTTATAGGCATTTTTCAGTTCAAACAAGGTATCTTATATATGAATGATTATTGTAAAAAAAAATCTTTGAAGTGCTTAGGGACCTAATTCAATACTGAGAGCTTGAAAATTAACAATAGCTTAGTGTATGCTCTTAGATACAGTGACAGCATAAACCAGGACCTGTTGCCCTGGATCCAGACAGGCTGCTGTTCCCTGAAGGTCTCTCCCTCCCCCGCTACTGGCACTGCTTTCTGTTGCTTCACATCGATTTCTCCCTGGTCTGTTTAGCCTTGTTTAAAACTCCTTCTGGCCAGAGGAAGCGTAAACTGCTCTTCCCTCCCAGCGCTTAAGTGTTGTAGCTTATAAATGGCAGGTGGTGAACGAAAAATTGAACAAACATTTGGGGTACGCCATTAGGACAGGATTGTTTAGGCTTTATATAGCTGGTAAATGTTTATCTATGGTGCACAAAGCAGCGATCTACATTCCTTTCATTTTCTGCTGATGAAGATTCCTTCCTTTGCATTGCATACTATATTAGCCTGACTTTGAAGTGGCGAGTAGTTATTTTTGGACTCTGTCATTCCTGCCTCTTCCTTCACATCTGAGCCCAAGGCTCAGAAGGACACAGTCACTGGCATCTCTCAGGCCACCTTGTTCCAACCTCGCTGTGTGGAAGGATGAATGCCCCCAGGTTAAGTGCCCACCCCTGGGGGCAGTATGGAAGACAGAGGGCGTGGGAGACAGTGCTGGTGGCTTCTGTTCTCTGCTGCTGCTGCTGCTGCTGCTAAGTCGCTTCAGTCGTGTCCTACTCTGTGCGACCACACAGATGGCAGCCCACCAGGCTCCCCCATCCCTGGGATTCTCCAGGTAAGAACAGTGGAGTGGGTTGCCATTTCCTTCTCCAATGCATGAAAGTGAAAAGTGAAAGGGAAGTCACTCAGTTGTGTCCAACTCTTCGCGACCGCATGGACTGCAGCCTACCAGGCTCCTCCGTCCATGGGCTTTTCCAGGCAAGAGTGCTGGAGTGGGGTGCCATTGCCTTGGAAC
>NW_011495061.1:2806749-2807098 GCF_000754665.1 Bison bison bison | reverse complement strand
TGTTCCGCCCTTTTTAAGCCCTTTGCAGGACACTGACCCTTCCTCCCATTTCAGAAGCTACAGGAATTTTGTGGCACATTTTTTGTGCTCCTGGTACAGCTCTCAATGCCCTTTGTGCATAAAGGAGGAAATGAAGGTCCGGACATGTGCCTGCCGCCAGGTTCAGTTCAGTTCAGTCGCTCAGTTGTGTCTGACTCTTTGCGACCTCATGAATCGCAGCACGCCAGGCCTCCCTGTCCATCACCAACTCCCGGAGTTCACTCAGACTCACGTCCATCGAGTCAGTGATGCCATCCAGCCATCCCATCCTCTGTCGTCCCCTTCTCCTCCTGCCACCAATCCCTCCCAG